>NC_090350.1:36276724-36578356 GCF_035084215.1 Heptranchias perlo | reverse complement strand
TGCAGTCTGCTCTCCGAAACATTTACAGCAAAGAACTAAAGCAGCACAAATTCCCAGTGAATTTGTGTGTCTAGTCATGCCCCCTAGGCTAGGTAGGGGGGGGGGATAAACTCTACCAGAGTTCCTGCTCCCAATTGCTGTCTGGTGTTCTCTCTTGGAGACTGCTCATGTGTGGATGGTGGGTCAGTGTAAGACGTGGTTTGGGTGTAATGATCTTCATGGCTGAATAGCCTCACTGACTCAACTCAAAACAAATGGGCACTTGAGTCGGATACTGGAGGGCTCCCAGCACCTGTGCGGCTAACTGTACACCAGCAAAAAGTGGGCACCTTCAGGAGAGGATGAGAGAAAATTGTGGGGATGAAAATGAAATTGAGCTGTATGTGCCTCATCGAGATGAGGTAAATCCATGCTTCAGAGCAGAACTACTCTTAGGTCAGGTATGAGGCAGAGGTCCTGGAAACTGCGCTGCACTCCTGCTTCAATGATACACCTTGAATGCCACCTGCCTCCACTGGGGTCAATTTTAACTGGGGGGGGAGCGTTTGAGATGGACGGGGGCGCGGAGTGGGAGGGAGACTCCCCTCGCAGGGAGCTCAGCGTGAGGCCCAGGCTATTTTAACTTCAGGGCCTGAATTGTATAAAATGGGACCTATCTGCCGCCCAAAACAGCGGGATTGACGTCGGGGAGCAAAAATTGGGCTGCGAATCTGAGGATGCTGGGGACCCCAAGGGCACTGTCCTCGGTGTAAAGATAGTGCTGGCGGTGCTGGGATGGGAGAGGCAAGGCCGGGGCTGGGAACGCCCATGGACTCCTTGCGTGGCCCAGAAACATTCCAATTGATATTTTAATATCCGTGGAAACCCATTGATTTTAACGGGGTTACAAAAATACAATTGGAAATCCAGGGCACTGTTTTGCACCGTGTCTTGGTGGCCAGACTGAACCTGCTATCTGATTTAGCCTGAATTTAGTAGTGCAGCATGTCTTTGGAGATCTTTGTTGGTGCCATCACATACTTAACTTGCTACCAGTGGAGTTTTCCCACATATTTCCATAGGCCAAAGGTATGCCCAAAAGACGATGTGCATGTGGGTGTATGTTTAAACGGGGAATATTCACGATCAGCTATGGAGATGTACAAAAAAAATGAACTTGCATTTATTTAGCGCCTTTCATGACCTCAGGATGTCCCAAAGTGCTTTACTGCCAATGAAGTAATTTTGAAATGTAGTCACTGTTGTAATGTGGGAAACATGGCAGCCAATTTGCGCACAGCAAGATCCCACAAACAATGAAATAAATGACCAGATAATTTGTTTTAGTGATATTGATTGAGGGATAAATGTTGGCCAGGACACCGGGAGAACTCTCTTGCCCTTTGGATCTTTCATGTCCACTTGAGAGGGCAGACAGGGCCTTGGTTTAATGTCTCATCCGAAAGACGGCACCTCCAACAGTACAGCACTCATAGTACTGCGCTGAAGTGCCAACCTAGAATATGTGGTTTAGTTCCATACCCGTAACCTTCTAACTTGAGGCGAGACTGCTACCACCCAGAGCTTATAACATAAACTGGGTGGCTCTGCTGACTTGAGCATTGAGAACACTATTTTCGATCCTCCATAAGGCCCTGGGACTTGCTCTGTACTTAGTCTACCCATAATCTATGGTGTTTCTACTTTTAGGAACCTTGTCAGATTTGGGGTTACTATCCACTCATTGCCATGTGATGGTTTCATTTCTAATGTGAGTTCATTAAAAAAAATTTTTTAAAAGACTTGCATTTATATAGCATCTTTTGTATCCTCAGGACGTCCCAATTAACCACTTCTGAAGTGCCACAAACATGGCAGCCAATCTAGAAACAGCAAGTTCCGACAGACAGCAAATATCTAACCTTTTTACCCCCATTTTACTCCCATATTTGTTCTGGGGTATGGTTCCATGGGAGCTCACCTCTTCACGATAACTAGTCCAAGTGGCCAAGCTTCATGTTGGAGCCGATGTTGTGAGTCGGGAACTCAGGCCAATTGGTAGGGTGCTCACAAAGCTTTGGCTGAGATCAGCTGAATCAGCACAGAACAGGGATCAAACCTACTGTCTGGTCTGGTCTGTATGACTCAGTTCCTCACTGGGCAATGCATTTACTCACTGAGGTATTGGAGGATTCGTCCTGGTTATTTGATTGTCACAGTTTGAGCAGATCCTTGCCGGATGCAAAAATGGCTGCTAGGTTTTCCTCTGTAACAATGCTGACTGCACTTCAAAGCAATTAATTGCAGCTGAAATGGTGTGGGACATTTCTGAGATGTGACAAGGCACCGTGTAAATATGTTTGTTCCTCCTTTCACGGAAAAAGCTGAATTTAAAAACAAAACCAAGCTCTCCAATTATCCAATGGGTAAAAGGCCACCTGTTGTTGCACTAATTACACAGACTAGAAGTTCACAGGTTCATTTCTTAGTCTGTGCCGAGTTAACTGATCTTAACTGGGGTGGCAGTTGCGAGACCAGTTGGTCTTGATTGGATCGGAGAAAAACCTGGTTCCCCTCTAGACAAGGTCTAGCTGATCTGGTGACACGTGGGGGTGTGGGGTGTGATCAGGTGAGAATAGAATTGGACTTAACTATGATGCCCTCCACAGTCCAATAACTTGCTGACGTTCATCATTTAGGCTCACTCATGAAGAATCTCCACTTTGGCCAGGTACCAGTTCAGCTCCCAGTACCCACATCAAGCCACAGCCAGTGTCTTTTTTTTCTTAAGCTGGATACAGTGAAAACATAGAACACACATCATTGGACCATTGGACAGCCTGACATGAACGCACCTTTAGGAATCTGAAATGTCGGCGGGGAGCTGCATTTCGCAGATATTATCCTTTTGACTCTGACTGACTGCTTTTAAGTTTATCTAGAAAACTCCCCAGTCGTTAAGCCAAAGAAAAAGGAAAAAAAATCATTTCACATAATAACTACCCACCATTCACTTCATTGTGTGAGGTTACAAAAACACCTCCTAAAGGACTTTCTCTATGGAATGGAATAATGCTGCGAAAAGGTCAGCGATGTTTGTTGTCTGCCAAGCTCCTCTCCCTGTTTCTGCCTGTGTGCCAGTGGGACATGGCACAAGCTGGATTGAAATAACTGCAGGTTACACAGCGTGCTTAGTGCTCGACTCAAATTCGGTTTTTGTTTCCCTGTTTCAATATCGGCTTGAGCAAAAAAACCGACTTGACATGTACAGTCATTTCTGCGTGCAGCTTCCCGCTGGGGCAACACTGAACAGTAACAATTAGTCTTTAATGAACTCTAAATGAACACCAACGCACAGCAACACATATGAGGCTGGAGAGATTTTCTTTTTATTTTTTGGCCAGCACCTTCCTCAGCTCTGACTGCTTTCCTTTGGCCTTCCTCGATTTCTTTGTCTCCATTTCTGGGGATAGGCTGTCAACCAATATCTATTATAAGCCCACCGACTCCCACAGCTACCTTGATTACTCTTCCACCCACCCCGCTTCCTGTAAGGGACTCTATTCCCTTCTCCCAGTTTCTCCGTCTCTGTCGCATCTGTTCTGATGATGCCACCTTCCACACCAGTGCTTCCGATATGTTTTCCTTTCTCCTCAACCGAAGATTCCCCTCCACTGTAGTTGACGGGGCCCTTGACCGCGTCTGTCCTATTTCCCGCACTTCTGCCCTCACCCGTTCCCTTCCCTGCCAGAGCCACGATAGGGTCCCCCTTGTCCTCACCTTCCACCCCACCAGCCTCCACATTCAACGTATCATTCTCCGCCATTTCCGCCACCTCCAGCGAGATCCCACCACCAAACACATCTTCCCCTCCCCTCCCCTTTCAGCATTCCGGAGGGACTGCTCCCTCCGTGACACCCTGGTCCACTCTTCCATCACCCCAACATCTGCTGTCCTCCCCACGGTACCTTCCCGTGCGATTGCAGGAGGTGCACCACCTGCCCCTTCACCTCCCTTCCCATAATCCAGGACCCCAAACACTCCAGGTGAAACACTGGTTTACTTGTACTTTCAATTTAGTGCAGTACTCGTTGCTCACAATGTGGTCTCCTCTACATTGGGGAGGCCAAACGCAGATTGTGATCACTTTGCTGAACACCTCCGCACTGTCCACAAGCATGACCCTGACCCGCCGGTCGCTTACCATTTTTATTCCCCGTCCCACTCCCACTCTGACCTCTCTGTCCTCGGCCTCTTACATTGAGTTTCATTGGAACAGTGTAAGCTCGAGGAATAGCACCTCATCTTTTGTTTAGGCACGTTACAACCTTCCGGACTCGACATTGATTTCAATAACTTCAGATCATAACCACTGCTCCCATTTTTTTTGGACAGTAAGTGCTGGTAATGGTTCTGCTGTTGTCATTTACAGCTACTCTAGACCAATCTTTTCTTTCTTAACCTGTCCCATTACCACCTTCCTTGCCTTGCACCATCATCCCTTTTGTCATTTAATCACTTTTGCCCTCTACCCTATCACAGACTTTCCCTTTTGTTCTTTCAACCACCTCCCTCCCTCCCCTAGCCTTTCCCTGGCTCTGTACTTGCTTAAAACTTTAATCCTCTAACATCTAGTTCTGACGAAAGGTCTTCGACCTGAAACGTTAACTCTGTTTCCTTCTCCACAGGTGCTGCCTCACTTCTCCAGCATTTTCTGCTTTTATTGGAAAAAGTCTTGTTGGTGTTTATAATGAAAGCCGTTGAATTACAAAACTTTAATCATGGGGAATAGTAGTTACACTCAACGTTCAACAGTATTATTAGAGCTTTACAAACACAACAAAAGGTATTGGGCTCGGCGATGGCTTAATGCACTGCATGATTGGAAGTTTGCTCCTCCGTGGGGCGTTAGCTGATCTCAGCTGTGGCGGTAAGGATTGCAGACCCTCCAGGAGTTAAAGATTAAATCTTTAATGAATAACCCAGGAGAAAAATCATAGGGGCAGTAAAAAAAATTGTGCGTTTTGATTTTATTTGAATGCTTTTTTTGTTTTAGTTATAAAAATATTGGAGATGGTGGGGGAGTGGGATACAGGGAAAAGGCTGTTGACAGGGTGAGGCTGTTGGGGGTGGGAGATTATGTGATGAAACCTCCAGGAATATGTCCCGTTAGAGTTGGTAACCCTTTGTGGCGGTGGTTATGACGTCACAATTTGTCCTGGGCTAAGGAGAGTTAAAATCAGCCAGTGTTGCACTTTTGGTTTCTATCCAGTGACCCTTGATGAAAAGTATGTGTGCAGGTACGTCAGGTAGGATCACAAGGAGGTTCAGGTATAATAGCCCACCACAGTTGAACAGCTGGATGACACTAGCTGACTAGATTCATGCTAGAGGAATTGCTGCTTGGGCAGTGGGCCAGACTGGCCGTGGGCTTCTGTGGAACTGCACTCCAGCAAGAGTCGCTGGGGTGAAGCTTTCTCTTCACTGTGCCTGGGGAATTAGCATATCCTCGATGCAGCGTGGAAAAAAAAAGGGATGGAAATCCCATTGTCATTTTTCCACCTGCACTGCAAGGTCCCTGGAGCTTCCCCTGTTACCTGTCAATGAACCTGTGCTTGTGGTAGGTGCAGACTCAGAGTTCATATTGGGGGGCATTCCCAACCCCTGCCTTATTTTACTGCAGCCCCGACCATTAGGTGCCCCAACATGGTGCTTGAAGAAAACTGCAGATCAGAGGTCCCAGGAGCAGACCGAAGGTTATGCAGGCAAAACTTCTCTTTTCCCTCCCTTGCCCCAGACAATCTAAAGGCCCCAATAGCCATGGCCAGATGTGCAGTATTTCCTCCCCGATGTTTAGGTGCATGGTCCAGCCAGGGGGCAGGCCTAAGCCTGGAGTGTGGCTGAATAAATGGCCTGGGGCCGGTGTATTGGAAGCAGCTGCTTCATCTCTAGCACAGCACGCCTTGGATGCGTAACCTCTACCCAGAGTCCCAACAGGAAGATCTACCTCACTGCCTAAAGAGGAGGAGGTAGCAGAATGGAGAGAGAGAATTGTAAAAACAAAAAAGTTGTGTCCCTTAGATTTTTCAGAGATTAATCAGCAGTGAAAAAATACAGACTAGAAAATCTATGCTGTGCATTGGGTACTTCAAGAAAAATTGCCTTTGTGATGTTCCCACAAGATGTTGAAAATTCTGCATAGATTTTCTTTCCAATAAAAGTAATCTCAGGCCACCAGTGAATCAACATGGTCTTCTGCCAACTCCCAAGCCTACTACTCAAGTGGCTCATCTAATGTTTTCAAGGCTTTGAACTGATGCAGTAACCCTTTATCTCATCTTCCTCAGCAGTCGATTAATTATTAACCATCTCCTCTTCACATCTATTGTGAATGGTTTTGCAAGCATTTGAAGCATTAAAGGAGTGCCATGCTGTTTAGTGTTGAAGATCACTGCATGTATTTGACTCCCTCTAATGATGTAACATTCATTGGCACCTGATGACAGACGGGCCTGTTATACAGTACTAGGTATTGTATTTTCTTTCAATGGGCTTTGTTCCTTAATGGAGTCTTGGCAGAAATGCCCGTGAAGCAGACTGATAACTAACGGGCCGCCCTTTACTAGTCCACAGAACAATGAAGATCAATGTGAAATAGTCAATGAGGCAGAATTCAGTGTTTGTTCTCTCTCTTAAGGGGTGATCTAATTGAGGTGTTTAAGAGGATTAAAGGAGTTGATAGGGTAGATAGAGAGCAAGAACGAAGGAGGGTAACCTTAAAATTAGAGCTTTAAGAGCTAGGCCTTTCAGGGGTGATGTCAGGAAGCACTTCATACACAGGATGGTGGAAACCTGGAACTCCTCCCACCACCCCCCCCCCCAAAAAAAATGTTGGGCTGGGGGTCAATTGAAAATTTCAAAACTGAGATTGATTTTTTTTATTCGGCAAGGGTATTAAGGATTATGGAACCAAAGTGGGTAGATGGAGTTAAGATAGAGGTTAGCCATGATCTAATTGAATGGCCTACTTCTGTTCCCATGTCCCTATGTTCCCCCCTCTCTCGACGCCCAACCCCTTTAACAAATGATTGTGTTCTGGGATCAGTGTAACTGTGTTGAGACTGGTGCTGAGGGCAAACAGTGTAGCTCTGGGCCCAATTCACCAGTTCTCTGTCCAGTGTCCTAACCATGAACTGGCGAACCTGCTTACTGAATAAAAAGAAAAAAAAGACGTGAGTACTAGAAATCAGAAATTAAAAAAAGACTTGCATTTATATAGCACCTTTCACGACCTCAGGACGCCCCAAAGTGCTTTACAGCCAATGAAGTACATTTTTTTTTGAAGAGTAGTCACTGTTGTAATGTAGGAAACGTGGCAGCCAATTTGCATTCAGCAAGTTCCCATAAAAGGCAAAGCAATAATCATTTTTTGTGGTGCTGGTTGAGGGATAAATATTGGTCAGGACACCAGGGAGAACTCCTCTACTCTTTCTCAAATAGCGCCATGAGAACTTTTATGTCCACATGAGAGGGTAGATGGTTTAACGTCTCATCTGAAGGACAACACCTCCTACACTCCCTTGGTACTGCACTGAAGTGTCAGCCTATAAATATAGAAACCTAAAAACATATAAAGCTTCAAACACACAGCAGTTCAGTCAGGATCCATAAAGAGATGTGTGTGTGTGTCTATAGAAATACAGTATATTTGTATAAATTCAAATCCTTCAGATCCCTTGGTACAGATGGCAGCGACTGAGTTTAAATAGTCTAATTAGCTTTGAACCAGCAGGTTCCATTGATTGAGAGCATCAAAAAAAGCTTGGGCAGTCATCCATGGACCAAATTGACTATGAGGCATTTCATTGGAAATAGTTAGCAGTTTGTGTTTGGTTGTTTTTAAAGCCCAGCCAAATCCCTTCATACAAAGAGACTGCTTTTTCCTAAATGACCTTGAATGCCAGGGCAAGTCTAGGTAGCTGATCAAAAAGAGACTAGTTGCAGTTTGAACATATTCCTTTCATGAATGTCTAAGGTCTCGGTAATATCTTGTTGATACCGTTAAAAGAGGAAAAAGTGGAGTACCTGTTGCCTGTGGTCGATGCTCATTACATTCACCCTTCACATTGTGCAGACACCACCAGGGATGAAAAGAGTGAAGGTAGAGTGAATCCAGAACTGGTGATTAAGTGTTGCCAGTCTTGGGGCTTTAAAAACTTTTACGTTGTAGGAGGAAGGGAAGACTGACTGGCGGCAAATAGTTCCATTTTTTCCCGTCTGGCAAAAAGGGAGAGGTGGATAAGTACCCAAGAGCCCATTCATTGCCCAGGGCCATTGGCATATGTTCAATAAATGATCTACGTCTTCTATTGACTTGTATAGATCAGGGAACGAGCTAGCATGGGAGGGGATGAAGTTTAGATTGCAATCTCAGCAGTAAAGTATTGGTTTTGAAAATAATTGGCTTAACTGAAATTCTCAATTAGCATTGTTGTCAAAACTCAGCAGCTTGCAATTTTTTTTCAAAACTTTACAGTGCAGATTGATTAGCTCTTAAAACTTGGCAGCTCTCTGTTAGCTGTAGAAATCAGCACAGAACTCCACCATACAGGAGGTAATTTTCAGTTTACTGCTGGAGATGAAAATGTTGCCATTTGTGGTGGAGTCCAAAACTAGAGGTCATAAATATAAGATCGTCACTAATAAATCCAACAGGGAATTCAGGAGAAACTTCTTTATCCAAACAGTGGTTCGAATGTGGAACATGCTACCACAAGGAGTAGTTGAGGCAAATAGCATAGATGCATTTAAGGGGAAGCTAGATAAACACATGAGAGAGAAAGGAATAGAAGGATATGATGATAGAGTTAGATGAAGTAAGGAGGGAAGAGGCTCATGTGGAGCATAAACACCGGCATAGACCAGTTGGGCCGAATGGCCTGTTTCTGTGCTGTAGTTTCGATGTAATTATAGAAACTGCCTGAATTTCTCCCACCACATTGAAATCAATGGAAAAGTAAATCAGACAGTTTCTATATCAGGTGCCTGACCCACAGCAGTGGTTTCACGCACTGGTGGTCATTGAAACTCATCCTCACGGTTGTCTTTTCAAACGTCTCCGGTACTGACTTTTGATTTTAAAAAGTTGGGTTCCCGGGATGGAGTGGTGGGGAACAGAGCGATTCACTTTACACTCTCCATCCAGCACACTCTGACCCTGCTCAGACCTGCTGCTGTGGGGAGGTACTGATCAAGGGAGTCATCCCAGCCGCCTGGCCACACCTCCGAGTGACCTATCTCCCTTGCAGCAGTCTGCGTGCAGGGAGTCCAAAGGGAGAAAATACCATTCAGGTGACCTGTTCTAATACTGCTTCTGATGCTACTCTTAAGTCACTCAAGAAGAGGCTTTCAAGAAAAGGTAGAGGTTGCCTAACCAATGATTGTATTGCAGTAAGCTGCAGGTTTGTCCTTTCTCCAGTAAGATACTTTGTTCGTACCTTTTGGGCCTTCTTGCTACTTGAGTAAATAAAAAGTGCTTAATTAAATACATTTGCTCACTGTCCTCCAATAGGAGCTGAGAGGAATGGCAGCCACAATACATGCTGCTCACTGGTTGACATGCCCAGAGGTAAATTATAGTGGCAGTTGTCACGAGGGAGAAATAAGATCACTTGGCATTAATGGTTTAGCAGCACAATGCTGATAGAAATTGTGATAGCATTAACTGAGTGGAGAATGGAGCCATTGGCAGTCCCTTTGGAAGGTGACCTCAGTCAAGATTGTTTTCAGAGATCTGAAATTATGAGGAAAATTTAGCACACATGAAAGACTAGACCATTTGGCCCATCGAGCCCATTCCATCCTGAGTCCCATGTATGATAAACTATCGCTTCCCTGTCTCGCCAGCTTAGGGACATCAGGCTGATTTTCTTTGGAAAAGAAACATTGAGGGGATCTAACAGAAATTGTTCAGATTGTGAAGGGATTGACAATATTGGTCCAGACAAATTGTACACGGTGTCATAGGGTTCAAAGGCCAGGGGACTGAGATCTTAAAAAAAAAAATGTATTACCCAAAATGTAGTACCTAAGCAGCACACCGTAAAGACAGGTTGAAAAGGCAATTATTGGAAGATGTGTTTCTGGAGAGAAGTGAGTGAGGGATATGGTGAGAGGTTGGGTTGAATTCCATTGAAAAGGGAGAAGCTCATTAGCCAAATGGCCTTTTCCTATTCCTAAAAATTCTTGTGTTCTTAAGTCAATTTACATAGAATTTACAGCACGGAAACAGGCTATTGGGACCGACTAGTCCATGCCAGTGCTTATGTTCCTCCCACTATATTTCACCTAACCCTATCAGCATATCAATTTTTAGGAAATAAATTTACATCATGCTTAAGGACTAGAAAAAAAAATGATTTTTTTTTGGACATATTTCAAATACTTCAACAAAAGGAGTGAGGTCTAGTTGATTATCTTAACTATTGTCCTGCAGGCAGATAAATTATACACCACAATTGCACTGTGATCCCCAAGGACTTTTCATTGTTCTCTTCACTATTCCAGTAGAATATCATTATTCCTGGATTCCTTCGGGATATTACTGCAAATAGACAGAAAAATGTTACAACTCCAAATGATTGCTTTTTTTGTTTGACAAATGCTTTAAAAGCATAAGCCCAAGGCTGCGCCCTCTCTCCCCCCACCACAATGGCTCAGGCAGTTTCTCCAGTGAGTGGCTGAGTTGTACAGATCACTAAGGTCCAAGGTTCAATCCCTGATCTATGCAAAGTTCGCTGAGGTCAACTGGGGCACCAGCAGGAGAACGACAATTGGTCTCAGTGCCTCTGGGTCAGGGAGGGGAAATCCATTGGAGTCCTGGTTCTGGCTGCTATAGGGTTGCCAACCCTCCAGGATTCTCCAGGAATTAAAGCTTAAACTCCAGGACACTGCTATGTGTAACCTGGGAGAAAAATCAAAGGGCCATTTAAAAAAAAAAAAAAATTTTTTTTTCATCATCTTTGAACAATTTTGTTATAAAAATATTGGAATCATCCAATCAGCTAACAATTCTGCTCGCTTTCCAGTTGGCTGTCGGAAGGCAGTGTTCTGCGAGGTTGGACGAGTTGGGTGACCAATGGTGGGGGTGGGGCGGTTGAAGGCAGGAGGTCATGTGATTGAACCTCCAGGGATATGTCCAACCCAGATTTGACAACCCTAGACTGCTATCCAGTGACCCCTTGCTAGAAGTAAGAATAACAGGCAAGGATAGTGTCCACCTCTTCTGTGACGCTCCCTTCAGACACTTACTGATGAAGTTTGTACTAGAGCAATGACCATTTGGGCATGATAATGGCACCTGATGCCTGTGAAAATATATCCCAACAACGAGTCGAACAGCTATGGGAAAGTTGGGGGTGGGGGGGGAGAATTGGCAAGGGAGAAGAAATAGTCTATCCTGCAGAACTCAAACGTACCATGCCATGCTACTCCTTGCTTGTTGATGTGGCAGTACCCTCTAACTGTGGAGAATGATTCACCTTGCCCTCTTATTTAAGCTATCTTTTTCTTCCCACCACCAGCAGTTGCTTGTATCTAAAGGGCAAATGACTCATTCCCCTCCCCCAATACCAGGAACAGTGCTTCATTGTTATTCCCCTTGCACTGAAGATTGGTCACCAGTTAAACAGACGGTAGACAGACTAATTTCAGGTCTACACCAGTGCTACTGTCCTAATTGGAAGTAGGTGGCCAAGGGTTGACGCTCACTTTTGGCTTTGCTCTGTCTCTTTCTATGGGGAATTGGCTCGTCTCTGCTCGGCAGATGATTCAAGTGAGGACAAGAGCTTCATGTGCTGCATCATGTTTTTTGCAATGTATAAGCTTTAAGAATATCTTGTTTCGACAAATGGACAAAGTGAGTCTCCTTCCCTGCTGGGTAACTGTGTGTGAAGGCTGATGCAGTCCCTGCAAATCAGCACTCTGATCCACCTGCTACCTCTCCCACTGTGTAGCAATGGGGGAAAAAAAATCAGCTTGTCGAGAAAATATATCAAAGCTTAACTCAAAATGAAAGCAGACAAAGTGTTCAATGGAACCAGAAATAACATAAATATTTAGTGATGTGATTAAATCTCTCCCTTGTGTAAGGTGCTTTTCCACATCACCGACCTTCACTAAACCTGTATGGCCAGCGCTCCTCTGAACTTTACTCTCCGAATAAGCAGCAAGTCTACTGTCTTCCGAGTTACATTCTTACTGCATTGATGTCAAAAGTCATTGCATTGTCTCCTAGTCTGTTGACAAATCTATTAGTTTTTTGAGGGTGTAACTAGCAGGATGGATAAGGGGAAACCAGTAGATTAATTCCTGGGATGAGAGGGTTGTCCTATGAGGAGAGATTGAGTAAAATGGGCCTATATACTCTGGAGTTTAGAAGAATGAGAAGTGATCTAATTGAAGCATATAAAATTCTTAAGGCTTGACAGGGTAGATGCTGAGTGGCTGCTCCCATGGCTGGAGAGTCCAGAACTAGGGGGCACAGTCTTAAGATCAGAGATTGGCCATTTAGGATCGAGATGAGGAAAAAATTCGACACTCAGAGGGTTGTGAATCTTTGGAATTCTCTACCCCAGCAGGCTGTGGATGCTCAGTTGTTGAGTATATTCAAGATTGAGATCAATTAGATTTTTGGACACTAAGGGAATCGAGATATGGGGGAAAGAGCAGGAAAGTGGAGTTGAGGTAGAATATCAGCCATGATCCTATTTCTTATGTCCTAGGAACATAGGATCAGGAGTAGGCCGTTCAGTCACTTGAGCCTGTTCCACCATTTAATTAGATCATGGCTGATCTGTATCAAAACCTGCCTTGGTTCCGTAACCCTTAATACCCTTACCTAACAAAGACCTATCAATCTCAGTTTTGACATTTTCAATTGACCTAACCTCATCAGTTTTTGGGGGGCGAGAGTTCCAGATTTCCACTACTTTGTGTGAAGAATGAATGAATTGTCTTAATTCATTCTTTCCCAGGACTTTAAAACCATGGAACTTGCCTCCTCAGTCTTTCCCTCCATCAGTGATCTTCACCTTTTACATTCCTGGTCTGTCTTCACCTAATCACTATTTTCATGCCCTCCTAATCCTCTCCTTTATTCTCTTCAATTTCAGTATTGTCTGCAGTATGGACCTTGGCTCTTCACTTTTGGTTTCTTTGATCATTTGCTAGTCACGGACTGCAGCGGTTCAAGAAGGCTCGCCACCACCTTCTCAAGGGCAATTAGGGATGGGCAATAAATGCCGACCTCGCCAGCGACGCCCACATCCCATGAACTAATTTTTAAAAAGTCTCATTCCTCGCAGCTCAGCCATCTGATGGAATGGAGACCAATAACCCCTCTGCACCAGTCGACCTTACCTGGGACCTTTGCTTCTTGCAAAGACCAGTTGGAAGCCAGAGAGCCACGATTCCCATTCTGGAAGAATCTGGCTCCTTGCTTTTACTTTTAGACAGCGGCACTTAGGAAAATCTGGGCCTGTGCAGTTACTGGAACAACAAAGGTCAGGATAGAGTCTTTCTGGATGGATGAACTAAGGTGGGCCAAATAGCCTTCCTCATTAGTATTTACCTTGTCATGTTTGTATCAATGACAGCGGCACCTGAACTGTACACGTCACACCAGACATATTTTTCCAGCATAAATGTGCCTTAAATTTCATGCTGGTTCTGAATCTGCAATTGGAATGCTCCTTCTAAGTTGCTTCTCTTGCTCTATCCTCCCCTACCCCCATACCCTTTCATATATATATATATATATATATATATATATACAGGAGAAGGCCATTCAGGCCTCTGGCCTATTATGCCATTCAATTAGATAATGGCTGATCTGTACCTCAACTCCACTTACCCGTCTTTGATCCATATCCCTTGATATCCCTACCCAATAAAAATCTATCGATCTCCATCTTGAAAGCGTCAATTGACCCAGCATCCACAACCTTTTTGGGGGAGAGAGTTCCTGATTTCCACTACTCTTTGTGTGAAAAAGTACTTCCTGATTTCACTCCTGAATAGCCTGGCTCTAATTTTAAGATTATGCCCCTTGTTCTCGATTTCCCCCACCAGAGGAAACAGTTTCTATCTGTCTACCCTATCAAACCCTTTAATCATCTTAAACACCTCAATTAAATCACCCCTTAATCTTCTGTGTTCAAGGGAATATAAGTCTAGTCTATGCAACCTGTCCTCATTTAACCCTTTAGGTCCCAGAATCATTCTGTTGAACCTGCACTGTACCCCATGCACAGCATGAGTCACTACAGCCTTCAATAACAACATTATCATGTCTGACTGTTTTTCCCCTCATCCTGGTAATCAAGAAAACAGACAGTAAACAAACAAACAAACAAACAGGTTTTAATTCATGTTATGAGTCTCTCCCTGCTGGCCCTGATCCAGCAGACTGCAGGTGTTGCTCCTGAAACCCCCTGTGGGGAAACCCTGAAGTCAATTAACTTCATTCTCCCACAACTGCATCTTGCGGAGCAGACTACATAGGTGCATGTAGACCAGGAGAACAAGTGTCTGAAAAGAGTGTTCCAATTGCAGATTCAGGACCAACGTGAAATTCAAGGCACCAGAAGACTACAATTGATGGGAGGTATACTGCTTGCTCCAGTTGTTGATATTATGACCACATGGTAACTATGGATGAGGAAGGCCATTTGGCTCAACTTAAATTCATCCACCATCTTCCAATAACAATACAGGCCCAGATTTCCCAGGGGCTCATGAGATGCCACTGTCTAAAAGTAAAAGCAGGGAGCCAGATTCCCTCAATGGGAATTGCCCGGGCCCTAAGCTCTGGAATTCCTCCCTAAACCTTTTTGCCTCTCTACCTTTCTCTTTAAGACACTCCTTAAAACCAACCTCTTTGACGAAGTTTTTGGAAACCTGTCCTAATATCATCTTGTGTGACTCGGTGTCAAATTTTGTTTAATAATGGTCCTGTGAAGCACCTTGAAATGTTTTACTATGTTAAAAGCACTATATAAATGCAAGTTGTTGTTGTTTGTTTGTTTTTCTGGATCTCTAGTTTCCATTGGAAACAGAAACCAATGACCTCTGTGCACCAGTTCACTTGCGGTTCCGTAGAATAAACTGGTGCACAGAAGTCATTGGTTTCTGTTTGAGTGCCACTCCCCTGGGATCCCTTAGTAAATCCTTTCTCTCCAGCTCCACTTTTGTCCTCTACTCCTGTAAAGTCTTCCAAGATATCATTCAGTACGTGAGGAGCACAATAGAAATGTACATCATTGTTGTTAAACCACAGGATTCTCGTCGTGAGTGTTCATTCTCTTCTTTAAGCTTTATTGGATAAGGATTTGCCATTGTTGAGACTGAATGCCATGCCAGGTTTAGAATCTTAATAATTTAGCTCTGTAGTTGAGACTTGGGCAGCTTTTTAAAAAAGAAACATCAAGCACTATCGGGCCTCACCGTCCTCTGTCAAATCAGCTCACTACTCCAGGTTCGTCCTAGAGAGCGAAGATAACCCTCAGCTTTTCTGCATTACCAACCATCTCCTTAAACCCCTCTTCCCTGCCCCAGTACTCTCACCTCCAACAAGTGTGAGGCACTCCAGGCTTTCTTTGTCATTAAGATTCAGATCATCCATTCAGCTGCCTCTGCTGCTGCCCCCCCCCGCCCTAACCCTGAACATGGGTCTTTCTCTAGCTTCTCTTCTATCTCGGCTCATGCACCTTCTGAGCTCATCTCAGTCATGAGACCCATCTCCTGCTCCCTTCAATCCAATCCCCATGAAACTGCTGACCGTCCAACATCCATTCCTGGCCGCCATGCTGGCAGACATTGTAAATGGTTTCTTCTCCTCCGCTACAGACGTCCTCCCTTTCAAAACTGTTGTCATCAGTCTCTTCCTCAAAAAAACCCATCCTTGACCCCTCTGTCCTTGAATACTATTGCAGTATCTCCAACCTGCCTTTCCTCTCCAAAGCCCTTGAATATGATGACACCTCCCAAATCCATGCTCATCTTTCCCACCACTCCCATGTTAGAATCTCTGATTAATTTTCCGTCTCTGCCACTGCACCAAAATGGCCCTAACCAAAGTCACAGACAAGATGCTGTGTGACTGTGACCGTGGTGCACTATCCCTTCTCATGCTTCTTGACTTCGTTGGAGCTAGAAGTGGCGTACCCCAGGAGCCAGCACAGACACAATGGGCCAAATGGCTTCTTTATGCACTGTAAACTTCTATGCTTCTACAAAAAGAAATAGAAAGAGAGAGAGAGAGAATATAAGAAAACTATAGTAAAAGAAATGAGGAAAAAAAAATGAACAAAGACTTGAAAGTAAACATTGAAATCGGAGAGGAGCAAAGTCAAAAGAACGGAGTTTGCCATAAATATTACAGTATAGTGAACTTGCATTTATATAGTGCCTTTTTAATTTATGAACTGTTCCAAGGTACTTCAAAGCAGGGCGAGGAAAAAATCAATTAAAGGAACAGACATCGAATCATGACTTGACTTAGAACAGGTGACTTAAGGCTCGGTGAAAAAGATGGATTTTGAGAAGGTTTTTAAAAGTGGAGAGGCAGAGGGTTTTAGAGGGGTAATTCCAGAGAGTAGGGCCAAGCCAGCTGAACACTCTGCCACCAAAAGTAGGTCTCAGAACAAAAATGCTTTTGTGGTTGCAGGCTTGAGAACGCACCAAATATGGGTACAGTTCATAGAAACATAAGAACAAGAGTATTCCTTTGATCCTGTTCTGCCATTCAATTAGATTACGACTGGTCTGTACCTCACTCAATTTACCTGCCTTTGCTCCATATCCATTGATACCCTTACCTATTAAAAAAAAAGCTATCGATCTCAGTCTTGAGGCCTTTTGGGGGAGCGTGTTCCAGATTTCCCTACCCTTTGTATGGAAAAAATGCTTCCTGATTTTGCTCCCAAATGGCCTAGCTCTAATTTTAAGATCGTGACTTCTTGTTCTGGATTCCCCACCAGAGAAAATAGTTTCTCTGTATCTACCCTATCGAATTCCTTTATCATTTTAATAATTTCCCCGATAAGGATTAAACCACAGAGATTAGAAGACCCTGGCTCCAATCCTTAGTCTGTACTGAATTAGCTGATCTCAGTTGGGGAGCTACAAACCTCCTTTGGGCTACAGAGAGGGGAAGAATCACTTCAGTTCCCCACTCTTCATTTGTTAATCAGTGAAAAGTTAATGTAAATTTGCAGACAAGGGACAGATCGTACAAGGAAAAATAATGTAGGGGAAAAGTCTGATACAGAAGTGCAGGACTTGTCCGGTGTGTGCTGTAGTGAAAGTGTGTAGAGATTACAGGTTAGGGTGGAGAGCTTTGGGCTAAGCCTGATCTTCTGTGTGGAAATCAGTCCTCTGCTGCGCGGTGAGTCGTTAAGAATGCTTTGGTGCTGTAATAGATCAATGGCTCTAAATAATTGGCAGAGTTTAAATCTTGATAAAACCAAACTCATTTTTTTACAGGCTACTCTGACCTTCAAATGTCGGAAAATTTATTCCATTTGAATCATAATTGGTGATTTTAGTAGTCTGTTTTAGTGAATACGATTGTGTGGGGAAAGTTGGTCATTAAGATACAGGCATAACATAAATTATCTATTGTACTTGTTAACAGTGCTGCTACCCACTGAGCCATGTACAATATGTAGATCAGGGAGTACAATGAGAACCCTGCCGTTATCTCAGCAAGACATTCTCAATAAAATTGGCAAATGCAATAGTCTCTTCCCCTCCATGTCCTGTTCAATCACACTGTATAGATTTGAGCTTCCCTGTTATAATTGGGGCAGATTCCTTGGAGCACAGCCTGTGAAGGACTTACTCCAACTAGTCCCCTTCAATCTGAATGTGGAATGGAGACAGACACTGTGGAGCACAAAGAATAATTAGCTGATGTGGAATCGAGGGAGATGCACAAACAGTTGTTGAAAATAAAAACAATCCATTGATTTAATTTATGCATGTAAAATGAATGAAACAAAAAAATGTCATGTTGAATAAAACTGAATAGAAGCATCTTGAACATTATGTAAAGGGATTGGTCGGTCCCCATCCAAGTGGTGGATTTGACTTCTTGGGAACCAAGCTCAGATTTTCCTAAGCCTGAAAAATCTCTTGCAACGTTATACATAGAGCTACAATGCCAGCCTCCTTCAGTGGACAATTGAATGGGAGATTGGTGGTGGTGGAATTTACATAGACCCAATTGTAACATCTAGGTCATCCATATTGCACAAACTGGATAGCCTGGTGGTGAAGGATGGAATACTAGAGCCTGGTCTTCAGTTGCTTCCAAGCCTTTATTCACAGATCAACACAACACATCCTAGATAAGCTCTCTTATAAATGGGTACAGGAGAGTCTTCAATTGATATGTACCACCTGAATACAATTAACACTAATTTATATAAATCACATGGATACAATTAACACTAGACATGATCAAAGGGTCAGGAAAGGAGTTTCCTTGGAGACAAGCCAAGAGCCTGGGAAAGAACATATGAACATGTGAAAATGGCAGGCAGGAAAAGACCAGTTAACCTGCCCCACAATCATGATGGAGCATAATGACCAGATACTATCCTCCAGCAGCCATGTAATCTCCTGGGAAAGGCAAAAAAACAAAAGAGAAAAAAAAAATCTGGATAATTCCTCTCTGACCCCCTTACGCAATTGAAACCAGTCCAGGCGATCAGATTGACTCTGTGTGTGTTAACTGTTAAACCACTTACCTTTTCGTATGATGTGATCCCTGCCCCAGTCAAAAACCTGTCCAGCTCCCTTTTTGAAAGCATGTAGAGTGTCAGCACCCACTGCCCAAGCTGGTAACACATTCAAGAGTTTGCTGGGACACAGGCAAAGGGTCTGGGAAGGAGTTTCTCTGGAGTCTGACAGTCCAGGGCCAGGGTTCCCTGCAGACTAGCAATGGGACTGGGACAGTGTCCTTGAGAGCACAGCTGGTGCATTGTAAATGCTATAATAGTTGTGTTCAAATTAAACTCTTGACTGGGAATGCATCCAGATGAAAATACATTACACTCTTGGAACATCTGAATGAAGTTCCCTGATGGTTCACATGTAAAAGCAATGAAGCAGTGTGTGACAGTTCAGTAGATTCCAGATTTGATTCCCAGTCTAAGCTGAGCATAGGTGCCCAATTGGGGACAGTTAGCATCAAGACTGGGCGAGGAGCCTGTTCCGAGTAAAGCAAAGGCAATCAGGGAATTCGGGCATGCTCCCTTTTGGAACTTGTCGAAAAGGAAATAATTTTTTTTTAAAACATGAAGTGGTGGGTGGGGAGCTAAATAAGAAGTATCTTCAGAGCGATACATGGAAGAAAACAGTTTTAAGGTGGTCCTTTACTCTGCAGGACTTGACGCTTCAAGTTGAATCATAGAATTCAAATTTCTTGTGCTCCAAGAGGCCACGTCACCAATCATTGCATTCAGATTCTGCCATAGAATAGGCAGCTGCTTTCTCAAAGGTTTGCTGAAGTGGGCATTTTTGGTTTTAGATTAGCAGATGGCAGCTGGGGCAGTGACTACAATTCGTCTCCGTGCTCCCGGGTTAGGGAGGTGGAAAATCAGCTGAGAATCCTTCTCCCGGTCATCATCCAGTGATACTTGGGAAGGGCACCAGTGTGCACGGTGTTGGGGACAGGATCAGATTGGGCTATGATGTCCCCACATGGTGAAATAGCCAATTAATGGAGGGGGACTTGCGGTAATTTGCACTCTTCAGGAGAGGAGATGGCAAAAACAAAAGCCCTGGTAAACCCATTAATTCTTCAGAATACTAAAAGCTGTCTTGCCTTTATGTGCACCCGTGAGATATTAATGGTGTGTTACCACCTTCCACTTATGCTTAGCATCTGTCTTTTGTAATCTTTACATTATTTTTGCTCTGCAAAAGCTCAGTTACAGCGTGTCATGGTTTGTACATATCATGCGCACATCGCAGCGTATATCTTGGTGACTTTGATGCTGGAGTAAGTTTTTAACACCAGCCATTCATGAATAACGTTTGATTGAAAATAGCAGACTCTTAGCGTTACTGTTTATGTTGTTAGATCATTATTGCTCATTTGCCCACTCCGCTCCCTCCATTCCCTGTTTACATTTGTTCCTGGTTTCGCCTCCGCACTGCCTACGTTGCCTGAAAGCTGGGCTCGTATGAATTCTGTGGACGCTGCACATCATCAGATGGTTGCCGAATTGCTCCTCGCCTGCTTTTTGCTCATTTGATTTCTTTTTGGTTGCCTTTTTTTCCTCTCCGCACAAAAAAAAAATCCAATCGGGAAAAAAAAAATTCCACCAGAAGTAAAACCAGTGTGTTTTTGACAGAGGCGATACCAGATTCGTGTTAAGCTAGCAATGAGCTCTTAAAGCCCTGTTTTAATTATCTGTATCTCACACTAGTTTATATATAAATTATAATCGGAAAAGTTGAGGGCCTATCACTTCAAGGGAGCCAGCAGAAATAGATTGTCACAGATAAGCGATTGGTAGCAGTAGAGATATCAATCTCTTAAATATAAGTCCAATGCAGAGTAGACTGGATCGGCTCTGTATGGCCTACGAGGTATGTGTCTGGTGAACCATGAGCCCCAGGTTCAATTTTCTGTATATTCCCTGTCTGCCAAAGCAGCAGTTAGGCCACTACAACAACAACTTGCATTTATACAGCGCCTTTAACATAGTAAAACGGCCCAAGGCGCTTCACAGGAGTGTTATCAGTTACTATTTGACACGGGCTACATGAGATATTAGGACAGGTGACCAAAAGCTTGGCCAAAGAGGTAGGATTTAAGGAGTGTCTTAAAGGAGGAGAGTGATGTAGAGAGGCGCAGAGGTTTAGGGAATTCTGGAGCTTATGGCCCAGACAGCTGAAGGCACGGCCGCCAATGGTGGAGCGAAGGAAATCGGGGATGCACAAGAGGTCAGTATTGGAGGAACGCAGAGATCTCAGAGGGTTGTAGGGCTGGAGGAGGTTACAGAGATAGGATAGGCAATTAGCCTATGTCCCTTTGGCCTAGTGAGGGGACACCTCAGCCAGGATTCCCAGCCCTGATGGCTGCCCAGTGACCCCTCCTGGGAGATTGCACGTGTACATGTACGTCTGGTGAAAACAGGATTGGGGGTTGGCTGTGGTAACCTCCTTGGCGATGTAGCCTGTCCATACTCAACATCTGGACTCGTGCTTGAAGAATGGCCATTTGGGCAAGGCATTGAAGGGGTGCCGGTGTGGAGGAAAGCAAAAGGAACAGTGATCCTTTGGATGTCAGTGTTTGCTCCCAGGGGTGAAGAGGTAGTGGTGGAGGGGGAGGAAAAAGGAGAGATTGTATTCCCAAATGCTTCTATTTTTCTTTTCATTCCACTCCTACTCAAGTCCAAGAGCTGGCACATTTATTTCTCTGAGGCCTGACTGTAAATCTTTCATGTCTGCCTTGTTTGATGTAGTAACATTGACATATAGCTTGAAAGCAAAGGATTTCAGCCTAGTTTGTGCAACATTGAGAATGGTTAGGTAGTGTAATTATAGTCCTCCTTCACTGATTGCTGTACTTTCTGCTGTACACTATTTTTCAAAAGCTTCAAAACCTGCACTTTGAGTGAAAGAGTGTATGTCACCAGAAAAAAAGAGCTGCATGTTATTTATGACAGTGATTCAAAGTGCTCTATATTCAAGTAGGGATTACTTGACTGCATTCAATCATCAAAGGTTCATTTTTTGAGCTGAAATCCAGATTTCAATTTAAAGGTATAATTGGGAAACACTGAGATAATGCACTGTCTTGCTTGTTCTGTATTACTCACTTGTTCCCGTACTATCGGAATGTTTCAGATATCAATCATGTATGAATGTGTATTTTAAACAACACTGCAAGCAAAACAAGACCTTGAATAACTCCGAGGCTTTTATCCAGACCTGCTGTTTGTGAGGAGCCTTTGGACCATTCTTTGCCACAAGAAAGGTTTATAAATGTAGTTTGGGTACCTGTTAATGCTCTAGATTTCAGACAGAGACTCCTTCCAAGTTGGGTAACAAAACGTCCAAAGATCATCTGAATGGAATGTAACAAATGAGAAAAGGGGAAGAGAAAGGGATAAGTGATTGGACAATGTTTCTTTGTATTGAGAAACCTACCTGATGGGTTTAGTTTCTTGTTGCAGGGCAGCAGCCAGGTTGAAAAGTGTGAGACATAGAGGAGGAAAATCAGGAAGTAGTGATTAGATAACACCAAGCCTGGGTTTTAAAAGCTTGTGGGTTATAGGAATACTGGGGAAGTAAGGAGTTTCACAGTTCTGAGATCCTTTTGAAAGAATGAGTAAGGAACAGTTGAGTGACTCTTGATTAATATGTAGGGAGGGGAACGTGTGTGTAGGGTGGCAGATCTTGCAACTGAGAAAAAGAATAAAAGACCCTCTATAGTCCTGCTCACATACAAGCCAATACAAAACCTGTCACTAGAGTGTACACAGTAGAATCTCCTGAAGGATCTTATTATTAATTTGCATTTTTTGTTGTCTGCTTTAAAAAGATAAGGGATGTTATTGAAAGGGATTGGAAATCTTTTACACTTTGGAAACACATTGTTGGTATGAAGTAAACAAAAAAAGACTTGGATTTATATGGCGCCTTTCATGACCTCAGGATGTCCCAAAGTGCTTTACAGCCAATGAAGTAATTTTTGAAGTACTTGTTGTGATGTGTCACTGAAAAGCAGTTGAGAGCAGGAATGATAGCAGATATTTTCTTTATTTTAGCCTGGCATACTTAGGCCATTTATAATGCCTAATGTATGGTTGTCAGCTCCTGGAATGGGGGGATAAAAAACAGACCTGAAAGGATAGGGTCCTAAAGCTTACCTGAAGGCCAGAAGATTTTGCATTTTTTTGCCTTTTGGATTCAAAAACAATGAACTCTTTAATGAAATACAAATTAAAAAAAAAACCACATTTATCCTGTACATTACTAACCACAGCGTCCCAGAAGTGTTGATTGACCATTAGTCATGCATGATGTTTGCTTGTGACTTCTCAGTTCAGCCTACTCCTGGGATTTTAACGTAGCCCCACTGCTCTTCATAAACTATCATCTTTGAAACAGTTGCCATAACTTCAAATCACCATTCAGTTAAAAAGCAATGAAGGCCAATGAACATTCACAACGTAGAAACACCTGGATATATGTGGAGTCACAAAAGAGAACTTAGTGCTCCAGTTTCTTTTTATTCTTGGGATGTGAGCAATGTTAGCAAGGCCACACTTATTGCCCATCCCTAGTTGTGCTGGGAAGGTGGTGATAAGGCATCTCCTTGAACTGCTGGTCTTTGTGGTGATGGTGCTGTCACAATGTGTTAGGTATGGAATTCTAGGTTATTGACTCGGCTACGATGAATGAACCATGATATATGTCCAAGTTAGGATGGTTTATGACTTGAAACAGAACTTGCTGCTCTAATTCTGCAGTGCTAGAAGTCGCAGGGGAGGGAGGTTGCATACTCGAGAAAGAAGAAAGCAGTTGCATTTATATAGTACTTTGTACAGCCCACTCATTCACAACCAATTAACCAATTAATTACTTTTGAAGTGCAGTCACTGTTGTGTCATCAGGTGTGGCAACCAACTTGCCCAGAGCAAAATCCCCAAAACAACAAATGAGATGAATGAGCAGTTAATTTGTTTTGATGAGGGTCATTGAGGGAGGAATGTTGGCCAGCACACCGTCAGAACTCCCTTCTCTTTCAGTAGTGGCATGGAATGTTTTACATCCACCTGAACAGGGAGATGAGGCTTTCATTGAATGTCTCATTCATAAGATGACACCTCTGACAATTGCTCAGTACTGCAATGAAGTGTTATGATCCCAGCAACACTAACCAGGCATTGTCCTCCTTTCCAACTACTGTACTTTAGGAACATAGGAACAGGAGTAGGCCATTCAGCCCCTCGTGCCTGCTTCGCCATTTGATAAGATCATGGCTGATCTGTGATCTAGCTCCATATACCTGCCTTTGGCCCATATCCCTGCTCAACAGGAAAGAAATTAAAAATTCTTTTCAATGGGTAATTACTGTATATATTTTTCTGTGAGTGTAAACTACCACCACTCATATTTCTTAACTTATTTACAACAAACTTTATGTAATTATTGTTTAGATTTCTGACTTCTAACAAAAAAGTCCCTCTGTCCTTGTTCATCTGCCCATGATTAAAAGTGTTTATTTGAATGTAATATTGTAAATTCCCACAGTGTTGTTCCATTGGCAACCACATAACCCCACAGACCACTGTGGTCCCAATATTAGTGTGTGGTTGAGTATCACAGTTTTTGAAGTTCAGTGCAGTGTTGAGAATTTCTGCAAGTTCAGTAGGTAATATTTTCAATGATGAGTTTAAACATTAGAAATCAGCCTGAGCAGGCAGTTGATGTTTACCAGTTTTGACTCTGCTGGCCCCTGATAAGTTGATTATAATTAGTATAGAACTTTGAAGACTTAATGAAACCTCCTACCACATAGCTAATTTTGCCAGTAAACTATGCAGCATTCCATGGGACTGTATAGGGCTTGGGTGCAGTATATTATGTTTTACTAGGTTTGAAAAATCCATGAGCTTAAATATTCTGATTTTATGGAACTGAGGAACATCTTTGACGTGACGTGACGTGGCGTATCGTAACTACTGCCTGCCACAAAGACACACCTCTGACCCTGGCTGATTGGCCATTTTTAAAACTGATGCGAAAGGCTGTGACCGATCGGCTAGGCCTTTGCACCGTAAAATTTTAACTGCCCCCTCCTCACCACTGTAGCATTAGATGCCAGGAATAAATGGACATCCCATGTGCGCAGTGTTGATATGGCACGAATGGAGGAAAATACACCCGATGAACTCAGTCATTTGGATAAGATTACAATACAACCACTAACCTCCGTGTATCTGTCTATCAATCTGTCTATCAATATCTCAGTGATAACCTGTGCTCATTCCTGACTGCACCAATTGACTTCCTGTTGTCACGTTTTTAACACACTTTCTGTGTCACCTTTTTCCCATTATGATTTCATATGTCAACATTTATAATAAAAACAGAAAATGCTGGAAATACTCAGCAAGTCAGGCAGCATCTGTGGAGAAAGAAACAGAGTTAAAGTTTCAGGTCGATGACCTTTCGTCAGACCACTCTTCCCCCGAAAAGCTGTTGAGGCTGGGGGTCAATTGAAAATTTGAAAACTGAGATTGATCGATTTTGTTTGGCAAGAGTATTAAGGATTACCAAGGCGGGTAGATGGAGTTGAGATACAGATCAGCCATGATCTAACTGAATGGCGGAACAGGTTCGAGGAGCTGAATGGCCTTCTCCTGTTCCTATGTTTGAATGGGAACAAAATTACACTAATGTACTCAGTGTGTGAATCCTCACCTGCCCCGAGGTCACCTGGTTATATTTAGTGGCCAATACTTCTCTGCTTCACTCGGTCCACACGGCCAGCTGGTTTCTCCACGTTACACGTGAAAGCTAAAACAGTAACAAAACCATATTTTAAAAAAAAAATCAACAAACTCAGACATTTCATTCGCAGCAAGCACTCCAGTGATCTCTATACATTTTGTAAATATTGCTGCTGCAGTTCAAAGTATAAAATATATAAAGTGTAGTCTTCAGGGCCTGCATGTTGTCAGTTTAAAATTATTAGACTGTCCCTGGATTGCATGAGGTGAAACACTCCACTCTCAGTCACCATTGTGGCAGATTGCTCGATTTCAGAAGCAATATTAAAAAAAATGCTTATGTGTTGTCGATTAAAACAGCCTCAATTTAATAACCGGCTGTGCGAATGGAAAGGTGGCCAAGTGGGGGAAACCTCGTCATCATCATCATCATCATCAACATGACAAAACTTTGGAGGCAAGAAGGGGGATTCTCTCCCACCCCCCCCAACCCAATCTATATGTCTTAGAACCACAGCAAGTTCATTCAATCAGGGAGCCTCGTGCAATTTTCTTTTATTAACTTTTTTAAAAAAGTGTCAAAAATGTGACTACATTAAAAAGCACTTTTAATGGGAACAAAAGTTTGTGGAACCACATCGGGGGAGGGGGGGGGATGAGGAAGGGACTGTGGGGGCAAAACATTGTTGACATTACATTCTCATCCCCAACATGCAACCCCTAGTAGCTCCCTGTCACAGCAATTTTGAAAACATTTGACACTGGACAGATTAGTCTTGCTCCATCAAATCTGTACATCAAAAACCAATATTTGTTCCAAATGATTTTACTGTTGTGTTGTACAAGAATTTACACATATTCTCAGGTCACAGCAACAATGACAACTTGCATTTATAAAGCGCTTTTAATGTGGTAAAACATCCCAAGACATTTCACCGGAGCGATTATCATACAAAATTTGACTGACCACAAATAGTCTAAAAATCAACCCCCGCTTTAGTATTTTAGCTGCAAAGGATGCAAATGTATTTTGATTCTTTTCAGAAAGCAAGCAAACGCATACACACTTAGATAGCCACTTAATTCTCATTTACAGCAATTCCAGGCTCAGACTAGTATCACCTGCTGTTAACAAGACCTGTCAACATCAGAGTAACGACACGTGTGAGATTTATGAACTGAAAGACGGAGACCAATTTCAGCATTATTTAAACATGTGCAGTGGGATTTCCTTCTTCGAGATATTTGAAGAGGTTACATCTTTTAATCAAAATTAAACTTCTTAACTGGTCTAGATATAACTACAAGACAATTCTCTCTTCATTGCTCTCAGACCCGAGTGCCTTTTACGTTAATTATACAAGCCCACTTAATTCACAATTTAATGCAGTTTAATGAACAATGTGGGGTAAAAATTGGCCCAAAACTACTAAACAGATTACTATACAATTTTCTGCTTGCTGGCTTTTTCTTGGATGGTATATGTTGAAGTAAGGAGTGTTTCCATTAGGTCGTACATTGACCATTTCCATCTTTTCTAATGCTACAAAATTAGATTTCATTTGGGGGTTAGTCAAGTCAAAATTAATTCCACTTTATCAGCTTTTCCCAATCCTCTATGGCTAGCAGGACACCTGACACATTTTTCTATCTTTCAATAATTTTTAAATTGATTTCCATTTTTGCTGCTGCCACGACTGACAATGTTAGAATAAGATTTTCCTCAGTGACGGATAGAGGGGCCAATGTGCACAGGACAGACAGCACAACGCCTTGCTGTGCACTTAGCAATATTTCTGCCCTTCAGTTGCTGAAGTCACTCATCATAAAAGGTGTAAATTGCAATGGATGATGGTGTGGTGCTGAGAATGACTCACTTTTTTTCTCCCTTCTCAAATCATGCGTGATAGCAGAGTTGCCCTGAGTACAATGGGTAACTATAAGTCACTGGTATGATCCTGAGCCCGGAAGATCCCAGGCTCAATCTCTGATCCATGCTCAGTTAGTTGATATCAGCTGAGGTTGGGTTAGTTGCACTACAATTGGCCTGTGTCCTTGGGCTGGGGGAGGACAGAGAAGAATCAGATGGACTTCCAATAATGCCAGGGATGAGGGACTTCAGTTATGTGGAGAGATTGGAGAAGCTGGGGTTGTTCTCCTTAGGACAGAGAAGGTTAAGGGGAGATTTGACAGAGGTGTTAAAAATCATGAACTGTTTTGACAGAGTAAATAAGGAGAAACTGTTTCCAGTGGCAGAAGGGTCGGTAACCAGAGGGCACAGATTTAAGGTGATCGGCAAAAGAGCCAGAGGCGACATGAGGAAACAATTTTTTTTTACACAGCGAGTTGTAATGATCTGGAATGCACTGCCTGAAAGGGTGGTGGAAGCAGATTGAGTAGTAACTTTCAAAAGGGAATTGGATAAATACTTGAAGGGGAAAAAATTTACAGGGCCATGGGGAACGAGCAGGGGGGTGGGATTAATTGGATAGCTCTTTCAAAGAGCCGGCACAGGCACGATGGATCGAACCTATGATACTATGAAAATGTATATTGCTGCTTGTTGAGTGAGACAAGAGGATCTGGCTTTACTATGCTATGCCATCTGTGGTTAAATAGCCTGCTGGCTGGGCTCACAAGTGAAAAATGGTCACTTAGGCATGGTAATGGAGGGATAGAGAGATATCCACTTGAGTCGTCATGTTCAGGAGAGGAGAGATGAAATTTATGTTGGGTGGAAACGGCTCAAAAGTGTTTCTCACAATGACTTTCTAAATGCAGTGACTTGTTTAGGCAAACTGGATGGTAGCACAATACACAATCAATCATCTCAAGAATAATGAGGTCATTTGGGTTTTTTGGTGTTAATTAAGGGAAGAATGTAACCGGGAGAACTCCTTGCTCCTCTTGGAACAGTGCTACGGGATCTTTAATGTCCATCTGATCCACCAGAATGGGGAAATGAGACAGTTTAATGTCTTCTGCGAAGGGCAGCACTTCCTACAATGCAGCAGTCCCTCAGTACTGTACTGAAGTCTTGGCCTAGATGATGTCTAGTTCTGATGAGGGGCATGAATCCACCAACTTCTGATCATTACCAACTGGGTCACGCTGAAACTGTGGGGAAGCCCTGGTGAAGAGAACATGTACTATTCCCTTCCAGGGATCTGATACAATACATTGAGAGAGAAAACACGAGCCTTCCTTTAGAGCTGAGTTCACCTTGGCTAGGAAACTTCAAGATGACATTTCTCTTCCTTTACTATAAGTAATCTTTAGCAACATGGAAATATGGTGCCCTTATTAGGATCTGATGTAGATTGCGTGAATTTCTGATTTACCAATTAGGGCATGAACAATGACTCTTGCCTGATCTTAGGTCAGTGTTTATAAACCTTCTGCACCTCAGGCCAATGCTAGGATTGTGAAAGTTGAGTCCTTACAGAAGAACACTCAACCTGGGTTAACAGCAATTTGATCAACTATAATTGGATCATATTGTACTTGCAAATGGCGGTTGTGCTGCTCATGTAAAGTAGTGGCTGCAGTCCGAACTTTCATCAGGATGAATATATTCTTGGGAAGTTTAAACATGAGCCAATTAACACCCATGCACTCTGCCAATCTTTCCACAGGAAGAGATGGACGGAGTAGATCCTGGCCCCTGTACACTGAGCATATCATAGGCTCAATAGCAAAAAAAAAAATATGAAGTTGACATCTGATGTCCCTTAGGGCCAGTTGGAAACCACCTTTAACCAGGCCTGCTGTTGAGTGATGCATCCCATTTGTATTAACGAGCAGATTCAGAGCCTGGGTGGCAACTAAATTTACTGTGCAGTTGTTGAAACATCAGGACTGTTTTTGGCTGCAGATCTCCCCCAGTGTCACAGAGGAGAAGGTCTGTTGATTAACAATCTGGGGAATGAGCTCTGAAGGGATTTTTAAAAAAGCAGTCTAGGCCTGTATAAGTAGGCTGAGGGTTCAGTTTGCCAGTGGCAATTGCTAAAAAGCAGCCTTGTGTGGAATGGAGAAAACCTACTTGATGAGGTGGTACCACACAGGCTCATTTATATTACAGCACTACTGCTGAAGTCAGGACTGGCTCAGGCAGCACTTTTGTAATATAAATGCAGCAGAGGAGTGAACTTCCTATGTTTTCTCAGAACCACGTCAGGCTGCACTGAGCTTGCTGTGTGATTTGTTAACTGGGCCTCACTGATGAACATTAAGATAGTTACAGAAGTGAGGTTAAAAGTACCAAGCAACCAGTGAGGATGGAACTTGATTTGAAAGTCACCGTTTTCCCCGGAGAAAAATAAATTGGTATCTTGAGTGCCTCCTTGGGTTGTCCCAGAAAGGTTAACTTTCTTGTTCCTCTCGGATCGCACAAGAACAAGACATGGCTTGACATAAAGAACTTTTTTTTGTTGTACCTTGTTGCTTTTGGAAGCTCCCAGTGCTTACTTCCATTATCCACTCCCCTCACCATAAAATAATACCAACAGTTTAAGTGCTCAACTTCCTGCTTATGTTTTATTTTGCTGTGTATATGGAGGGGGTTACAGTGAACGTTCTGTCATTTAAAAAAAGATAATATATAGTTAATGTAAGATTTTTATATCCAAATGCTAAGATAGTGAAGAAGAACTGGGTTAGATCAGGAGTGTCCAAATTTTGTTGGCCCTGTGGACTACTTAGATGCTAGATGCATACCATGGAGGCTCGTGGGCCACATATGAAGTTTAAATTGGTGTTCCTGCTCATTTGCATGCATCTCAAGTTGTAGATACTGACAGATCAAAGTGTTCAGATGTAGGATTTATCCATCACTGAGGGGATACCATGAAAAGTGGACCTTTTCAAACCTCCAAGCACACGAGATTTAATTGGGAACAAGCCAAGAAGTCAGAGATAGAAGCACAAGTAGAACTGAGTCACTAGGGCTGCACGGACTCGTGGATCACTTATGGCCCGTGATCTGTTGTTTGGAAATCCAGAATTAGATATTTAGCTTTTAATAGTTTCATTTAATGCTTAGGACTGCCACTCCTCAGGTTCTCGAGCAGTTGGTCTATATTTTGAATGGGTTCGTAGAATCATAGAGCACAGATGGAGGCCATTCGGCCCAGCATACTTGTGCCAGCCTTTTAAAAGAGCTATTGAATTAGTCCCACTCCCCTGCTTTTTCCCTGTAGCCCTGCAAATGTTTCTTTTTCAAGTATATATCCAATTTTCTGTACATAGAAATGTTGTGGGTTGTGCAGAAAATTTCTAAACTGGACAACAAAAGCTTGGTTTGAAAAAACACGCACACGCACGCACGCGCACACACACCTGTGAAGTTACAGCATTTGTAATCCTGGTGCCATTTTCTGTGGGTGTTTGTCAAGGTCCTTCTGACATTTTTATGTTTGTTTAGCCTGTGGTTGACTATCACAGTTTTGAAATGCATGAACTTTGCAGGATTTTATATATTTCCCAATGGTCTCTTTGAAGTATGTTGTTCAAAAATAAAATGAGGGTTTGAAGGTGGGCACTCTGCCAATGTTGTGTTTTTGGACTTAGACGTGAGGGGGCGAGAAGGGCCCACAAACGGTATAAGTATCTGACTGAACTCAGCCTTTGATCTCCACAAAAGAGTGTGACTGGTATCGATGTTGTAGAAGACTAAGGTAAAATAAATTGGTAAATTTTACATAACGTGAGCGCTGAGAATTGACACAAGGATTTTTTTTTTAAATATGGGAAAGTGAAAGTCTTTTGATTTAAGAATTTCTGCGGGTTTACCAGGTAAAGTTGGTGGCAGTTTTGGGGTCACTTGCTCACATGTTGAAGCAACCGGCCCTGAGCAGGCACGAGCTCTTTGAACCTGAGGTCAGCAGAGCCAAAGCCAACAAACAGAGCCCTGAAGACTTGATCAAAACTCCTATCAGATTCCTAGCTTTTGCCAATAAACTATACACAGAATCCCTCCCATAGGGCTGTACAGGGCTTCAGAGTGCAGGATATTATGCAACTGTTTTGCTAAAGGTGTATTTGAGGAAAAAATAGCTTTCTGCTGGAGCTGATCCCTGGTCTTGTTTGTGCAGGAGGCTGTCCATCACAAATTCTTCCATTAACATTCATAGAGGTAACTGTTCCAGGGACAAAGTGGGGCTAGGACACTAACGCAGGGCACCAGTCTGCAGTTATTGCTGTCTAAACTAACTTCACAGTATTCAGGGGGAGAAAAACAGCCACCGCATAGTTTTGGGGTGTGGGGGGTGAGTCGATACATCTTTTGGTACTTCGTTGGATATAAAGTGCTTTGAGATGCCCTGAGGTTGCGAAAGGTGCTATATAAATGCAAGTTTCCTTTCTTTCCCTTTTTTTCCCCCTTTTTTCTTTTCACCACAGACCCATGTAGTTGTCAGATAGAGTTCAATGTAACCTAGTATTGCTCCCATCCCACAAATGTAGTAAGCTCGGTGCGTACCTGTGAGGTTGTTCGAATGTGCACAAGCTCGGGGACGCCCAGTGAGCATTCCTCATAATTTGCAAAGAACACACGAGCTCGATGCAGCCCTGCATTAAAATCATGCAACACTTTTTTGTGTTTTAATAGCTAGTAACAACGCTGTGATTCAAAGTGATGAAAGGCTGAGATGACCGTGTGATGGAATAGGAACATGATGTGATGGGCATTGCGATTGGTAAAAGGAAATGCAAATTGACCAAATGCCGCCCACGGGTCTCAGTGTTTTCTGGTCAGGCAACAAGTTGTTAATTCATATTTGCATAAGCAATAAACGTCTGTCGTCCAACATTCGGAGCATTCTGACGCATAATTCTCTCTTGACTTGAGGCAGACAGCTTAAAAATTCATACGAATGAGCTACCCATGCATAGTTTTGAGCTCCACCACCTCCGATGTGCTTGCATAAATCAGTGGCCTTTTGAAAAGCGCATCCTTTTTTTCCCCCTCTCCCTTCTTTGTGAAGAGGCTATTCAGCACATGTCCCGTTCAACCCGCCTCTGCGAAATGAGCAGAGCCAGCAGGCGGCTGTCTCGCAGATCTGATTGAAGTGCTCGCACACAATGGGCTGAAATGCATTTCAACAAAGTCGTTGATCCCCCTGCGCTTTAAACGGGGCGCCGCTCGAGTCGGAGTTGAGGTCACCCCGGGCGGGCGGTCCCTTTGAAATGTACTTGCGGTTTAGTTGATTGTGGTGTAAGATTTTTTAAAAACTTTTTTAAATGCATCGATTTCACAAGACATCTCCCTGTCTGCGTGTTAATCTGTCACTGTGGTAGGAGTTTAGATGTGTGTGTGTGTTTGTGTTTCAGTGCACATTAATTATGATTTTTTTTGTTAAGAAACTGCTCCCCACCCCTTCAATTTTCTCTTCTCTCCTCCCCAAGATGTTGACTCTTTGCTGGGTTACACTTCCATAGAGGCTAGACCCAGTACCCTACATCATCCAAATGACCATTATGTGTGAGCCTCGAGAGTGAGGGTTGTCAGTTGAGCTGGATGCTGTCCTCAGCTGATGTGTACATGTGCATATACGTGTATGGGCACACAAGCATTGTTGTGTTCTCTCTCCACCAGAGATCACTAGAGTGGTGAACAGGCACAGTGACAGATTTTTCCCCCCTCTTCCCTAGCCAGGGGGATGAAGGTCAATTGTGTCAGCCCATTGGGATCAGCTAACAGACTTAGAATTGAACTGGGGACCTGTGTGGCTTAAGTATCACGTCAGAGTGCACACACCCACAAAACCAGTGGATCCCAAACTGGGGGGAGGCGTGGGTGGGTGGTGCATGATGAGATTATATGGGGGGCATGAGGACACATGGGTTTTGTCCCTCAAACCTCGAGATTACCAGTGGATAGTAACAAGGCATCATTGACCAATGTGCTCTCACCACTTCAGCGCCCCCTAGCTGCCACACACTGTATAACTGACGTGAGTGTGACGTTTCGATAATTGTGAACGAACAGACCGTGTTTTTTTTTTGGAAGTTGTGAATGTTGATCCTGGGGAAGAGACAAGTAGATCCGGGCAAAAGAAAAATAGGAAATACGATCCTTCCGACTCGAATTTGGGACTGACATTTACTGGCTCCACACCGAAATGTGCTTTTTTCTTAGAAAGGGTGTGGGGAGGGCATGCATGGCATATGAAACTCCAAAGGGGAACGCAGCAATATAAGCTTGGGAACTTCTTCACTAAACCATCAGGGGAAGCTCATCAAATGTCTCTACTTGATATGTGATATCATGGGGCTCTTGGCATTGTGGAATCTGACCTGTTTTTATTTTGGAATGACCCTTGTCATGTGAGCCCATGTGACTCAAGTTATAAGAGTGTCAGATTTTCAACCAGGGCATTCCAGGTGTGAATCCTCCTGTTGCTTAAAATTGAGCAAATCCCCATCACGATACATGGCCTCTTGTGTCTATCCAGCTGGTAAATAGGCACCACCAATTGCCAGGAAGTTAAGAGGAGTTCTGTGTGAACCTGCCCGTTGACAGGAAAAAGAAGAGACAAGCAATTAGTGTTGGCGGTGGGACCATTTATGTCACTGCTCCAACCTTATGGGGTGAGGTAGTTACACTGCTTCACGTGTCTTCTGGTGACAGAATGGGCTGCATATAGTGACACCACTATTGCTGACCAGAATGGAGATGATTGGGTAATTCCCCTGTAAATCACGCCTGGAGACCCCATTGCTGTATGTGACAGGATTGATTTTATGCACATGATTTGTATTATGCAACTATCCTCCACTCACTGCATTGTGCTGGAGAAATCACCCTGCTTTTATCAGGAGAAGTTGCTGTGGTTTCGGTCATGAGTTTGGATTTCTCTAGTTGCTCATTTTCCGTGGCAGAGAGACTTTTTAAATCGACTCTGTAGACTGTTTGTTGTAGTGCACTGTATAAACAGACTGTGTTTGCTGAGTAAATAGACTTTTTTTGCTGTGAAATACGTGATTTGCTGTGAGTCCTGCCGTAAGTCCCTCCCCACCTCCAACTCATGGGCTGACACAGTGGTGTCAAATTGTGGACTTATCTTCTGGTGACAATTAGGTTTCAAAAGGAGGTCCTGAGGAATCAAACACTTTTCCACTTTGAATTTTGGACTCTTGTGACTGGGAAGTAGATTTTGCTCTGCTTCTGATGTGGCTGAGGAAATGCAGAAATCAGTGGTTGAATTTGAATTTCCGAGATTAGCTTGCAATTCCAGAAGAGAACAGACGATTAACCAATCGTTTCTGTCAAGTGAATGGAATCTGAAAGAGTGGAACAATTTTCCTTTCACCTCCATTGTTTTGGGATGTCTATTATTTGTTGCAATTTCTACATTAACACAGTTCCCTTGTCTGTATTAAGTACTCCATGCTGTGCAAAGCATCTTTGCCTTCCATGCTCAAATTGAGTTTCGTTTGCAAAGCCTTTCATTTCTGTTTTGAGTCTTGAAGTTAAGGATGCTATAGGACATGCATATTAAAGTCTCTGTGCTATCAGCTGCTGTTGACAAACACACAGCAGACCTGTCAAGCCTGGCTTCCTTTCTGTGATTTTTGCAAGAGGCTGTAGCTGATGTCTCACTGTAATGACATTAAACGTGGCGATGCTGATTTCAGTGGGTTCTCAATCTTTCTCACTACTTCTCTGCAAATCTCCGTGCAAGCAATGTTCTGATCTTGACAGATGTGCTCTGCTACACCCAAGGTACTACCTTGCATTTAGGGTCACATGTCCAGTGATGGGACAGGCTGAGCTGGCTGTGATCATGCTATAAACCTTTTGAATGGATCTGAAGTAGCTGAAGAATCCTCCTGCAAAGATTTTTTTTTGATGTATAAAGTTCCTATCATTGAGTGCATTATGAACTTATTAGCTCAGTGAGTATGTAACCTTGCTGGTGTGGTATTGTACCAAACAGACCATCTCTGGTCTGTTTTTGAGTTTGCAGATCTCAGACATGGTGCTTATGTGGGTTTTTCCCCTTTATAAGGAGAGGGGAAAAAAAATCAACCAGGGTTCCTACTACTGAGATCTTTCTCACCAATCCTGGAAAAAGATCAGGTGAGAACAGGATTGGGCTCAGGTGTAATGCCCTCCTCCGCTGACACTCACTTTCTAGCCTCACCCCAGAGAATGGCCACTTGGATGAGGTACCGGAGGACTGCCAGTGTCTGAGAAGCCAGCTTCAGTAAGAGTCAATGCCTTTAGCCAAAGTGTGGTATTAAAAAATTGATTGCTGTCGGGTGGTGAAATATTTGATCACCAGTCTGACCTGGCTTTGGGGTGGGGGGGAAGAGATTGTCTGACCTGGTTTTGTGGAGAGGGGAGGGGGGGGAAAGGGGTTCTCTAACCCGGTTCTGGGAGGGTTGTCTGATCCGGTTTTTGGTGGGGGGGGTGGGGTTGTCTGATCCGATTTTTGGTGGGGGGGGCTGGGGGTTGTCTGACCTGTTTTTTGGGGGCTGGTGGTTGTCTGACCTGATTTTGGGGGGGTGGGGGTTGTCTGACCTAGTTTTTTGAGGGGTGGGGGTTGTCTGACCTGTTTTTTTGGGGGGGGGGTTGCCTGACCTGTTTTTTTGGGGGGGGGTTGCCTGACCTGTTTTTTGGGGGGTGGGGGTTGTCTGACCTGGTTTTTGGGGGGTTGTCTGACCTGGTTTTTGGGGGGTTGTCTGACCTGGTTTTTGGTAGGTGGGGGTTGTCTGACCTGTTTTTTGGGGGGTGGGGGTTGTCTGACCTGGTTTTTGGGGAGGGGGGTTGTCTGACTTTTTGGAGGGTTGTCTGACCTGTTTTTTTTTGTGGGGGGGTGTTGTCTGTCTCAGTTTTAGGGGGTGGGGGGTGTCTGACCCGGTGAATCGCTCACAGTCTATTGTTTGATATGATGATCACTGGACAATGCTCATGGTTTGTACCTCCAGACTCAGTGTGCTGAGGTGTCTCGGGTCATGTGAATTGCACAGTAATGCACTGTTAAAAAGCACCAATAATTTTGTGTCTAGGAGGACGGATGGAAAGGTAAGTTCCTGATCCACAATATACATTTCAGCTAAAGCAATTTTCAACCCACTTTCAACTGGGGCAAGCCACTGTTAAACCCTGTGCTGTGTGCACTAAAACCAAACCCACTGATTGTCAGTTCAGTGCAGTCACTCCAGCACTGTCTGGTACAGGTGGGATAGCAGATGTTTGGCAGTGCGAGACTCAGCAGTAATTGAATTGAGGGGGGTTCTGATGACATCATAAACTACAGGAGTGAAGCAATTACAGCCTTGTCTCCACTAGCCCTTGTACATTTTCTGTTGGCTGCTTTTTATTCTTTCTGATGTATGCTGTTTAATATTTCCAGCTGAATTGGAGGTAGTTCAGTTTTAAGTTGTTTACTGGTGCTGTCAAGCTGCTGTGGGGAAGAGGAAAGTTGTTGCAGGTGATAAAGAAGTTGGAAGGGTGATAAAGATAAGAGTGACATCTAACCTGCGGCTGTTGCATCATGTGACTGGTGCTATAGTAATTCCAGGGTTCCTTTTTCTTGGCAAGAGAACAGAGGGAACTTTTAGCGTGTACTATACATTATAAATTGACAAGACAATCTGAATTGATTCAGTAAAACCAAGTGCTATTGACCCCTTTTTGACATTGCTACAAGCAGCATAGGTCTTCCATTGAATTTTACAATGCCAGATTTCATGACTTTCCTGAGCTGAGTGTATTGTAGTGATTGAGGGCTAGCGGGTGTGTGTTTAACAACACCTGTTTGTTTATACGGACATGAAACCCACCAAATCCCCAGACCATTTACGATCTATTGTGCCACAAGACACTCGCCCTGTTATAAACAATGCAGCACTCCCTCTTCACTGCACCGTAAAGTTGGCTTAGATTACGAGTTCAAGTCCCGGAGTAGGACTTGAACTCGAGACCTTCTGACTCTGAGGCAAGGATACATGGAAAACATCCCAGGCTCTTTACTCGTGGAGAAGCAAAAAAAAAAGTAGATAAAAGGAATAATGGAGTGACACCAAGCCATGATGGACCAAATTAGCAGAGATGACCAAAAGCTTAGTTGAAAACCTTCTCAAAACGTATCTCCTCGAAGGTGGAGGGAGAAGTGTAGAGGGAGTTCCAGAGAAGAGGGCTGAGGCAGTTGAAGGGCTCTGTCATGAATGTTGGGATGAGGAGAGATATACAAACCAACATCACTTGCATTTATATAGATCCTTTTTATGTTTTTATAAAACAAATGTCCCAAGGTGCTTCACAGGTGTAAGGAAAATGGATGCTGATCCAGGGAAGGACAGGTTAGCAGGTATGACCGAAAGCTTGTTCGAAGAGATGGGTTTTGGGAAGACTTTTATAGGAGGAGAGAGGTGGAGAAGTTTGCGGAGGGAATAACAGAGTGAAGGATCTTGGTGGCTGAAGAGACTGCTGCCAATGATCGGGAGAAGGGAGAGGGAATGCACAAAAGGCCAGAATCAGAAAAATGGATGGAAAGATGAGAACAGGATTTTAAATGTAATGGATTGGGAATGGGCATTCAATGTAGGCCAGTGGGGACAGGAGTGATGAGCAAGCATGGCTTATTTTGCAGGATAGAATACATAAAGCTGAGTTTTAAACAAGTTGGAGTTTATGGAAGGTGGAATTCCAGCAAAGAAGATATTGGAGAAATAGAGTGTAGAGGTGACAAGGATATGGATAAGAGTTTCAGCAGCTATGGGGAGAGATTAGGGCAGAGGTGGTCAATAATGCAGAGGTGAAAGTAAGTGGTCTTGATGATGGATATAATGTAGGAATTGGATCTCGTCTGAGTTGAGTAGGATGCTGTAGTTTTGCACCACCCCATGTGGATTAACCTGAGCATTTAGCCAGGGAGGGGATGGAGTTTATGGTGAGGGATAGGAGTTTGCAGTAGTGGCTGAAAATGATAGCTTCAGTCTTTTAGACGCTCATTTGGAGGAAATTCTGACTCATCCATGGTGAAAACACCGAGGTGGTTGCGGGGTCAAAAAAACATAATGGAGATGTAGCGCTGGGTATCGTCAGCATAAACATACTAGCTAATCCAGTGCCTGTAGATGATATCACCAAGAGCCAGCATGTAGATGAGAAAGGGTGGGGGGGTAGTGGGGATAATGATAGATCCATAGAGAGACTCTGGGGGTGACAGTGTGGGGGTGAGAAGCCTAATGAGAAATTGTTGTTGGAGCTATCCACAGAGCCTGACAGTGGAGAAGGCGAGGCAGAAGAAAATTACATGGAAAACCATATAAAACATTAGAGTGGTTGAAGAAAGTAAGGAAGGGCAAGGCACAAAGACAGAAGATGTAATTTGTGACTTTGGCCAGGGTAATCTCGGTACCTACAGATCAGAATATTTCAGGTTTAATTCCTGGACTCTGCCGAATTAGCTGATTTCATTTGGGTGCTTCGGTGATTCAGGACTTATTGGAATAATCCACCTGGGTTCTTGCTCCTGATCATTATCCAGTGAACCCCCGCCCTTGCTGGAAAGCACGTGTGTGAATGTCAGGACCGGCTCGCTTGTGATGTTTCATGTGGTGGAATAGCCTGCGGAGACTCGCTATCCAAGTTCACGGGTGAAGAATAGCCAGTTGACCAGAGCACTGGAGGATGGTGGGTCCCAGCAAGAGTCAGCGCCTTCAGGAGTGGAGAAAATTGGAGGGGGATAAGAAGAACAATCCAATATTTTTACAAAGGGATATATTTGCACAGTGTTTTCCTCAAAGCAATTGGAAACTCTTGCTTTTGAGTCCGACATACTGCCTCAGAAGCAATTTGCAGAGTAAAGCTTCATCAGTGTGGACTGGCAGCTCATTTGAAATGCCTGTCATTCCATTTTACTTACAGTCGAGCTAACCATGCAGACCTGACACTCTCATTCATACACAGTCAGAGGTGTTCATAGTTAGATGCAATTGTTAATTGCTCGCATTCTCGACGCTTTGAGTTTTTGAAGAAACACCAAGTCACTTCTGGTCAATTAATGGAAGAATGTTTTTGAACTCGATGAGGTAAAACAATTTGGCAGCTTAAATAGAGCTGATCCTACTTAATTAAATGCTCTTGTCTGCGAGGAAGACTGAAATAATCCATCCTTAATGTCAGCATAGCTGTACAAGATTTTATTATTGCTACTTTATTAAAAATGAACATTGCTGATTCTTTGCCTATAGGAGGAGAAGAACTGGAGGAGGCCATTCAGCCCCTTGAGCCTGTTCTGCCATTCAATTAGATCATGGCTGATCTGTATCTTACTCTATCGACTTGCCTTGGTTTCATAACCTTAATACCCTTGCCTAACAAAAAATCTATAAGAACATAAGAAATAGGAGCAGGAGTAGGCCATTCGGCCCCTTGAGCCTGCTCCGCCATTCAATAAGATCATGGCTGATCTTCGATCTCAACTCTACTTTCCTGCCCGATCCCCATAATCCCTTGTTTCCCTATCAATCTCAGTTTTGAAATTTTCAACTGAGTTGAGATTTTTTTCTTTGCGAACATCAGCAATTTCTTGTTTAAATAATCACTAAATAAAATTATAATAGATGCAGTATATTTCAATCTCCATTTTGAGGGCCACTTACCACCAGGTGTCCAGTGACTTCCATTAGAAGGTGCTGACGTGTGGACGCCAGGATCAGGCTTGGGAGTGAAGGCTTACGTACTCAAATAGCCTGGCTACACTCTCACTGTTTCAAACACTGGGCTCAAACACACTCAATTACAATTTAGGTGGGATCCCTGGAAGCCCCATGAAACTGTACAGCGTACCTTGGTGTCTTCAGCCTAGTAAGATTGGAAAAGCTCCATGGGTAGCTCAGCAAATCTATCCAATTAGCAAATGAGTCATAGAGACCAGGAAGGTCCCAGGTTCGATACCCAGTCATTGTTGAATTATCTAATCGCAGCCAGGGCAGCAGCCGAGGAACTGAAATTGGCATCAGTGCCCCTGGGTTAGCGAGAGGAAAATTAGCTTGTTTGTCTGCCCCTGATTGCTATTTGGATGACCCCTGATGAAAGTGTGCCTGCCCATCAGGTGAGGCCCAGCTGTGATGTGCCTCTTGATGGATTAGTCCATGAACAGTCACCGTCGAGATTACTTAGACGAGGTATTAGAGGGCAACTGGTCCCTGCCGAGCTGCAAGGGGTCAACATCTTCAGGAAAGGTGGTGACGGGGGGGAGAAGATTAGCAGGAAAGTCGGGGGCGGGGGGGAGGGGGTAGGGAGAAAGGCAAAAAGAACATTAGGGAGGAAGTGAAACTCTTGAAGATAATCATCATACTGCTCACCTTACCCGAAAACCAAAACAGACACACACACACACACAATTATATCCCATTGGCGCACAGAAGATCCAACTGATTGAGGTAACGTTCATCGGTGTTGAGTGTGTTTTGTTTTCTCACACTGAAGCTATGGATCAGTGACCCTTGTACTCTGCTGTCATTAAACCCAATGATAGTCAGCACCGGACACCATCTACACCTTTAGTCCTTGGGGACCTCTGTGAAAGAGCATCAAAGGGCATTTTTAGTGTGGTTCCTTTTGTGGGCTTGTTTGTAATTGTTGCCTTTGGGCTAAAAGAATGACCTGGAGTGTGACAATGTCCTCCGATGGACAATTTGTCCATACAGCAATGCAGTTGTCATTGTTGAATTCTCTCATCCGAGTTCTTCTTGCTGCTGAATATGGTAATCAATAATCCAGTAAGAAAAGACAACCTGCCAGGTGGTTTGGAAAAATCAACATAAACAGCAGGTCTCTGTATTTAACCCTGCATTTAAGTTTAAAAAAGACAATATTTTCCTTTGGCTATTGAAGTATCACCCCTTACTTCACCCAATAGTTGATCATATTATTTATTATTGAACACAATCAATGTTGCCGATTAGAAAGGATCCCAACATTTCAGAATAAGGCAGCAAAGGCTAAATAATTTAAGGCGCTGATGTTATTTTGAGCCATAGATATTGGGAAGATCCCAATCTCTATCACTGTAATACTGATCTCAGACACAGCGGGATTGGAAGCATTACGTTACTCCTGAGTTAAGGACCAGGAAAACTAGTCAAAGCTGCCACTCGTAAATTTCCCTCTCCTTAACCCAGGAAAGTGTATACGTGTGAAGGTCAGGATTGGGCTTGGATGCGATGCCCTCACTCTCTATCTAGGCTCACACATGAAGCAGGGCCATTTCATAGAATCATAGAAAGGTTACAGCACGGAGGGAGGCCATTTGGTTCATCGAGTCCGCGCCGGCTGTCTGCAAGAGCAATCCAGCTAGTCCCACTCCCCCGCGCTTTCCCCGTAGCCCTGCAAATTTTTTCCTTTCAAGTACTTATCCAGTTCCCTTTTGAAGGCCATAATTGAATCTGCCTCCACCACCCCCTCAGGCAGTGCATTCCAGATCCTAACCACTCGCTGCGTTAATAAGTTCTTCCTCATGTCACCTTTGGTTCTTTTGCCAATCACCTTAAATCTATGTCCTCTGGTCCTTGACCCTTCCGCCAATGGGAACAGTTTCTCTCTATCTACTCTGATTAGACCCTTCATGATTTTGAATACCTCTATCAAATCTCCTCGCAACCATCTCTGTTCCAAGGAGAACAATCCCAGCTTCTCCAGTCTATCCACGTAACTAAAGTCCCTCATCCCTGGAATCATTCTAGTAAATCTCTTCGGCACCTTTTCTACGACCTTCACATCTTTCCTAAAGTGCGGTGCCCAGAACTGGACACAATACTCCAGTTGTGGCCGAACCAATGTTTTGTAAAGGTTCATCATGACTTCCATACTTTTGTACTCTATGCCTCTATTCATAAAGCCCAGGATCCTGTATGCTTTTTTTAACCACTTTCTCAACCTGCCCTGACAATTTCAACAATTTGTGCATATATACCCCCAGATATCTCTGCTTCTGTGCCCTCTAGTTTATATTGCCTCTCCTCATTATTCCTACTGAAATGTAACACTTTGCATTTTCCTGCATTAAATTTCATCTGCCACATGTCCGCCCATTCCACCAGCGTGTCTATATCCTCTTGAAGTCTATCACTATCCTCCTCACTGTTTACCAACCTTCCAAGTTTTGTGTCATCTGCAAATTTTGAAATTGTGCCCTGTACACCCAAGTCCAAGTCATTAATATATATCAAGAAAAGCATTGGTCCCAACACTGACCCCCTGGGGAACACCACTGTACACCTCCCTCCAGTCCGAAAAACAACCGTTCACCAATACTCTCTCTTTCCTGTCCCTTAGCTAATTCTGTATCCATGTTGCTACTGTCCCCTTTATTCCATGGGCTTCAATCTTGATGATAAGCCTACAGTGTGGCACTTTATTAAACGCCTTTTGAAAATCCATATGCACCACATCAACTGCATTGCCCTCATCGACCCTCTCTGTTACCTCATCAAAAAACTCTATCAAGTTAGTAAAACACGATTTGCCTTTAACAAATCCCTGCTGGCTTTCCCTAATCAATCCACCCTCATCCGAGTGACTGTTTAATTCTGTCCCAGATTATCGTTTCTAAAAGTTTCCCCACCACTGAGATTAAACTGACTGGCCTATAGTTGCTGGGTTTGTCCTTACACCTTTTTTTGAATAAGGGGGTAACATATGCAATTCTCCAGTCCTCTGGCACCACCGCTGTATCTACAGATGTTTGGAAGATTATGGCAAGTACCTTTGCAAACAGTGACGGACATGAAAAGACCCCCTGGTCCATCCAGCATGTCCTGCACAATCGCAAGAGGGAGAGGCTGACTTCTAGCACTCAAGGTAGAGTGTCCCAGTGAGTGTTGGTACCTTCAGGAGAAAATGCCAGAGCGGGAATGGAGAGGGGGGGGGGAAAAAAAAACAGAAGCTCTATACTGACACCACAATTCACAAAAAAAACTCTAGCAGCATAAGCATATGGTAATTGAAATCCAATTTAATAGCTATGTTTTGCAAGTGTTTAATTTATCAGATGTGGATTATCTAGGGAAGGGACAAATTTAAAATCAAGTAGGTAGCTTACATTTTGGTTCTACTTTAACTTCTGTGATGCTGTTTCTGTCTCCTTCACAATATATGGCTCTTTAAAAGTTTTCTGAATCTAAATAATGTGTTGCATGAAGCTTAGTTTGAATAACAGCCAAGGTAAGCAATTTCAAGTGAGCTTCTCTCCTGCTGCCTTCTTGATAAGAGAAGGCAGCGGCTGTTCTGTCTGAGATGTGACCTCTGTATTTCACTCGCATTAACACCCACATCGACACAACAAAATTCACACAAACCCATTTTCCGTTCATTTGGATTCCTGTAATTTGTTTCCTTTTCATTTAAATGGGAAATGGAGCTCTCAGATTTTCTGTTTGCGTATACTAGATTTGTAATCCTTTCACTTTGTTGCTCCTGGCGAGTCTCCCTGGAGCTTTTGTGAGTGATTAGAAAGCACAGATAGAAGACATCGGGCCTGATTCATATTGCAGTGTAGGAGAAAGAGAATGTTATCCTTTTTCGTGGGTTGCGGTGGTAACGATGGCTTCTTTGTGTCTCCTTTTCCCTCCTCCCTTCCTCTCTCAAAGGTCTCGATTCTTGCTGTGCTAGAACAACAGCTTACATTTTTGTAAAATGCCCATGGCATAGCGAAGTTTTCCAAATCACTTAATAGAGGCGCTGACATGCTTTTGTTACCTCCAGACTGGACAATTCTACTGCTCTCCTGGCTGGCCTCCCGTCTTCCACTCTCCATTAACTTGAGCTCATCCAAAACTTTGCTGCCCGTATTCTAGCTCGCACCAAGTCCCGTTCACCAATCACCCCTCTGCTCGCTGACCTATTTTGGCTTCCGGTCCACCAATGCCTCAAATTTAAAATTCTCGTCCATGTTTTCAAATCCGTCCATGGCCTCACCTCAGACATTGAGAGGGCAATGGGAGAAGAGTTAGTTGAGGTGACCAAATGTTTGCTTGAAAAGATAAGTTTTGAGGAGGCTTGGAGGGTGGGGAGTGGGGCAGCAAGGACAGAAGAGTTTAGGAAGAGAATCCCAGAGTACAGGAAAATGATAAGGGAAGGTGATGATGGTGGAGTGGAGAGTGGGGGGATAGACTTGGAAGCAGAAGCAAATTGGAGATAGAGCTTACAGAGACGGGGTGGACTAAGAGGGAAATTTGTAAATGAGGATAAGGATTTTGAAATTGATGCACAGGAGATGAGAAGCTAACGGAAGCCTACAGGGGTTTGGGTCTGTGGGTAGCTGGCCCCTCTCAGTACCTTGCCCAAGTGACAAGTTTTCATGCATGAGCCTCGATTATAGGAGCACGGGAATATGCAGGACTTGTAATATGATTGTGATCCATCTGCTGGTCTCGCTCTCTGGGAAATATCATCTCCCTGACCCCCCACTATCAAATTTTTCATCAGATATTTATTCAACTCTAATTTGCGGATACAATCAGCTCCCATTACCTCCTTTGGCAGTCCATTCACCACCCTCTGCATAAAGTAATGGAATCCATCTTTTCAACTGTCTTTTCACCCTCCTTCTTCTAAGTTTGTGACTAAACATATTGACGTTTATTTTGTGTATACCCTTGAGGATTTTGACGACTTCTATAAGATCACCTCAGGAGGCTTTACTTCTCCAGTGTAAACATTCCCCGCTTCTGCAGCCTCTCCTCATAACTCTGGTGCCTGATCCCAGCTATAAATGTAATTGCTCTTTGCTGCATTCTCTAATGCCCGGATGCCTTTTTCATAACGCAATGACCAGAATTCTACACTGTATTCCACGCGCGGCTAGACCAACACTCTGTCCAAACTCAAAATCACTTCCTGAGATTTGTGCTGTTTGACTTTGGGGCCAGCACAGCCCAGTCAATCCTGTTTCAGGCCGGTGTTCTCTCTTGTGGCAGGTAACATACGTGCCACACGAGTGCCAGCAAATGACCATTCCAACAAGAGAGAAGCTAATCATCTCCCCTTGACATTCAGTGGCATTGCCATCGCTGAGTCCCCCCACCACCATCAACATCCTGGAGGTCACCATTGACCAGAAACTCAACTGGGCTAGCCACATAAATGCCGTGGTTACTAGAGCAGATCAGAGGCTGGGTATTCTGTGGCAAGTGGCTCACCTCCTGACTCCCCAAAGCCTTTTCACCCCACAAGTCATGAGGGTGATGGAATACTCTCCACTTGCCTGGAGGGGTGCAGCTGCTGCAAGAGCACTCAAGAAGCTCGACACCAGGAAAAAGCAGACCTCTTAATCAGCACGTCACCCACTAACCTAAATATCCACCACATCCACCACTAGATTACCGTGGCTGCAGTGTGTACTATGTACAGGATGCACTGAATCAACTCAGCAAGGCTTCTTCAGCAGCACCTCCCAAACCCACAACCTCCACCATCCAGAAGGACAAGGACAAGGACAAGGACAGCAGGTGCATGGGAACACCAGCACCTCCAAGCTCTCCATCCAAGTCACACAGCATCCTGACTTGGACATATATCGGCCGTTCCTTTATCGTCGCTGGGTCAAAATCCTGGAACTCCGTACCTAATAGCACTGTGTCAACACCTTCACCACATGAACTGCAGAAGAAGGCCCACCACCATTTTCTTGAGGGCAACTAGGGATGGGCAATAAATGCCGGCCTTGCCAGCGATGCCCACAGCCCAAGAATTAATTTAAAGAAAACACCCTGCTTTCAAGCAGCATCGGTGGGTATTGATCAGGACTGGGAACGTCGGCTGATATTTATTCCTTTCCCTAGCTCAGGACCTTTTTAGACCAGTTATTGCACCTCTGCCCAGCACAGGCGGGGGGATTGAACCTGGAATTGTCCTTCTCCTTATGATTCAGTTCTCAATTTCACATTAAGCAATGCACTTACCGACACAACAATTCAAAGAATGTCTTGTTCTTTATCTTTTTCCTCTCAGGTTCAATCCTCCCAGAACCCTCCCTTCTTGAGGGTGATGACATATGCCAGGGGATAGTTTCATGACCTTCATTAACTCTTTTTGGCACCTCATCCAAGAACTATTCTTCAGGTATAAGCATGGCCGTTGAGTATCAGCAGGCTTTTGACTATGGAGGACATCACAGCTAAGCCACATCTTGCTGTCGTTGGAATTCTACATGTGCGTTTACTTGCACTGAGTGAAGGGCAAGGGGGCTTTTGCTGGATAACAAAACAATTAAGAGGAGAAACCCTGGCTATTTTTCTACTCCTAGCCCTTAGTCACCAAGACCACCACCCCAACTGACTCCGAGTAGACCAGTGACCAAAACTAACACCTTTCTGGTGCATGTGGCTCAGGACCAAACCATAGAACTTGAATGAATGCATGCATCCACCCACTGACCTGTCAAAAGAGCCTGACACTTTGTCTTTTTCTCTCTCATTGTGGGCTCTCTGTTTTGTTCTTTCTCTTTGTCCTGTCTTTCTCTGGCTCTACTCTTCTTTCTGCCTTCCTCTTTTTTTTTGCTTTCCTGCTGTCTGTCTTTCCTCTCACTCCCTCCTTCGTCTTGTATTGTGATAGCAGGAATGATAAATTGATCATGTACTACTCAATCTTCTTCGGAATTGAATCTTCTCCATGGGTCAGTAAAAACCTGGCTGACCAATTTGTAATGTTTTTCTTTTAATATAAATCTCTCCCCTTTGTCGAGGCCTCCTGACTATATAGGTACTCCTGCATGTGTGGGAGGAGTATGGTGATTGAAGTGCATTCTCTCCCTGAGGGGAGATTCTTTTTGTAATAGCCTGGTTGAGAAATGAGATTCACTGGGAGCCTCTGCAAGGAAGTGCTTACTGATTTATGGATATGTGGAGTTCTTTGGCTTATTCAGTTTTGAAATTAAAATCTTCACTTTCCCTTAAACCCATTTTTAGGCCTTTTGGGGTATGTTGTGTGTAGCAACTATCTGGAATGTACACGCGGTGTGTGGGGGGGCCGCCTGGAATGTACACGCGGTGTGTGGGGGGGGGCCGCCTGGAATGTACACGCGGTGTGTGCGGGGGGGGGGGGGGGCGCCTGGAATGTACACGCGGTGTGTGCGGGGGCCGCCTGGAATGTACACGCGGTGTGTGGGGGGGGGCCGCCTGGAATGTACACGCGGTGTGTGCGGGGGCCGCCTGGAATGTACACGCGGTGTGTGGGGGGGGGCCGCCTGGAATGTACACGCGGTGTGTGGGGGGGGGCCGCCTGGAATGTACACGCGGTGTGTGGGGGGGCCGCCTGGAATGTACACGCGGTGTGTGGGGGGGCCGCCTGGAATGTACACGCGGTGTGTGGGGGGGCCGCCTGGAATGTACACGCGGTGTGTGGGGGGGCCGCCTGGAATGTACACGCGGTGTGTGGGGGGGCCGCCTGGAATGTACACGCAGTGTGTGGGGGGGCCGCCTGGAATGTACACGCGGTGTGTGCGGGGGGGCCGCCTGCAATGTACACGCGGTGTGTGCGGGGGGGCCGCCTGCAATGTACACGCAGTGTGTGGGGGGGCCGCCTGGAATGTACACGCGGTGTGTGCGGGGGGGCCGCCTGGAATGTACACGCAGTGTGTGGGGGGGCCGCCTGGAATGTACACGCGGTGTGCGGGGGTGCCGCCTGGAATGTACACGCGGTGTGTGCGGGGGGCCGCCTGGAATGTACACGCGGTGTGTGTATAGGGAGGACCTAGAGATCTGATTTTTGTTCAGTTTAAATGTATATGCATCAAAACTGTGTCATTTCACCTCTTGAACAAAGAGTTTGAATTCAGATTAGTCAGATGAAATGAAAGTGTCCGCTGGCAGCTCCCTCTTCAACTCATTGGTTAAGTAACATATCGGATTTAACAATACATGTTACCTAATTTGAAAAAAAAAGTTTGAGAGCTGGTACTGTGTTACAGTACTCAAAGGGTTAACTCGATGGCTTTCCAGTATTTGTTCCCAGGACACACTCGGCTCTGTTCTACGCTCCATGTCAATATGCCGGTGGCGAGGAATTAAAGTCGAATTTGTTAAAAGATACTGTTCTCCCTCGCCCCCGAACCTACATATCTTCGGTCCCACTCTCTGACCTTTGGTCCTGCCAATTCGCGCAGTTCTAGTTTGGCCCCAGCAGGTATTAGCTGATTTAATAGTGTTCTGATATTTTGATATATTTTTACATGCCATTTGTGCACTGGCAAGATTTTCATTTTTTTTTTCCTTCATTCTCCTGTCAATGGTCTTTTGGTTGCTGATAGTGTGTGAGCATTCCCAACGTAGGCTGGCAGACTCCATGGATACACTTTGCTACTTTTTTTATTGGCTACTTTTTAATTTGGATCCCGGGGGGTCGTTGGCCTTGGTTTGTTTCCTGGCGTTTACACTGCTAAATGGTTAGAAAGTGGAACTCGCTACCACATGGAATAGTTGAGGCGAATACATAGATGCATTTAAGGGAAAGCGAGATAAGTATATAAAGGAGAAAGAAATAGGATATGCCGATAGCGTTAGATGAACTAGGACGGGAGGAGGCTCATGTGGAGCATAAACACCGGCATGGACCAGTTGAACCGAATGCCCTGTTTTTGTGCTGTTAATTCTATGTGAATGTAGCTCCTTTATCCATGCGGAAACTTCTAAACTCACAAAAATCTAGGTCTACAAGTCTGTCACTGTACCACGATAAGAAAGAATTTGCATTTATAGTGAGCCTTTCAAGTCCTCTGGATACCCCAAAGCAGCTTACAATCAATCGATAACTTCTGAAAATCTGTTGCTATATGTGCAAGTGTAATTTGCATGCAGCAAAGTCTCCCAGTGACCAGAATGAATGACTGGATAATCTGTTTTTGATGGTCCAGGTTGAGGTAGGAATGTTAGCCAGAACACTCAGGGAAGCCCTGTCTATTCTTTGGATAGTTCCATGGGATTGTTTACATCCACCTCGGTTCAACGTCTCACGTTAGAGATGGTACCTCTGACAGTGCAGCACTCCCTCAGTACCACACTGAAGTGTTAGCCGAGGTTGTGTGCTGAAGCCCTGGAGGGAGACTTGAACCCACACCCCCATTGACTCGGGTGAGTGCTACCAACCGAGCCAAACTGACACTTCGTGGCCAAATTCAGCAATGTAAACTTGGGAAGCCAGCTCACGGAATACCAGCCTCTTACAGTCCAAATTCAAATTACATCAACACAAACGCAACTTTATTCTGAGGGGCTGCAGCAGTGAATGTTTCTCAACTTTGGGGACGGGATTTGACATGCTTCTATTATTATACTGCAGGACGCTCAGCACATGGGAGTGTGAAATAAAGTTAATACATTAATCAACACTTCAATAAATTCATGTAGTGGTGCAATTAAAATCAGTGGGCTTTGTCACAGCTGGCAGCTGAGAGACTATACCTTGATTAACAGTTCTTTTAATTCATTATTTTAAATTTTAAATACCCCTATTGCAAAGTAGGACATATACCAAGCTCAGAAGCACAGTTTCCAAATTAAAACTGCCAGCATTAAGCCAACGGAAAAACATGAGAAAATGCAATTGGTCTATTATGCAACACAATCAGATCAACAGCATGGGGCCGACTGTCATAATTGACGTCAATGGGTGGCAGTTTGGAGTGAAAGGCACTTGGGAGCAGGCTTTGAGTTGGCCAATATGAACAAGAAGTGGTTCTTAAAAAGTACGCTACTGAGATAAGCTGAACAGCATACCAGACCATACAGGGCCACATTAACCCTAGCTGACAGCTGCAAAAATGGCCTGTCTGAACTTTGATCCCCAGTCTGTGTTGAGTTAGTTGATCTCAAGCTGGCCTCAGTGTACCTGGGCTTAGAATGCTTCTCGTTCTTGCTGTTATCCAGTGAACAGTGTTCAGTTCCATTCGCAACCCCTCAAATAATGAAGCAGTCCGTGCCCGCATGCAGCAAGATCTGGACAACATCCAGGCTTGGGCTGATGTGTGGCGCGAATATTACTTGCCACTTAAGTGCCAGGCAATGACCATCTCCAACAAGAGAATCTAACCACCTCCCCTTGACATTCAACGGCATTACCATCGCCGAATCCCCCACCATCAACATCCTGGGGATCACCATTGACCAGAAACTTAACTGGATCAGCCACATAAATGCTGTGGCTACACGAGCAGGTCAGAGGCTGGGTATTCTGTGGCGAGTGACTCACCTCCTGACCCCCAAAGCCTTTCCACCATCTACAAGGCACAAGTTAGGAATGTGATGGAATACTCTCCACTTGCCTGGATGAATGCCGTCCAACAACACTCAAGGATCTTGACACCATCCAGGATAAAGCAGCCCGCTTCATTGGCACCCCATCCACCACCCTAAACATTCACCCCCTTCACCACCAGCGCACTGTGACTGCAGTGTGTATCATCTACAAGATGCACTGCAGCAACTCCCAAACCTGCGACTTCTACTAACTAGAAGGACAAAGGTAGCAGGCGCAAGGGAACACCAGCTGCACGTTCCCCTCCAAGTCACACACCATCCTGACTTGGAAATATATCGCCGTTCCTTCACCGTCGCTGGGTCAAAATCCTGATACTCCCTACCTAACAGCACTGTGGGAGAACCTTCACCACCTGCAGTGGTTCAAGAAGACAGCTCACCACCACCTTCTCAAGGGCAATTAGGGAAAGGCAATAAAAGCCGGCCTTGTCAGCGAAGTCCATATCCCGTGAATGAATTTTAAAAAACCCTGTTGGAAAGTGCCTGTGTATGGATTCCAAGTTCAATCCTATCCTCATCTGACATCCACACACGTGCACTTACCAGCAGGGGGTGGTCACCGGATAGTGTTCAGGAGCAAGAACCGTAGCTAATTTATTTTTTGTGAATAAATAGTGACATCGTACAGTGACTTCCAGTTTCTGGGGGCTCAGATGAGGTAACTTCCGGACCAGGCAGCTTTGATGACGTCCCGTCCAGGTCAGCCGCCCTGATGTCACTTCCTCCTGCAAAGTTCAAACTTACAGGCACTCTGTACCTTGCTGTTGCTTTTAAGGATCCTTGGGGTCTTTGTGGTTTTTGTTGTACAGTTTCTCTTCTCTCCTATCCCCATATTTCTAGCCCCAGTGCCAACTGCAACATCCCCATTGCGATCAGTTAAATCAGTACAGGAACTGAACCTGGGATCTGCAGAGTTTACAACAGCTGTGAGTGTACACGTGCCGGGTGTTTTTATATTATTGTATTAAAGGACTTTTATACTAACCGTCTCGTCACCCCTCTCTCCTTTAAGACGCTCCTTAAAACCTACCTCTTTGACCAAGTTTTTGATCACCTGTCCTAATATTGCCTTTTGTGGCTCGGTGTCGAATTTCATCTGATTACGCTCCTGTGAAGCGCCTTGGGACATTTTTACTACGTTAGAGGCGCTATATAAATGCAAGTTGTTGTACTAAAGTACGTTTCCCTTCATGCCCACATTCTGTAGTATTGGTGGTTTCGATTGCTGGTGCGAGAAAGGATCGGTCTGTGTCTGCAGAAGAAACCTGGATTGGTTGTCACTGTGGGTATTTGATGGCTAACAGAAATGTTGTTGGCTGCTGTCTCATGCATTTGTCAACACTTAATAATGTGTTACCCAAGGGAGCAATGGAAACACATATTAAGTGGAAACATCGATGACTACTGCGGAAATGAATGGGCACAAGTTCTGGGATGTCAGTCGAGGTTTAGTGAATACCACCAATGCCAATCTCCGCTATTTAACATCGTTCCAGCCAAAAGTGTTTTTGGTGTCTTGACTCTCCTTAATGCTCAATTTATTAATATCTTCAGGCTTAATGAGGGCCCAAAGTGCAGCTTGTGAACTGAGAGCTTAATGTTGTACATTTATAACGTTAATATAAATCTGTCCCTCGCTCTCTCGCAACCCATTTACAGAATTTGCTTGCGGAATGATGCTTATGAGGCCACCCTTAGCAGTTCTGCTGGAGCAGGTTGGGATTCACACATGGCTTATTCCAACAGGACAGATACTTATGAGGATTGAACACTGTTGGATATCTTAATATTTTGTAATTGTCTGTTATGTTTTGCATAATCTTAACTATGATTAAAACTGGCCAATAAATGAGCAAAAGACTGCAACTGATGTAAAAGCAATGAGGCAAGTATCTACATTAGAGTTTTTTTTTCATAAATGGAGGATATGTCCTGGCTACATCAGTGTGAGGCTGACTGTAACCCATTTGTGATGAGTTATTTAGGTAGCCTTGTTTGTAGAGTTATTTAGCCTATCCCTGGACTTGAAATGCCTTCTTATGCATAAATAACTCATGTATGATGAAAAATATATCTGGTTGCCCCAGAAGTAAGTGCAGAGCCAACTGTGGTTCTGAGTCACACAAACCACGAAGGTCCCAGGTTCAATCTCTGATCTCGGCCAAGGTGCTACAATTGGTCTCGGTGCTCTTGAGTTAGGGGGTGGAAAATCGGCCAGGATTCATGCTACTGTACTCCATTTAGTGCCATGCTGGAAGTACATTTTTAACATCAGGTGAAGATGGGATCAGGTTTGGGTGTGATGTCCTCCCACTTACCACCATTGTTAAATAGCTCACCAACACTTGCTGGCTCTCCTCGCTCATGAATAATGGAAACTTGGGAAAGGCAATGGACAGCAGCGACAACTGAATATCAACAATGGGATCAATACCTTAAGGAGAGGAGAAGGAAGAAGTTTGGTGGAAATAAAAAGGAAAATGTCATCCTGAGGCTACAGTGTATCTTCTCCTGAGATTGGGACAAGGGGCATTATTGGGTAGAGCATCTAACCACACTATAGTTGACCTGGGATTGCTTGATGTTAGCACTGAATGTAAAAACAAATTCCTATTCCCACCACTGAAATTCCTCACCACGATGAGCACAAATTATGTATTTAAAAAAAATAGTGGATCTCCTGTGGTAGATCGAAGGATCAGTTTTAGAAGGACACAAGGATTATATCATATAACACATAATGTAGTATTCTGCTGCTAAGGTGCAGCAATGCTCAGACTAACGTGTTCCTTTAAGGCCACAAAGTCTATTGCTGTATCTTTGAGGTTAATTAGAGGCTAATTGCTAATAGACAGATCCTGAGGTTAATCAGAGGTCAGATAAAACCAGCAGAAAATTATTGGCTTTTATTTCCCTTCAATAATTTTTTTAAATAGTCATGCTGATATGTGTCTTTTTTTTTATATAGTAACGATGTTGCTTGTTGTAAGTCATGTGATACACTGCTTTATACAGACAGGAGCACAACAGAGTGCAATGCAGAATGTAGAATTTTGCTGCTAAGGTGACTTATTTCCTTTGCTGGGGAATTTCTATGTATGTTGCAAATGACAAGCTTTGTGTTTATTTGAAATGTTATGCAGAAATTTGAGTTTTGATACTTGAAGTGTGACGGACAGGGAACGTGTTCTGGACATTGCGTGTTCTGGACTTCCTACATTGTTGGCAGATCTCTTGTACTGATTCAGAGGAGACTAGTACTGGGAAGGGAGGGATCTTGGCATTTGGGAGCAGTTAGGGAAAGGGGGACATGGGGTTTGGTAGATTTTGGGGTTCAGCAACATTGAGGATGAGTGAGATGTCGACACGTTGGTGTACTGGGAAAGGCGGATCTTGGAATTTGGCAGTATTGGAGGGGGAGTTATGGGGTTTGGCAGGCTGGTGGGGGGGGGAAGAGCTCTTTTGATTTCTTCATGTGAAATAGCTAGCGCCGATAAATAATTAAATATTTACATAAACAATAGGCTACTGATAATTCAGACTCATTCTTTGCTTTTAAATTTTGAATTAACCAATAGTTTGAATGTAAATAACGCAAAGTCAAACTAAGTGTTGGAAAAATATTATCAGATAACTTAAATAAGGGAATTTGAATTAAGAGGGATAGACTGCAGTTGCTTAAGTGATTGTAATCAGTCGCTTCATCTGTCTGCCTGTCTTTTTCTCTGAGCTATACTGAAGTAAAAGATAAATTAGACCCATTTGGGTGTGAAGGTTTTACTCAAAAAGAAAACTAAAGTTCATTTTCCAGCTGGTTTTCTAATCATTGGGAAACACAAACTCATGGTTATTGCCTGAGCAAAGACATGCTTTGACATTTGTACTGAGGAAAATAAATATGTTTCATATGTCAACAATAACTTTCTGATTTCCCAGTATAAACAAAACAGCTGATGTGAACACAGCACTCCGTTTACAAATCATTTAGAAATGCAAAAAAATCTCAAAAATCCTACCATAGCAGAAGCAGTTATACATTTCAAGTTGTACACTTAAAGAATCTTATATAATTATAAAATAATATGCTCCGATAGGTAAGTTGCAGAGAGCTCCTGACTTGGACACCAGTTATGCTTCATGCCCGCTAAGGGCAGTTTAATTTTCTTCATTTAGTGTTAATGGTGTCCGCCTTGTACTTCTGTTGCCAACAGCACATGCCAATGTAAGGAGGCAAACTAATGTGTCTCTAGCATAATCCTGAATTTTCATAGCTCCTGAGAGTCACTGTTGGAGTGCAAAATGTGATCCATTACTGACTTATTGTGAAGAAAGCAACTAACGAGAGTCTCCAGATAGTAATTGCTCTCTCAAATTGATATGTTAATATGTTTGAAATCCAATAATATTCACTGCAATAAATTCATCCTTGGGGGGGGGGAGAAATAAATCCCCATTTTATTCCACTAGGTTGCAAAGTTATTAACTTCCTGAGCCTGCTAAATTGACTTCTTCATGATAGCAGGGAAGCCTTCTTCACAGATTCCGACTAATTCAACTACCTTTCCATTTTAATATCTTTAACCAAATAAATTGAAATTGTGTTGATCAACCAACCCCACCCCCAACCCCACCCACGAACACAAGGATTTATGTAATATTGAGTCTTTGATTTATTAGAAATTCAATTTGTGGGGAAGTTTAGCTTTAAGTAAATCACATCAAAGAGGATTGCAGTGAACAGTACTTCAGAGTGTGGCTGCCACCTTGTAATGTCTAAATTGCAACACTTAAACTTGAGCTCGCCAAAAAGCAAAAGAAAACAAATGGACTGTTTTCTCTGATGGAGAATTTCCAAGATATTTGTTTGGAAGATATATGAATTCTGACAAGTTATTACTTGCTGTCTGCAGACTGATTTATTATCCTTTTGTCAGCATCTGTGCTGCAAAAAAAAAGAAACCTTTTTCATGTGGAAAATGCAAGAAGTTTTTGTTTCTCCTCCCCTTTCATTTTTCTTCTCCCTCCCCCACCCCCCCATAGGAATTGGCTGAAGATGAGGGACAGTTGTAGAGACACCTGGTCCATTCTCACTTGACAGTGTCCTGAATTCCAGGTGTTTGATAAGTTAGCTAATCTCATCTGGGGTGGCTGTGGGAGGGAGGGGGTGTAATTGGCCTCAGTACCCATGCACATAAGAGGTGGGGGGGGTGAAATTATCCAGGGTTCCCACTCCTGAGTGCTGTCCAGTGACTCCAGCTGGAATGTGCTTGTGTGTGGATGTTCGGTGAGAAAAAGACCCAGTTCTGATTCACTACATAGTTGAATAGACTGCCAACACTGTCCAGGCTCATTCATGAAGATTTACCACATGCATGTAGTACCTATTGATCAGTTGAGGCAACAGTCAGTACAGTACATTCAGGAAAGGAAGGGAGAAAATAATTGGAACTGAAGATTCATTGTTAAATCAGAGTTTTCATTTAATGTAAGGAATCTTACAACACCGGGTTATAGTCCAACAGTTTTATTTGAAAATCACAAGCTTTCAGAGGCTTTCTCCTTCGTCAGGTGAGTGTGTGATTCCTTGAAGGTTACCGCATATATAGTTAGAGAACAATGCCTGGTGATTACAGATAATCTTTCCAACTGCCCGTTGTCAAGGCAATCAGACAGAGAGACAGTACATACAGGACTACTGAATATACAAACGGTCCCGCTACGCGTAACCCCACCAGCGAAAAAAGAGTTATCTGTTTTTAATACAACTGGTCATTCTCTCTGTTTCTCTTCCTTTTGGGTGTTTCTCTCTCTCCCTCTCTCTCTCTCTCTCTCTCTCTGTGTCTTTTGGGTTTGGACCGTTTGTATATTCAGTAGTCCTGTATGTACTGTCTCTCTGTCTGATTGCCTTGACAACGGGCAGTTGGAAAGATTATCTGTAATCACCAGGCATTGTTCTCTGACTATATATGCGGTAACCTTCAAGGAATCCCACACTCACCTGACTAAGGAGAAAGCCTCTGAAAGCTTGTGATTTTCAAATAAAACTGTTCGACTATAACCTGGTGTTGTAAGATTCCTTACATTTGTCCACTCCAGTCCATCACCGGCATCTCCACTTCATTTTACGTGTTATCTTTGAGGGTTACCGAAGCATTTCTGCACCAAGTGATTTCAAGAAAACTTATTCTTTGAATATTCTTCTGTCTAGAAATATTTCTTCAATTCTACTTAAGAATCCACATTAGAAATAGGGAGGTTGTGAACGAGATAAAAGGTTCTGCATGTTTTGAAATTGCTTTGGGTATTTAGTGAGATACTTTTTTGTCTTATAAACACCTTTTGTGATATTAAAAGCAATCGTCCTTGAGAGGGTATTTGGCTTGAATTTGTATCATTTTTATTGTATGGCATCTCCACCGTATTAACATTCCTGTGATTCTGGATGGTTGATATTAAATTTTTTTAGTTAGGGATACATGGCTGTTTGGGATGACTGCAAATTTTTCATTGTAGCTGTTTCAGGTTGCTCAGTTGAGGTTTGAGATTAATAGGTCAGTGTTGGGGAATTGGTTTCCAGTCACATACATTCTGGACATTTCTACAACAACTTGCATTTATATAGCACTTTTTAATGTCATAAAATGTCTCGAGGGGCTTCAAAGGAGCGTAATCAGACAAAAAAATGACACCGAGCCAAAGAAGGAGACATAAGGACAGGTGACCAAAAGCTTAGTGAAAGAGGGAGGTTTTAAAGAGAGTCTTAAAGGAGGAGAGAGGGGCTTAGAGAGGGAATTCCAGAGCTTGAGGCCTGGACAGCTGAAGGCACGTCTACCAATGGCCTGGTGAAAAGTTAGGATGTGCAGGGGTCGAAACTCTCCTTCCAAATCATACTTTGACGTTTACCACCATCTCTTCATCACTGGGTCAGAATCCTGGGATTCCCTATCTAATAATACTATTGTGGGAGCACCATCTCCACAAGGACTGCAGCAGTTCATGGAGACATCCCACCAACCGCCAAGTTAACTAGGGATGAACAATGAATACAGCCCTGCCAGCGTCACCCACACCCTGAGAATAAACATTACAAAAGTCTTAGAAATCATTCTGAAGATAAGGATGTGGTGACGGCCGTGATTATGCGCCTGTCCATGTTGGTGATGTAGGTTGTGGTGGATGTCCTAGTTACCCAGCAGACCTGGCACAGGCTCCTTTGGTTGCACATGAGGGGTACATTAACTCTGATATGCAGGTAGAGTTGTCTGAAGAGTTTTACATGACTTACAAAAGAATACAGAACCCAGATTCTATAAAACCAGCAACTTTTCTAAAGTAAGTCTATCCTGTGCATACTACCTTACTGAATTTTACTACAGTTTTGCTCACTATTGGAACAAAAATCTGAGAATTATTTTTCTGTGTCTCCCTACTCTGCTTCCTCCATCACACATTCTCCACCGCCCCCCCAACCCCGGCAGGGTTGCCATTTCTGGTTGGACATATTCCATCAAATAACCTCCTGCTTCCAACTACCCAGCCCAGTAAAAGTGTCTTTTTAAAAAAAAATCTCAGATTTTTATAAGTAATAAATGAAATTATTCGACGAAAATGACAAAAACACCATTTTTTTTTTAAAGTGATCTTCTCCCGGGGTGTCCAGGAGATTAATCTTTAATTCCCGGACACTCCAGGTCAATCCTGGAGGGTTGGTGACCTACCCCGACCCCCGAAGCACTTGATTGTATGACCAGGCAAAGCAAAGTTCAAGAGAGAGCATCTATAGGTTCTGGGCCGTAAAAGGATTGTGTTGTGTTTTTGTTTGTTTTTCTTCAAAGACTGCTAGGAAATGAGAAAGAGCGGAGTCTTTAAGGTCTTTTAAAGCTGGAGGAGGGAAGAATATCTTTACCGCGTTTGGGCAGATTCAGGTTTCAGGGACTTGGCAGACATTGAATTGGACTAATTAGGACCGAGACTGTTCAGTGTTTCCCTGGTTTGTAGCACAGTTTGATCATTCTTTGAAATGAATTGTTCAAACTGTTTACATTTGGGAGCCTTCTGCTTAAAGACTTGATGATTTTGAGTTTTCAGGAGTTGGTGCTGAAAGATAAATGTTCTTTCTCAAGTAGTGATTCCCTCAGATTTGTTTTATAATATTCTCAAATTATAGGAACATTTTGAACACCACCAATCACTGTGGTGCTTTTAAATTATCCCAGCTGTTACACCTTCCCATTGGTCATTGAAAGTCTGTCCAAACACCCCTTCTTTCCCCTTAAAGATAAATCTTAATCAGCCATGTTGCATGTTTGAGCCTTGGGGGTGTTTTATTACGTCAAAGGTGATATATAAATGCAAGTTGATAAGACAGTGAACTTTTAAATTTCATTCTCTGGATGTGGGCGTCACTGGCAAGGCTGCTAGTTATTGCCCATCCCTAGTTGCCCTGAGAAGATGGTGGTGGGCAGCCTCCTTCAACTACTGGGTGCACTTCAGAGGGCAGTTAAGAGTCAACCATGTTGGTGTGGGACTGGGGTCACATATAAGCCAGACTGGGTAAGGACAGTAGGTTCCCTTCCCTAAAGCACATCAATGAACCAGTTGGGTTTTTACTGACGGCTTCATGGTCACTTTTACTGATGCCAGCTTTTTATTTTCAGATTCTCAAATTTTCATGGTGGGATTTGAACTCGCCTTCTCTGGAGTGCTAGTCCAGTAGCACGACCACTACACTACTGTACCCTGTTAGTATCAGCAGATAATTTGATCACAGCTTGCATCACAGTTAAACCCAATCCTCTAACCTGGTTGATTTGTCCCTCGCTAGCCCAGTGCACAGGCCATACGAAGCCCCCCAACCTCTGCCCCCTCCCCCTGCTGGCATCGACTAACAGCAAAGATCAGGGATCAAACCTGGGACCTTCTGATCTGCATTGCACAGTGCCACACCCAGCAGTGCATTCATCCGGCACGCACTGTGAACACGGGCAAAATTTTCTTGCAGGCTATAGGGCAGCTAAAAATATTTCTTTTCAATTAAATGGAAATGTGAAGCACCAAATAATTTAGCAAATACTGTGTCTGCAGTGCACCACAGAGATATAATGAGCAATGTTCACACTGGGTTAATTACCCTTTCAAGAAGCAACTTTTTGAAAACAATCTCTCGATTGGAAAATTCTGCTTGTCTTTGTTCTCTTGAATCCTTTTCAGTTTTGAATTATCATCCTATTGTAAGCCTCGCATTAGAGTGTACTCCAGCAAAGGAACTCCCAAAACTCGGAAACTTATCTGCGGTTCCTTGAATATTTCCTGTCCAGGTGAAAGCAAATAACGACTGATTAGCATATGATTGTTTCTTCGCTGCATGTTGATGTGTCTTTGGGGAAACAGACAGCTTATTAATATTGTAATTCAAAAAAATACAAACCATTTCTACAACATTCAATTAAATGTGTACATCTCTATAGAAACTGATGCATTTCTGTCTCTGTAGCTTCCCTATTTTTAGGCTACCAGACAATCACATTGGCTAAAGCATTCTTCAGGATAGAGGGACAATCTGCTGTTTACACCTTTAAAATCCATTAGCAATTCAAAACAGCACCTCACTACGTGTGTTATAATAATGTAATGGACAAGAGGGAGTTCAACATGCTGTGATGGTAATTGTTAAAAATCGTTTTGGCCAATTTCAGCAATATTTCACTCATTTTTCTTATGAAAGGGTATCATACCACATGTGCATCGGGACACTTTTTAGTAAATTGTACAACCATGGGAGAAGAATTGCTCTGCTCATGCTTTCATGAAGATTTCTGGTTGATATTTCTAGAAAAAATTGTAAATGTGTCATCAAAAAACTGTTGACAATTCTGCTGGAAATACTGACTAGAAATCTTCATGAATGCTTTCACAAGAGAAGTTCAAGTTCAGGACTGATGTTAGGAAGCACCTCTTCATGCAAAGAGTGATCAAAAACCTGGAATAGTTTTTCGAAGTCGAGTAATAGAGCCAAAAACTGAGATTGTTCAGGATGCGGTTAAATTCTGTAATCCAGGGTTCCTTTGGAAGGATGAGCCAGAGGGGCTGAATGGCCAACCTCATCTGTTCTGATCTTGGTGACCAGTGGTACTCATAATACGACATAGATTCCCCTTGCAGCCCGCTTCTCTCTCACCTGTGGCCCTCACAGACCTGATGCTGCTTGATTCTGTGGGTTTGTGCGTGTGAGAAGGCCGGATTTACTTTTTAGAAAAAAGGTGAAGAAAAGGCTTTTGTTAAAATAAGTGCATGGAGTTGCATTATGGTGGGTTTTGAAGAGTAGCCCTTGAGCAGGTTATGGCATAGCATGGTGGTCTTTGCTTAAAAAGCTAGCGAATCCTCCTGAAGTGTAAAGCATTAACAACCAGGATCTGTATCTTATTATGGGTTATTACTCGAGACACTTCCAAGCTGACATGTATAATAACATTTATCCAATTTTCATGGCACCTTGAATATTATTATGAAGTATGTGTGTGACATGGTGGGGAGTTGAGAGTGAGGAGTAAGGCTATACCATAATCCAGGGGTTACAATGGCATCATGAGGCACAAAAACAAAGTTGACATGGCCCTTTGGATGTCATCTGAACTCTGAGATGAAATCACAGCCTCGTACTCTCAATCTACCATCTCTAATCATCTTAGTAAAGGAGATCCAAGCTAACGAGAGTTCAAAGTAAGGTTATTAAGAGACTCTGATGATCTCAATACATAATAAGACTGTTACGGTCACATGTCAGTTGTAGTCATGGGACTATTTTTGCTGTTCCTAAAGCAAAGTTCGAAGCATGCTAAAGGTGCTCTAAATTTGCATGTTGACATTGGGCTCCAGAATGCTGTATTGCAGAGTGTGCCCTTTGAGGCTAGCTCCGAGGTGCAGTGGATACACACAGACCGAGAGGGCAAATGGGTGGCATTTACTTCTTAGAATCGGACAGCACAGAAGGAGGCCATGCTGTCCATTGTGCCTGTGCCGGCTCTTTGAAAAGAGCTGTCCAATTAGTCCCACTCCGCTGCTCTTTCAACATAGCCCTGCAAATTTTTCCTTTTCAAGTATTTATCCAATTCCCTTTTGAAAGTTACTATTGAATCTGCTTCCACCGCCCTTTCAGGGAGTGCATTCCAGATCATAACAACTCGCTGCTTTAAAAAAAATTCTCCTCATCTTCCCTCTAGCTCTTGTGTTTAAAGTGCTGGCCTCAACTTGATGGCAAATTCGTAGACTTTATATTTTTCTGGGTCTTTGCTGCTGCTGGCTCCCAAACCTCAGCTTGCTCACACTTGAGTGCAGCTGATGAAGGAAGTCTATATGCATCCAGCTGCACTCCTATAGTGTGCATGTGAGAGAGTCAGTTTTTGCTGTTGTCTGTTGATGTTGGGAACATAATGGTGACTACTGCCTGCTGCTGTTATGCAGCAGAGGGTGTACCCTGGGCATAACAGTCAAAGCTTTCCCATCTTTTAAATACATTTACCCCCAAGGGTGCAACTGCACTAATATGTACAGCAGCTGCAGAGCTGCAAAAGAAGCTACCATCCCTTGGGTTACACTCCTGAACTTGAGTATGAATCACTGTCTGAAGCTTATTCTCTGTCACTGTTGTAACCCTCGGGCAGTAATTTACTTCTCTACTCAAGTACAATTGCAAACTGTATAATTAGGGTTCCCAGCCCTTGAGGATTGTCCTGGAGACTCCATGAATTGAAGATTAATTTCGTGGACACTGTAGCAGGCGACCCAGGAGAAAAATCATAGGGGCATTGGAAAAAATAGTGTTTCTTTTTTCATTCACTTATTGGTCATAAAAACATTGGAGGTGGGGCGTGGGGGGTTATGGAGAAAGGCTGTTTGACTGGGCGGGGCAGTTGGAGGTCATGTGATGAAACCTCCGGGAATACGTCCAACCAGAGTCAGCAACCCTATGTATCATGCCTGTCGATATGAATGAGTGATTCAGGTTGCTTCAATGGCTGGGCCATCAGATAAATGCACCGTCTGGGTGTATTACTGCGAAGGAAGGTCCCCGCTTCGATCCTTGGACTGTGAGGGTTATTGATCTCTGCCAAGCCAGAATTAGTCTCCAACTGCTCGGCTGAGTGATGGAAACCAATCAGCCAGTGATTGGGTGGAGTGGAGAGCAGGACAGGAGAGGGCTTGTGATTCCTTCCACAATTACCGTGTCAACACTCAATTTATGTTCGCACATCAAGGATGGGCACTTGGGTGAGATATCAGAGAGCATCTAGGGAACTTGTATCCCAGCACAAGTCAGCACCTCCAGTAAGGAATTTATTTGGGAGGGAAAAAAAACCATTCAATTTGAGCATTGAATACATTAATAATCTTACATTCAAGAAATCTATATAATACTTCGAATGATTGTGAACGTGTTTCTGTGCTCTCATTGTCTGAACATTCATATTTCTGGAGGAACATCTATTTGAGGAAAGAGGAACTGCAGCTTGCTGTTGCAGACAGATGGCTTCCTCAGAGTCTCTTGTCATCGAGCCCTCTCGTTTATTTATTCCCTTCATAAATTCTTGAAACTAAATGGGATCCAGTTAGAATCTTCGGATATCAGATTGACCCACTGGCTGTGTCTGAACTACAACATTGGACACAATTACTTTTTATGTAGGGAGTGTGGAAAAAAATCTATTTATCATTTCTAGGAATTTTCATTGAGAGACTGAGCCAACTGTGTGGATATGCTAGAAATATTTTGAATGTTTTGCAGGCAGGTGCTGAAATGCAATTTACAATTTGTCAACCCTTCCCATAATCCACCTATTCATCAGCCTAGACAGTGAGTGTCGACAAGTTATTCTGGCATCTCAGCCAATCCTGCCCTCACCTGATGTCCACGTGTGCACACTATTCAACAAAAGTCAACGGGATAGCACTCAGCAGTGAGAATTCTAATCTTTTACTCCTCCCTCTCCTCTACATTCCTCTCCTTCACCTTTTGTCTCCCTTCCCGTCTTCCTCTCCACCTTGCTTTACCGAAAATGAACCACCTTTATGTAAATCACATCTACTTCCAGTCCTATCAGTCAAGCCTCAGGAACTACTTCTAAAATCATCTTTGTTGAAGATCGAGTCATTAAATATCGTGTAGCAAAATATTTTTTTAAACTCCCCTAGACAATTACACTGACCTTCAAGATACTGGCAAACGTTTCTTTTGATTCTGAATTTCGGGCTCATTTACAGCAATGTGTTTGCTTTGCTTTCTCTGCCAATGTTCTTCAGTTCTACCCTGTGTCTGCTGACTGATCAAAAACCCCAGCTGTGTCTGGCAGCAGAAAATTAAGTGCAATTCCCTTGGACATGTTCAACACGTTGCCATAGAATGTTCCCAATTTAAAAATTCTTCCTCATGAATAAATATGAATGGCTCCCTTTCACATTGAGCAGGAGCTGGGTCACCTCTGATTACAAAAGACATGCTGATCCCAGCCTTGTCCCATGTTTTTCATTTATTTTTCCCCTCCCTCCCTTTTTATTTCCTCTTTCTGATTTCCTCCCACCCCGATCTCCCGAAGCTGGTGATTAAATGGGTACTGGCCGTCTTGGGTACCTCAGTAAAATGGGCATTCTACACGTGTGAGTCCAGGCGGTAAGTTTGGCCAAGCTGTTTGAGAGCATCGCACCCTGAGCCCGAATCTGCTCTGCCCTCACCCACTCTCCACACATGCACACTATCCAGGTAGGAGTTATTGAATACTGATCAGCAAAAGGAACTTTGGGTGAGGTGCTGAGGCTAAGGCTAAATGCAACATGCCTACGAACGAACTTGCATTTATATAAGCGCCTTTCACAACCTTGCCACGTCCCCAAGTGCTTTACAGCCAATGTAGTCACTTTTGTAATGTAGGAAACACGGCAGCCAAGGTGGTGGTTGAGGGATAAATATTGGCCAGGACACCGCGGAGAACTCCCCAGCTCTTTTAAATCGCACCAGGGGATCGTTTACATCCACCTGAGGGGGCAGACGGGGCCTCCATTTAACGTCTCTTCCGAAAGACTACGACTGCCATCCTGCTCTCTTCCCTATTTCTATTTAGATTTAGCAAAAGTGCGGGATAGATTAAATCTAAATAAGTAAACAGCTACCTGCTCGCGTGCAGCCGGAGGCAGATTAACTGCCATTCATGTAACATTTTTAATTGTGTGTTGAAAGATTGTGATAGGCTGGATATCAAGCTAGCTGGCAATTCTAAGCTTGATCTGAAGAGTTTGAGCATCAAATATAATAAAGATCCATTGTTCATAGTTGAGAACATTACATCACTAAGTGGTTGAGGTAATACACTAGTAACCCAGAGGCTATGAATTCAAACCCTACTGGATCTAGCTATAAAATTGAATTCAACTAATTTGTAGGCCAGGACCAGAAAAAAAAATGACAATGAAAGTTTTGTCATTTTTAAAAACCCAAAAAATTCTACAGGGAAGGGAAGCTGACTCCCCCTCCCCAGTCTGTGATTCCAGTCCCACAGTACAGGATTGACCCTTGATGCTCTCTGGAGTGGTCTAATAAGTCACTAATAAGGTTAACAGTCACTACTTCAGGAAGGTGGCCCAACACCACTATCTCAAGGCAACTAGGGGTTGTGATCAATGTGGCCTTGCTCGTGTTGCTCTCATCTCAAGAATAATTTTTTAAAAAACCCACAGATGATCAATGTAGTTTTGAGGCTAGGTCAATTGGAAACTGAGATTGATAAATCTTTGTTAGGCGAGGGTATTAAGGGTAATGGAACCAAGGCGAGTAAATGGATTTAAGATATAGATCAGCCATGATCTAATTGAATGGCAGAACAGGCTCGAGGGGCTGAATGGCCTACTCACGTTCCTATGTTCCTTTCTCACGACAGAACTAATGTATTTTTTTCCTACAGTGTCTTGGATAAGACCCTTTAGCAGATTAGTAAACTGAAGTCAGCACAATGGCGTGATTAATGACGTGTGATTTATCGTACTACTGATTTTACGGATTTTTAATCTCTCAAAAATCTCCCTTCCTTTCAACTTCAGGCGAGGATTGGGGAGAGGAGAAGTGGTGAACTTTTGCACTTGGGTCTATCTTTTTTTTTAAATGATGATTATAAAATCAGCTCTGAATTTTAATGATAACTTGGTTCTATGCAGTGAGGGTTTATGGGCACTGCTACTGTCGGAACAATTCATTGGCATCGTCACTATTGCACAAATATAATTATGTTATATATATGCAGCTGCATGTGTGGGTATCTGTGAACAGTGCAGTTGGAGAAATCCCTAAATGTTCGATTTTTAAATAGTTTTGATTTGCCTTTTCTAATTTCAATTTCAACTCTGGATGAATGCAAATCCAGAATTGAAATCTCAGTTTATTCAAATCTGGAGCTAGTTATGGTCATGACCTGAGAGCTCCTTTCCCTTCCAAGGGCAACAAATTGGAAACATTTTAAGAATGGAATCATTACTTCGCTTGAGCATCTTTGTGACTTCCTAAGATTTCCTTTCAAGCCCCGTGGAGCTTACGGCCACAGTCGGCAGTGAACAATTGGGCAGATGAGGGCAGCAGTACAAAGATCTTACAATCAAAGGTGGAAATGATGAAAGATTTTGTCTTGTGTTGAAGCACAGCAGCAGACTTGCTGCTGTAAACTGAGTGTATACAGAGCTACGGGTTATTGCAAAAGGTCACGAGACATGTTTGGATGAAAAAGGTCCTCCAGTTGATTTGATTGCATCCTTCCTGAATACCAAGCCTGCCTCTCCTCATTACAGCATCTGCTGTGTGCAGATACAATAGATGTTGCTACAACAGTGTGCCAAATACGCTATTTAATGTTTACTTCTCAATTAAACCTGCAATAATCTCAATCTTTAATCCTCGTCTCATCGTAAGGCAGGAGCTGGAGCTCATCAAATGATTTTGGTGCAGCCCATAGAGCATTCAACAAAACTGGGAGATATTTCAGGCTGCAAACTAATCACCGAATAAAGACTGCGCAGGGATTTCCTCACTGTTTAATATCCTTTTACCCCATTAATTACATTACTGCTTTATTGCCCTTCTATAAAATTTGTGCGTTTTGGGAGGGGAGGGGGGTGGACAGATATTTTTCTGATTTTTCTCTTCATTAAACCCTGTGACATAAAGGGGGCAATTTTAACTTAATCCGCCTGTGGGGAAACTTGACAGAATCGGGTGCAACGATGGTTTTACACCCAGCTCGATTTTGCTCTCTATTGAAGTCAGTGGAGAATAATATTGGGTGAGGTGAAAAACCAGCTTTTCACCCGATCACGTGGGTTTTCCCGTCCGGCAAGTTAGGCTAAAATTACCCCCAAAGTATACGAGTTTTGCCTAATGCTGCATTTGCCAGGGATTATACAGTTGTGATACCTTCTGTGGTTGAATATCCTGGCAGCCCTTGTTATCTCAGCTCACACAAAGGATGGCCATTGGCCGTGATACTGGAAGGCTGCATCGGTGTGAGGAACAGTGCCTTCAGGAGAGGAAAACGGCGGGGGGGGGGTGGGGAAAGAAAAACATAACATAAGATACCTGGTCAAATTCTCAGCGTCTTTTTAAATAAACTCTCGCTCTCCTCTGCCTCTGACTGTGTTGCTGTGTCAGATGAGATAAATGAACTCATGAGTTGAAGGCCCTGCCAGTCCTGTTAACAAATCGTGATATGGTGCAGTCTGACACTGTAATTATACAAACAGGAAAAGTGAGCATTGTCCTCTTTACGCAGAGAGTGGTTAGAATGTGGAACTTACTACTACAAGGAGTAATTGAGGCAAATAGCATAGGGGAAGCTAGATAAACACGAGGGAGAAAGGAATAGAAGGATATGCAGATAGTTAGATGAAGTAGGGTGGGAGGAGGGTCATGTGGAGAATAAACACCAGCACAGATCAGTTGGGCCGAATGGCCTGTTTCTGTGCCGTACATTCTATGTAATTCTATGATATTGGAACAACTATGGTGCACTCTGGGAGCTCTTCACTGAGTGATCCATAAGCCATGGCACTCGTATCTCATAAATGCGAGAACATGTTCTATTAATTCCCTTGGCTTGCAGGGTCTTCTGGATTTCCTGCATTTTCTCATGGAAAGTCCAATTTAAAAACCAACCGCTCCACGCTGAACAAACTCACCAATCTCTCGGGTGAAAATCTGGCCCCTTTAGCAATTTCGATTGAACGACTAACCTCACCCTTGATAATGTTGCACTGCTTGTAGGACCAGTAGCTGGTATTAGTTGGACATCATGTATTATAATATTACTGTAACTAATTCATATTTTTGGGTATAGAAATGATCATTAACCCTAAACGGTTTAAACTGTAGGCCTTGAATTTGCGCTGTGTGAATCAGCGTACAAAAGCTTAATGTTTTCTATGAAATTCCTTTGCCCATGATTGTAACATACGTGTTAACTAGTTTGTTTTAAATATATTTAACACCTACGGTTAAAATAAGAGCGCGTTAATTCATGCTTTGATATTCACACAACACACTTCAAGGTTTAAGTCTCATTTAAATTAGCCAAAACCACTTATGCCGTCACTTTTTAAAAGTTTCAGGTTTGATATAAAATTTAACTGGATGGAGGGAAAATAATTTGTACATCATTTACAAAAGCGCTTCAGTGTAGGGATCTCCAGCAGCCTGCCAAAGACGCTTCATAGGAGTGTTACCAAACAAAATTTAACACTGAGCCACATAAGGAGATAATAGGACATGTGACCAAAAGCTTGGTCAAAGAGGTAGGTTTTAAGGAGTGTCTTAAAGGAGGTAGAGAGGTGGAGAGGTTTAGGGAGGGAATTCTAGAGCTTAGGGCCTAAGCAGCTAAAGGCTCGGCCACCAATGGTGGAGCGATTAAAAATCAGGGATATACAAGAGGCCAGATTTGGAGTGCGGAGATTCCGGGGGGTTAGAATAGAATCATAGAAAGGTTACAGCACGGAAGGAGGCCATTCGGCCCCTTGAGTCCGCGTCGGCTCTATGCAAGAGCAATCCAGCTAGTCCCACTCCCCCGCCCTTTTCCCGTAGCCCTGCACATTTTTTCGTTTCAAGTACTTATCCAGTTCCCTTTTGAAGGCCATGATTGAATCTGCCTCCACCATCTCCTCAGGCAGTGCGTTCCAGATCCTAACCACTCGCTGCGTTAATAAGTTCTTCCTCACGTCGCCTTTGGTTCTTTTGCCAATCACCTTAAATCTATGCCCTCTGGTCCTTGACCCTTCCACCAATGGGAACAGCTTCTCTCTATCTACTCTGTCTATACCCTTCATGATTTTGATGATGGGGTTATAGGGAACAGTTAAATGTGCCATGACTAAGCTTCATTATCTTCCTGTGTAGATACATCATTACAGATCTTTCTTTTGAGGATGTGATCTGTTCAATTACACGCTGCTCTTAAGCAGTCAGATTGCTCATAATTGATTGTGGCAGTTCAATAAGCAGAGGATATCCCATGGAGCTGAGAATATTGTGGAGAGGAAAAGGACGGCAATAATTCACAAGTGCTGCAGGCGTGATCAGGGGATATAAGATTGGAATGTGTTTTGTCGACACCAAATTATAGTTGGTATACGTTTTCTTAAGAGAGACTCCGTCGCCTTGCGATTACTAATTGCTTCTGCTTGTGCGCTGTTGCTGCCTGCCTCCATTTTTAGTTGCATGGTTGCTGATTGGGTTGTGAGATGGGCCAACAACAGGAGCAGAGCTCACAACTCGCTTTACGTTTTGGCATTTTTTTTCCTGCTTTTAAGATAACTGCTTTCTTTGGGTGAAGCAGGGTTTTTTTTGTGCCTCACCTTGCTCTGTGCTATGGGCTGGGCTGGCTGCCTCCTACTTGATCTCCTTCACTAAATTTAACCCACCAAGGCCTGAATTTTCTTCACGGCTTTCAAAACGTATACGCACTTTCCGCCGTTTTCTTCACAAATGTAGCCCACTGGGATTTTGCAACAATGAAATGTGCCCTTAAAGTTTCTGGGCTACATACTCTACCAGCAGTGGACCTCGTTCGCTATGTTGTATGTAATGTTTAACCTTTCATTTGGGATGTTTGTGCGACCTATGTGCTGCCCCCATGTTTGTTTGACCAACTCCTGAAACTAAAGCCCATTTTTCTGTCTTGTCTGCTGGCTCTGTATGTTTGAGTGCTAAATGTGCAGGAATAGATGGCAATGAAGAAAGAAGTTGCATTTATATAGCACTTTGGCACTCTCAAGAGTCCTTCACTGCCAATGAATTACATTTGAAGTGCATTCACTGTTATGAAGGCAAACATGGCAGCCAATTTACAGACAAGATCCCACAAATAGTAATGAGATACATAACCAGTTGCTCTGTTTTGGTGGTGAAAGAAAAACTTGTATTTATATAATGCTTTTCACGAACCCAGGATGTCCCAAAGCGCTTTTACAACCAATGAAGTACTTTTGAAGTGTAGTCACTGTTGTAATGTAGGATTGTACATCGGTGTTGGTTGAAGGATAAATACTGTCCAGGATACCTCCTATTTGTTCGATTTCAAATGGTACCATTCAACCACTCAGAGGGCAAATGGGGTCTTGGTTTAATGTTTCATCTGAAAGAATAGTGCCGTGCCATTTATTACATACCCATTGGTGACTTGCTTATTTAAACCTCAAAGAGCCCGCCAAGGAACAGGGCATTGTGACGTGCACACATGAACAGCTCTGCTTGGAGATCTATTGCTGAGCTAGTTATATACTTCCTTCATGACAGCCTCATTAATTTAGAAGGAAAATTGTCCTTGCTGCCTGTTTGACAAGTCTGCCCACAGCCCCAAATGGTTCCTGCCAATATACGGGCTTGTTGTGTTTACAGGGGAGCTCTTGAGGACTAGCAGCAGTTTGGAAGACCCAGGAAAAGATGGGTCACAGGCCAGTAAGTTTACATGTGACGGTGCTACTGACTGAATGAGACCTATGGGTTGGAACTTGGCGTAACGGTGTTAAGTTTGGAAATGTTGCGCTGTTATATTAGCTGATTTCTTGTAACCTTGCTCTCAGCAATCTGGGATCTGGAGCACGGTTCTGATGTTGGCTAAGAGAGAATGGTTTTTAACCTGGTTTCCCCCATTAAGGCTGCTACTTATGTTCTCCATGTGGGGAAGTAGTCTAGATAGGCTCATCCAGATGTCTATTCAGGGTTGATCATAGAAGCACAGAATGATACAGCACAGAAGGAGGCCATTGTGCCTGTGCCAGCTCTTTGAAAGAGCTATTCCAATTAGTCCCACTCCCCTGCTCTTTCTCCACAGCCCTGCAAATGTTTCCACTTCAAGTCTTTATCCAATTCCCTTTTGAAGGTTATTAGTTAATCTGCTACCACCACCCTTTCAGGCAATACATTTCAGATCATAACTTGCTGCATTTTTTCCTCATGTTGCCTCTGGTTCATTTGCCAATGACCTGAAATCTGTGTCCTCTGGTTGCTGACCCTTCTGTCACTGGAAACAATTTCTCCTTATTTACTCTATCAAAACCCTTCATGATTTTGAACACCTCTATCAAATCTCCTCTTAATCTTCTTTGCTCAAAGAAGAACAATCCCAGCTTCTCCAGTCTCTCCACATAACTGAAGTCTTCCATCCCTGGTACCATTCTAGTGAATCTCCACTGCACCTTCTCTAAAGCCTTGACATCCTTCCTAAATTGTAGTGCCCAGAATTGAACACAACACTTCTGAGGGCTAACCAGTGTTTTATAGAGGTTCAGCATAACTTCCTTACTTTTGTACTCTATACCTCTATTAATAAAGCCTAGGATCCCATATGCTTTTTTAACAGCCTTCTCAATTTGTCCTGCCACCTTCAAAGACTTGTGGACGGACATCCCCATGTCACTCTGTTCCCACCACCATCCCACCCACCACCCCCCCCACCCCACCCCCCACCCCACCCCCCACCCCACCCCCGCCCCCCGTTTAAAATTGTACCTTTCTGAGTAAAGGTTCCTTAGATTGGCGGATGTTTGTAAGTCAATGGCTTCTGCCCTTGGGGAGAGGTCAGGTTCTCAAAGTCAGAAAAACAACAGAAAATAACTGGCTTTTTCTTTAGAAAAGGGTAAACAGCCTTAACTTGTGTGAAACAATGTTACCATAAACCTTGACTATTTAAACCAGATCGTGTAATCATATAAGGGTTTCCCAATATTTTTCTTTTCCCCCCTCCTAATTTTCTCTCATATTTTGATGTGTTTCACTCGGAAAATAAACACGGTTCCTTACTTTTAAAGTTTTCCAGCTCTCTGTCTCTCTTTTTAATCCTAAAACTCACTCCTAATATTTCCTCGATTTATAATCGGCAAGATTGATGCAGACTTCAAACTTGTTTAAGTAAAAGGAGCTGTACTGTTTGACAGTGACATACATAAAAATGGGTGACAGCAAGTGATTGTCAAGCCTAGCGAGTGATACTTGACCTGTGTACAGAGGATACATGATGAAAAATTACAGAGGAAATCATGATCCAAGGGCTAGGGATGATGCTGTTAAATTGAGCACAAGGTTCCTCTCTAGAATAGGTTAGGAGGTTACTGCTGTTACCAATCCCTGCTACAAGCAGAAGCAAAAGGGCAGGTAGACAGGGGCCTTGTAGTAATCAGTCCTTTTAGGCCTCATTAAAAAGTGCTCTTTGGTGAGGCTGCTAACCACTGCTATACCGTATTAAAGTACTTACTGAGTATTGGAGGACTTTGGGATTGAGAATTCTTGTGCTTATGAACTGAACAGCCTTTTTGTACATCATGTGATCCAGGACATGCATTACAGGTGGAGCTTCAGCTGCCAAGCACACTGAGCATGCTCAGTGCTGTGATGCATTATGTCAGATAGGAATTGAACGCCATTGCATAGCAACAGGATAGAAAGGCAGATTCCCACGATTCAGTGTGTGCTTTGGGAGATACCTCATTAGAAATGTTAATGTCTTACTCCTGCTGAGAGCCGGAGGTATGTGTAATGAAAAATGTGTCTGCTTTGCTGGTAATGCACATAAATGAACATTAGTCCTTGTCTTCCATTTTAATTGTAAACCGGGTTTTACAGGGACAAGATGTCGCAGAAAACTGTTCAACAAATTGCTTCTTCATTTGCTTAAGAGTAATACCACAAAATAAATTGTGTCAAAACATATCATGGTGACTCTTATGGAAGGTGCTGCCATGACACAAATGATGTGACATTCTGCTGGCCCTTCTCCCTCCCCACACCCTGCCTGGCAGATTATTCCAAACATTTATCTCTCCTTGAATACAGAAGTTCTCCCTAGTGTATTTTAAGTCACTTTTTTACCAATTTTAAAAACCCATTTTTATATATCTTTGCTATGTTGTCCAGACATTGAAAGTGATAAGCTGACATTCACTTCTTTCTCACTCCCTGTGGTAATTCTGTTAGATTCTTTATATATTTCATGTTAGGATGAGAAAAGGCCATCAGACCCATACACAATCACCCCATTTCTTATCGGACTCATTCCCATGTACCCACCTTCTGGCAGAGGCAAAAGACAGAGACGTAGTCAATTCAAGAAACTTGTGTCATAAATTCCTCTCGACACCACAGACACAATTAGGTAAGCCCCAGGACGCCCAATCCATTGGTTATCACTCCAAATCTTGGGTTTCCTGAATTGGCTACAAGTCTGTCTTTTTGCCTCCGCTGCTATCTTGTGGTTTTGCCAAAAATGCATCTAACACCTTCTTGATGGATTGCAAGGAATCGGTCTTTGCTCTCTCCTTTTGGAATGCTGCTCCACAGCTTGTTCACCTCATGAGTAAAATAAAATTTCCACCCATCCAATCTCACTCCCTGCCTTCTCAACTTAAATTGGTGGCCTATGGTTTTACCCGGTCCCATCACCTCAAATACTATATCCACCTGTGTGTTATCAATGCCCTCAATAATTTTAAATACCAGATCCCCTCTATGTCTATGCCTTTACGGTGAATCCAAACACAAGCCATAAAATCAACCTCCATATTCAAAACATTTAGATCAGGGGTCAACCTCATTGCCATTCTCTGTCGCTTCTCTAGAGCCATTTTTGCGGTCTTGAGGTTGTGGGACCAAAAAGGTACACAATATTCCAGATAAGGTCTCACCAGCGTCTTACACAATCCTATTGTGGTTCTAGTTTTATACTCATGATACACTTCTCTTTGAGTAATGTGCAATATTTCACCTCTATCAGTGTCCCATCCCATGGAGCTACTCCATTTGAGAGGACATACCAGAGATCTGCGCTGAGGTCTAACTATGCTACAGCCGTCACTAAGAGATGTCCAAGAGGAGCCCATGATGATAGACCCTACAATTTGCCATTCATGTAGACGGGACCTTCGCTTAGCATCTATCCGTAATGACATGCCTGAAAGCAGAAACTCACTGTGTGGGCAATTGCATCAGTAAACCCAGTTCCTCCTCCTCCAGGGGAGCATGCTGTTCCTGCCAACACTACTGCTTTTAAGTGAATTGTGAAACTAAGTGCTGAGAAGAGTTTCATGCATGATATAAATCATTTCTAGTCTTCACACACCTGACATGAAGATTGATGTTGCAGGCAGTGAAATGATCAGCTGTACTCCTAGAGTAAAATGAGTTATTATTAAATGATCACAACAGGTAAAAGATATTGTTATAATCTGGATTTTACATATTGTGGTTATAGTCAGATCTCAATATTGTGGCAACCTTTCCATTCCTCTGCACTTTTAGCTCGCTCCCCAATTTTCTCCCCTCTTCTCAGTTCTTAAAACCCTAACTCGTGCTGGCGTATAGTTCCATGGGTGACAGAGCAGTCCTCTGGTACCTCTCCCAAATGCCCATTCTCTATGTGTGACCCTAGCCAATTGTACCACGGGGAGCATCATATCCAAACCTGATTTTATCCTCGCCCAGTGTCGGCACATTTGAACTTTCCGGCGGTAATCAGGTGCAGGAACCCTAGCTGATTTCCCCCCCCCCCCCCCCCCCCCATACCCCAGGAATGCTGAGGCAAGATTACCACCACTGCTGCCCTGACTGAGGTCAGCTAACTCTACACAGACTGGGTATCAAACCTGGAACATTCCTGGTCTGTGTGGCTCTCAGCCAAGAGGGTAGCCCTCTTTACACACTTAAAACAAAAAATAACTTTTGGGTTGCTCCACTACCAACTCCTGTGTGTATCTTTTTCTTTTTCAACCAGGGATGTGGGGCTGTGGAATTTCTCAAGGCTATTGTCAGTATCACTCCACGATGGGACTGACTGGAGGTGTGCTTCTGTTAATGACGGTGGTCTGGCCCTCTCCCTTCTCTTCTTCTTTTCCCCCTCCTTCATTCCCCATCATTTCCAGGGCTCTGTTCCTGCACTTGAATTTCATCTGTCAACCAGAGCTGGGGACTGATGAAACTCGATCAACAAGATGCCGACGAACTCGCCTGTCGATGATCTGACTCCAACTCATGACTCCCAGATCAGGAGCCTCGTACTACATCTAACTTTCTGCCTGCTTTTTCCTCCCACATCCAGCATTACCAGAATCCTCTACATTCCAAGTCAGGTCTGTAGGCAGCCAGACGAACCAAGTTTATTTGAACTGTGAGTGTCAATAATTCTGAGTGACTCGGTCAGTAGGTGGTGAAATTTCATGGGGCAAGGCAGATATGGTGCTAAGGAGGTCAGGATCCAATTAGTTCCTACCCAGGTCTTTCAGTAATTGGCGTGATGAAGCAAGTCGATGTAATGTAAAGGCTGGATATGAGATCTCATTTTAAAAAAAATAGGTGGTTAAGAACGTCATAGAAAATAATGGAAATTTATGCAAAGCCAGGTGTTCTTTATTTCTGAGCGGTCACCTTTCCTTGACGCAGACGTTCAACTCTCGTCATCTTAAACACTGGGTTGGAATTGTCACCCACTCTTGGCCTTTAATTAAGTGACTGGTTTTCAGTCACAGCCCATTATACAACCAAAGCTTCATTATTTCTATTCAGGTAGGCTTTCAATGAATTGAATTCACTGAAGGCTGATTCTCTTCTATACTTCAGGCCTCTGGTGATTTCTGAGACAGTTCAGTCGGGTCAGCGACAGTGATGTTAAATGGTGCTCGTGCTCCTTCCAATATGCTTATTAGTTTCTAATAATCTGGTATATAATTAAATAATGGAAAATATCAACAGCAGTGATAAATATTGCAGTTCATATTTTTGTCTCTGCTACCATTCAGCTGCCCCCTCCTCCACTCCTTAATGGTTAGTTAAGGTGAGAGGGGTGGGCAGTCCTCAAAGATCGCCAAATATCCATGAATCAGAGCAGATCCCACAAATAATGAGATAACTGGCAACATTGGAAGTATATTTAATTTAATATGTTTCACATTAATAAAAATGATGGGGAAAATTGCAGAAATGAAGGATTTCCAAGACCTTGGGGTATCACAACAGGAGCTAATTGCTTATTGGTTTTCCTCTGGGGCAACATAGTGACCCAAATAGGAACTGTTAACTTATTACAAGTGCTGTTCTCCACCATGCCATGTTGGCATGTGCCCTCTCGTGGTTTCTTTCCTACCTGTCCCAACATTGACAGTACATCAGCTGTAAATGTTTCTGTACTTGCACTGTCGCCTATGATGTGCCCTAAGGTTCCGTAAATGGCCCTATTCCTTATCCATAGGCATGAGTTGGATTTCACATCGATGCCAATGATGCCCAGATTTACCTCTCCACTGCTACCCTTGATTCCACAGCTGTTGCCATGTTGTCAGATTGTCCAACATCAAGTTGTGGATAAACCAGAATTTTTTTGCAGCTCCAAACTGGTAACATTAAATGCACTCTGGCTCCCACATGAAACTTCCTGGCTGCCCTAGCCTCCAACCCCTGTCCACTGCCCTCGGATGCCTGCTCAATCTAAATCCAATAGTGTGCAACCTCAGTGTTCTGCTGGATCATGAGCTGAATCCACCACCAGGACTGCCTTTTTCTTCCTCAAACACTGCTTGTCTCCTTCCCTTCCTTACACCTACTACCACTGAAACACTCATCTATCCTTTTATCACCTTCTGACTAAACTTTCCCAATGCTTTTCTCGTTGGCCTCCCACGCTGTACACTACATGAACTCCAGTTTCTCCAGAATTTCGCCTTCCCCTCATCCTATCCCACTCATCTGTCACCATAAAGTTGCTGACCTCCATTGGCTTTCTGTTCCCCCCCCCCCCCCCAAAATCATAATCATCCTCTTCAAATCACTACCCCAAACTACCTTTGCAAACTCCTCTAGTCCTACGTCTCTACCTGCACTGTCTACTCTTCCAGGCACTAGTATACTGCACGGTCTCCCCCTCCGTCCTACCATTAGTGGCAGCCATCTTGCCCCCACACTAGAACTTTATTCCACATTCCTCTTGCTACATCTCTCTTGTTCTTCAAAACTGTTCCTCAAAACCTACCTCTTTGACGGCATCTTCAGCCCTTGTACCCCTCCTACTCTTGCTCAGATTTCACTCCCAAGTGTGAAGCGACTTGGGATGTTTTGCTATGTTAAAGGTGTTACATAAATCTAAGTTTTTGTTGTTCTGTTTTAACGGGCATTGTGTGTGGTACTGTGTCAGTTTGCCCTGCTAATAGGTCTCTTGCCTCCAAGTCAGAAAGTTGTGGGTTCAAGTCCCATTCCAGAGATTTGAGCTCACCATCTAGGCTGACACTTCAGTGCAGTACCAAGGAGGTACTGCATTGTCGGAGGCGCCATCTTTCAGGTGAGGTATTAAATAGAGGCTCCATCTGATTGTTCAGGTAAAGATAAAAGATCCCATGGTAAGAGAAAGCATGAGAATTCTCCTCATGTTCTGACCAACATTTATCCCTCAATCAACACTTCCGTTAACTGGGATTAACTGATCATTTATGTCGTTGCTGTTCGTGCACAAATTGCTGCTGCGTTTGTGTACAAGTAACAATGTCTACATTTCAAAAGCAAACTCCTGACGATGTATGGAGGCACTATATAAACTGAGCTATATAAAGGTCCCAGGTTCAATCTTTGATCTGTGCTGTTAGCTAACCTCGGCTAGGAGGTAGTGGTTGTGGGCGTACTACAATTGACCACAGTGTTCTTAGGCTACGAAGAGGAAAAGATTCATGTTCTTAATTGCTATCTAGTGAAAAGTGGTAATTTCTGGGTGAGGATGCTTGGTGCCCTCCAGGGTCCAGGTTACAGGTGAGAAATAGCCGTTGGGGTGATGTAACAGGAGGGCTGCTGCTGCTGCCTGTGGGCTTGTACCCTGTCATAAGAGGAAGGGGAAAGAGAGAAACGAGTAGGTGAAAAATCATCATCAAACCTGTTTCAGTTGCTGATGATTGAGTTGGAGCGTCAGTTACTCGAGAAACCTAGCCGTGATCTGAGCAGAGTCAAGTCTTGCTCACACTAGGTAAGTGAACTCATTGATTAAATTGGTGTTGACTATCAGCAGAGCAGGTAACCCTTCCCTCTGTTAAAAGTGTGTCCATGCAGAGTACTCTTGAAATAATCTCTTTCCATCTTCCAGCGCTGATGTGATGGACTTGATGGCCTGTTTCCGTGCTTTAATTCTGAAGGGCCCATTTTCTGATCCTGTTCTGTTGATCAACTGGTCACCCACATCGAGAATTCACCGGTGTGTTGCCAGTGACTTTTCTATCCATTGATTTCGATGGAAAACCACCCCTTTTCACTTGTGTCAAATGTTTTAATTCAGAACTCACGGAACTCCTTCACAAAGAAGGGTCACTGGATTCACAGCAGTATTAGTCCAAACCATGTAACAGTTAACAACTTTGTGAACTCCTGCCTTTTGGAGTGACCTTGGACGTAAGTTTGCAAAAGCCAAATCTTGGGGTCTCCCCAAGGAAACGCAGCGATACTGTTGAAATTTATCCAGCTAAAACCATAAAGCCAACAACAACAACAACAACAACAACAACAACAACAACCAACAGCATTTATATAGCACCTTTAACATAGTAAAACGTCCCAAGGCACGTCACAGGAGCGTTATCAAACAAAATTTGACATGAGCCACATTAGAAAACATTAGTATAGGTGACCAAAAGTTTAGTCAAAGAGAGAGGTTTTAACTAGCATCTTAAAGGACGAGACAGAGGTAGGGAGGGAATTCAAGAGCCTGGGGCCTAGGTAGTTGAAAGCACGGCCGTCAACGGTGGAGTGATTTAAAATCGGGGATGCACACGAAGCCAGAATTGGAGGAGTGCAGAGGCCTCGGACGGTTGTAGGGCTGGAGGAGGTTACAGAGATTGAGAGGGAAGAGGCCATGGACAGATTTTAAAACAAGGATGGGAATTTTAAAATAGAGGCATTGCCGGACCCGGAGCCAATGTAGGTCAGTGAGCACAGGGGTGATGGGTGAACACTGATGAGCTTCCTGTTCCTTGCCAGCTAGGACTACCTTACCTGTTGGGGTATTGTCTTACAGGGTTATGTGGAGTTGAGTGAAAAGAATCTGTACTTCCAATGACAGGTCTACCCCTGCAGATCCCATTAATGAGCTGCTCTGGCTCGTCAACCACGGGCAATACCTGCAATACTGTGGACCTTCTGGCTCAGGTACTGGGTCTGCCACAAACGGTTGACCTGGTTGTAATCTATCTTTGTCATGCATGTCATTTTGAAGCCATCTTGAGCCCAAAGAGACCTTTCTTACCTAACCTCCCCAAAGAGTTTGGTCATTTGAAGGAGAGAAAAATAATATTTTTTTTTAAAAAAAAGAGCGATATGCGCACAAGCAATTAAGACAAGTCAAAAACCAGAAAAGGCCATTCAGCCCATTAAAGTTAATTTTTCTGTTAGCCTAACCTTCCCAATCTTTCACATCAATAAAAACCTACACGCATGTGGTAATTTTCACACATCGAATGTCCCAAGGTGCTTTACAAGAGATCAGAGGAGACCAAGCAGGAATTTGGAGAGAAGCTACAGGAGATTGTCAAAGGTGTTATTGGAGAGAGAGGTTTTGAGGAGGCTATTGAAGGTGAGGAGAGAGATGGTCAGGTGGAGGGGTATAGGAAGAGATCCAGAATGTGGGAGAATGGTTGCTAAAAGTTATTACCTTAACTCTTCCATTCTAATGCCTTAACACTTACTGACCATATAAGAATAAAACTCAATGGATAGAACAGATCAAGTAACAGGTTCCCAATGTTGTCTACCCCTTCCAGCAAATTGAACAGCTCTAGAATAAATCTGGAATAAAGAATATAAGATTTCTAGGATATCAGCCATCAGTGGTATGACAGTATTTAGCAGTGCAATGTAAACTGCTATATACAACTGTCAGTTTGTTTCTGATATTTATCTGGTGCAAAGTCATTATACCTGCATTCAGCAAGGCCTGTGTGACTGTCAAATTTCTAAACGCTCCAAGTAACATTCAGATTAAATTGACTCTGCTGAAAAGCAGTTAACCGTCATTGTGCTGCTGGCTGTAATGGTGTGTGATGACTAGCTGTCAGCTAGTTTACAACCATGGGGTACAGTGAGTTCAGAAGAGTTTTGATCATATTCAGGGAACTAAATTAAAGCTGATGAAATATCAGACCCAGAGATATTTTCTGTTTAAAGGAGATGCCCACAAATTTTCAGGTGAGGACAGAATTGGCTTTGTCTGTGATGCCCCTTACTTGTAATCAGTGCAGCCCGCTCTATGAGCGAACACACGTTAATGATTAGCTATTCGGGTGACATACTGGAGTACTGTCCACACCCAAAGGATTTTATTTTACAGTTCATGTTATCTCTCAACTTTTTTGTCTTGTGTTCCTAACAATAAGGTAGCTTCCCAAAATCAACCAGTCCCCTATGAATTCAAATCTGTGCCCTTAAGAATGCCACATCTGAGATGGTACGCCAAGGATTTGCAATTGTACTATTGGCGGTTGGAGATCATGTGAGATGCCCACCGTGATTTCCTTATTCCTTTCAAAAGGCTGACAACACCACATCGGACTAGAAGAGTACAGGCTATAATTAGCAGTCAGATTTATTTACTGTGCCACATTTCCAGATTTTTGACTCTTTGAGCTAGAAGGAATTTTGGATAATTTATATTACGATGTAGCTATTAAATTAAATTTGACTCGCGGGATTAAATCCTCAATGTGCACATACTGGAAATGCAAAGCATCTGTCCAGAATGGTGATTCTCGCATATCACATCAGGATGAGACAATGAGGTTCATTAACACAATCCAGATAGGAAATTGGGTCCAATATGTTGTAAGGGCCTCATTCATTTGAACCCAGCAGGAATCTTAGGTGGTCAGAATCTTAGGTGATGTTTGCTGTGACCCTCACAGAGAGGGGATGGGGAGGAGCTTTGATTGGCAGCTAAACTGGCCAAGTCTCTGACGCATAGATCTGGGGGATGGTTACATGTCAAGTCCTTGGTTTCTTGTCTGCATCATCTGGAGTAAAAGACAGACACATTGGAAGAGAACTCTCTCAAGTTTAGGGACGATCTTCCATGATGAAGTGAAAAAAGGAACTTGTATTTATCTAGTGCCTTATCAGGCCCTCAGCAAATCAACTAGTTGTGCTAATCAGTATAGGAATTTAACCACCAACAGGGATAAGTGTGATACGCATTGTTATTTTCCATCTTACAAAGTGATTAGTGAATTTTAATCTATTTCATAAACGTTCTTCTGTTCATTCCCATGTAGGGGAGGGGGAGGAATAATTTTAACTTTTAACATAGGGAAAAAATGGGTGATAGTGAATCGACAGCCTGCTTTACAACCTGCCCGATTTTCTTGGACTGCAACGGTAAAATGGGCTGCTCATTCCCTATCTTTTGTTTTCCACCAGGAGATGAAAGTTAAAATTACCCCCATGATATGTAAAATAAATGAGCTTGTTGGTTTACAGTTGGCCTCATCTCACTAGAGTGTTCATCAGTCCATCTTCTGGAAGATGAAAATGCATGTGATGGCACATGTAAGATTACAGTACCCAGTGCACCCAACGACCCCTAGGCCATGGTATCATATAACTAGCTAGGAGGCAAAAAAGATAGACTCCTGATTATGGGGAAAGTGGGATCTGCTTACGGCGATATCGAACCTGAGAAAGCATCTAGTGAAGACCTGACATTTATAGCAACAGATAGAATAATACAGAACCAATAAGAGATTCTGTTTCTGAAAGTACATCACTTAAAACAACAAAGACAGATTAGTCCACAAGAGGTTAAAATTCCCTTTCAAAGCACATTTCTTGCACAGCTTGATATCCAAAGGACTCCTGGATGAAACCGTCTTTCAAGATGCAAAATTAAACATGAATGACGTACAATTCCAATCCCTGGAGTTCAGATCTCTGGCTAAAACTAAGTAATTAGAGCTATAGTTTTGCATCATGAGAAACCATGGTCACAGCATGCCTTTGAACTGTAAAGGCAACCTGAGTGCACAAAATGAATTCACATGTATTTGGGGAAGTTGTTAAATTTGGCATATTACTGTCTTCCTGCAAAGATCCTGCTTTAATGGTTCAGCAGTTAAAGTAATTGAACTTTGCCTATTTCTTAGTCTGTTAACTCGCAGAGGTGAACAGATCAAACGAGCACTCCTAGACATCAAGCAACTTTTCACTTAATTTCTGAGCAGAGGTGTTGACCTAAACCTCTGAAAGAATCTATTAAGCATAAACAACGCCCCTTGACTCCAGTCTGACTGTGTAGCCAGTTTACATATATTGGTCACCCTTGTCACAGGAGCAATGAGTTGTGGTCGATGATCTTACTGGATGAAGTCATTTTTTAAAATCACTCCGACCCTATCTGTCTAAAGTCATATAAAAATAAAGTACAAAAATCACCCCATTTCATATTGTACTCCACCATCGGAAGAGAAGGGAGGAAAATTTGGTTAAAATATACCTGACTAGCTCTACATCCCTCTGGGAATTACAGGCTCTTTAGTACATAGAATTTACAGCACAGAAACAGGCCATTCAGCCCAACTGGTCAATGCTGGTGTTTATGCTCCACACGAGCCTCCTCTCGCCCTACTTCATCTAACCCTATCAGCATATCCTTCTATCCCTTTCTCCCTCGGGTATTTATCGAGCTTTCCCCTTAAATGCATCTATGCTGGTCATCACAACGACTGCATGCAAGTTCCACATTCTAACCTTTCTCTGGGTAAAGAAATTTCTCTTGAATTGCTTATTGGATTTATTAGTGACTATCTTATATTTATGATCTCTAGTGGAAACATCTTCTCTACATCTACCCTATCAAATCCCTTCATAATTTTAAAGACCTCTATTAGGTCACCCCTCAACCTTCTCTTTTCTGGAGATTCTTTTTCTAGTTATTTAGTGTGACTTTAATTGAACAAGATCCTAGCCATTTCTAATTTAATTGAGTCTGAGCATTTAATATGAAGAAATGTAATATGTTTAATATGAAGAAAGAGTGATTGCTGTTGGTTTACAATACCTTTTAAATTAAATCACATAATTATTCCTTGAGAAAGGGTCCAGATACTGTTGGGTACATTGAGACCTGGGGCTACTTGACATCGCAACGTTTGATTCAAGTGCAGTCACGAGAATTGCTTCACCCATAAAGTTTTGTATAAATAATGATTTGTGACCATTCTGGAGTGCTGTTTCACAGAATCACAAAGGCATTGTACTTGACCTGAAAAATGCTTGAATACTTTCAACCGGATAATGTTGTGATTCCATGACAGCAATGAAGCCAATTGTTTGGTGTTTTATTACAATATTGCTACATTTTTCAAAAGGCTCTCAAGTGTACAATTCAATTTTTAAAAAATTATGTTTCTTTTGGGAACACATTGTGAGGTAGAGCTTTATTTGTGTGGTTAATTGGTCGCAGCTTGCAACTGGACTAATTTTTGTAAAAACATCCCAGTGCTATGTATAGATACTATTATGTTAAAATTGCATCCTCTTGACTTCCTCCACAATCCCACGTCTGTTTGGATGATTAACTCAACAAATTGTCAAGCTGGCATTCTCAACACAAAGGCCAGTTCTTCCATGATGAAGTGAAAGAAAGAACTTCCATTTGTCTAGTGCCTTATTAGGTCTTCAGGATGTCTCAAATTATTTCACAATTAGTCACTTGTTATATGGGCAAATGTGGCAGTGAATTTGTGCAGAGCAAGGTCCTAGAAATAGCAAATCAGATGAATGATTAGTTCATTTTTTGTGATGATGTTGGTTGAAGAAGAATGTTGGCTAGGGCACCAGGTAGTTGGATCCAAAATTGGCTCAGTGGCAGGAAGCGAAGGGTAATGGTCGACAGGTGTTTTTGTGACTGGAAGGCTGTTTCCAGTGGGGTTCTGCAGGGCTCAGTACTCGGTCCCTTGCTTTTTGTGGTATATATTAATGATTTGGACTTAAATGTAGGGGGCATGATATGAAGTTTGCAGATGATATAAAAATTGGCCGTGTGGTTGATAGTGAGGAGGAAAGCTGTAGACTGCAGGAAGATATCAATGGACTGGTCAGGTAGGCAGAAAAGTGGCAAATGGAATTCAATCCAGAGAAGTGTAAGGTAATGCATTTGGGGAGGGCAAACAAGGCAAGGGAATACATAATAAATGGGAGGATACTGAAAGGTAAAGAGGAAGTGAGGGACCTTGGAGTGCATGTCCACAGATCACTGAAGGTAACAGGACAGGTAGATAAGGTGGTTAAAAAGGCATATGGGATACTTTATTAGCCAAGGCATAGAATATAAGAGCAGGGAGGTTATACTAAAACTGTATAAAACACTAGTTAGGCCACAGCTTGAGTACTGCGTACAGTTCTGGTCACCACATTACAGGAAAAATGTAATTGCACTAGAGAGAGTACAAAGGAGATTTACGAGGATGTTGCCAGGACTGGAGAATTTTAACAGGAAAGATTGGATAGGCTGGGGTTGTTTTCTTTGGAACAAAGGAGGCTGAGGGGTGATTTAATTGAGGTGTATAAAATTATGAGGGGCCTAGATCGAGTGGATAGGAAGGACCTATTTCCCTTAGCAGAGAGGTCAAAAACCAGGGGGCATAGATTTAAAGTAATTGGTAGAAGGATTAGAGGGCAGTTGTGGAGAATTCTTCTCACCCAGAGGGTGGTGAGGGTCTGGAACTCACTGCCTGAAAGGGTGGTGGAGGCAGAAACCCTCATCACATTTAAAAAGTACTTGTGTATGCACTTGAAGTGCCGTAACCTACAAGGCTACAGATCAAGTGCTGGAAAGTGGGATTAGGCTGGGTGGCTCATTTTTGGCCATGCGGACACGATGGGCCGAATGGCCTCCTTCTATGCCGTAAATTTTCTATGATTCTATGATTGACATTTCCTGACTTATGCTAGAAAGTGCTGGGTGTGGAAGTCAGGGTGAGGATAAGATCAGACTTGACTCTTGTTCTCTACGGTTGGTTAGCTTGCCGATACGGTCTAGGATCACACGTGAAGATTGGCTACTTGGGACGTCTGACATATGGAGTTAAACCCCAGCAAGGTTCACTGTATTGAGAAGAAGAGAAAATTGAAAAGAAGATTGTGAGACTTTAATGTAAAAGTGCAGTGCTGTGGTGAATATACGAGAGACAGCAATTGAAGCTTACGTAGAGTGCAAATCACTGTAAATGATCTTTAGGATAGAAATATCTGGGCGGGGAAACAGAACGATAATGTTTCCTAGATACTGGGTTTAACCATGCCCAACACTGATCCACTCCAATTAGACACTTAAAGTGCAGTGTGGAAGGAATGTTGTATTGTCAGAGGTACCATATTTCAGATAAGATGTTAAACTGAGGCCCTTTCTGCCAGTTCAGGTGAACGTCAAAGGCACCATTTGAAGAAGAGTAGGAAGTTCTCCTGGCCAACATTGTTCCTCAACCACCATCACCAAGACAGATTAACTAGGACTTTACTGTGTGCAGTTTGGCTGCCTTGTTTGCCTACACAACAATGACTACACTTCAAAGTAATTAATTGGCCATGATACCTCTTGGGACATCCTGAGGATGTGAAAGGTGCAAGTCCTTCTTTTCATTGAAAGTATTAATTCTATCCAAATTACATAGACCATATAATCAAGGTCAGCACAGTTCCTCTATTAGATGTCACCAGCTTATTGAATGATTAATGGGTCCTTTTATACTTGTTAAAGATGTCTGGAGTAGAATATTATTAGCACTTTTTAACTCCGTGAATCCAACATCAAACCATTCAAAAGTAGACTTGGGAGCCTACAACTGAGTTTAACTAATCTAAAAGAGTTTAGCACTGTGCTAACGAATTTGATACAAGCGCATCTGCACGATAATATCCCATGTCATTTCCAAGCTATTGTCTGCTCCTCACTTCTAGCATCTGACTTCCCTTGGAGCGCCACTGAAAATGAGCAACTTCAGTCAATGCAGACTCCTTATTATTAACTACATTAATATGATAGGAGACTCTCTCTGCTCATGTGAGTGAGTGTCCCAGAAAATATTAGCAGCCTGCTGCGATTAGTATCACCATTTTTTCGAGTGGATTATCCACTCATGCATCAATATCCTGCATTAGATGACAAAGAAGGGGGTGGGGGAGAATTCCGTGTGTTAAATCTGGACGGAACGACTATAACACAACCTCCTTAATCTGCTATAATGGAGGAGAATTTGCCAGCCTTTCCCTGCAAGTGGGCGGATAGCTGAGATTACCCAAATTGTTTTTACATGCTTGGTACAGCAATAGCCCAGACATAGGAATGAGCATAAGTACAATACAAATAATAAAAGAAGTGCTTAATGAGCCAATGTTTTGTGGTCACAGCTCTGTCCTGGGAAACTTGTGGCAGATAGGATGTGTGAATATTGGAGGTTGCATGTGATGGAGTAGTCTAAAATTCTCCATTCAATAACATTGGACTGGATTTGATTTCTCTGAAGTAATGAGATGGAACTTTTAACTTTTATGATCATCTGGCCCTTCCAGGTGGAAGTATTATTTCTTGCAATGACCAAAAGTCCACACATCTTGCTCCCCCAGTAGCTTAACAGGTAAGTGGCCACGAGGTGTGGTACTGTGCCATAGAGACCAGAGTGCCAGGCTCAATCCTAACTGACTTGGCCATTGGCATCACATTTGACTTCATTGCTAATTTTCCAAGATGTTGAGGGCTGCTAGTGCTTGTGAAACGGCACTGCAGCCAGAGTCTGTGCTTTGAGGAGAAAATTTGGGAGGGGAGGGGGGAGCGGGGGAAGAGAAAAAGATTACAAAGTAAAAATACATTTGCATAGGGTTAACAGCAAGATAGTTGCACTCTGATGTTGCTTAAATGATCCTGGCATGTGTACTACGTTTCAGCTGATTAGAGTAGTGTTGATGTGAGTTGCTTCAGCTACCTCGGCACTGTTTGAATGAAATGGAATGGGAGCTTGCAGTCTTAAGGTAATATCACTCCAGGTCAGCACTTGCCTTCGTACAGTGTTTAAAATCATTTGCTGTAAATTTATATGTATAGGATGAACTGGTGTAAACTACACGCAGTCCTCACACAAGCAAACATGTGAAAATGTTGTGAGACAGTATATACAAATTGTTAACCTACTAACTCTCAGTTCTTCTCCCTGAGTGATAAACAATGGTGGTATTGCCTAGTTGAAAACATCTGGTACTTGTGTCTCCCAATCTACTACATTTAAGCTCTGGATTTCCCTCCCTGAACCCCTCTGCCTCTCTCTCCTTTTAAGACGATTCTTAAAACCTACCTCCTCACCTGTGCTAATATCTTCTTCTGTGGCTCGGTGTCAATTTTTGCCTGATTATGCTCCAGTGAAACGCCTTGGGACATTTTACTATGTTAAAGGCGCTATATAAATGCAAGCTGTTGTTTAAGATGCTTCTGGGAGCCCAGTGTCCGTGAGCTGGCTTTTGGTATTTCTGCTGTTATGTCCGGTTTCCTTGGTCTATGTCTGCCACTAGTCTATGGAAAACTGATTTAGTTAGGCCCTGGAATTTGAATGAAAACTGCAACATAAAAGGCCCTATAATGGATTCCATCATATTTAGGAATGTGTAGGAAACAGGTAATTTAATTTTAAAAAAAGAATCATCTTCTATCTCCTGTTGGTGCAGTTTCATGCGGGATACGGTTACTACCAACCCTCCAACGCCTTCACATGGAGGACTAGACAGTGAGTGCAAACTATTTGACCCTATGTAGCATTCGGACTAGGGTTGCCAACCTTCCAGGATTGTCCTGGAGACTCCAGAAATTAAAGATTGATCTTTCAGACACTGCTGCAAGCAACCCCAGAGAAAAATCACTGGGACAATTTTTTTAAAAGTGTGCTTTTTTAACTTTCAACACTTTCATTTATTAGCTATAAAAATATTGGCGATGGGGAAAATTGGCTGTTTGAGTGGGCGGGGCAGCTGATGGTGGGCGGTCATGTAATGAAACTTCCAGGAATACAACCAACCAGAGTTGGCAACCCTAATTAGGGCCAAGTCCAATACTATTGTCACTCTAGAACCAAACGTATCCTTTCAACTATAGCTTTTGTCTCCCACTTTTTCTTCCCCCGAATTATCTTATTTCCTTCACTTTTCCCTTTTGTGGAATGATTTGCTTATGTAAGGAGGACATTGTAAATATAAATAGCTGCTTTGTCAAAATTTAAACAAATGATAAATGTGACTTTGATGTATGGATACAAGACAAAGTTTAGAAAATGGTTAAATTAAAAAAAAAAATCCATGGAAGACTTTTTTTTCATAATAAATGAGCATTATATAAAAAAAACAAGCAGCGTAATGGCAAAGCTTTCTCTCAGCAGCATCTCGTACACCTGAAGTTATGGTAGTGCAAGAGTTACTGAGCTAAACTGGTTTATATCAGATAATTGGACCGGTGACACTTGGTCGCTCGGGACTTTTTCACTGACAGAGTGGTTTTAAATAATGACTATGGTTAAATCACTAGAGAAAAGAAAGCATGAAGTTAGCAATAACAAGAAACGGGTAAAATGGAGTTTGGATAATTCCACATAATTGTTCACAATTGTACATTTCCTGACATTTATATAAGATTTGATAGTTGCAGTAATAGTTTATTTCTCTGCATCTAACTATGAATGTCATCTGCTTACTATCAGCATCCAAATAATCCATCCCTTTCTCTTTTTGTGAATGCATGTCTATCCCCATCTCGCTGTGTCTGTCTGTCTGTCTCTGTTTTTTTCCCTCTGGCTATCAGTCAGTCTGTCTATATCTCTTTCTGTTTCTGTCTCTTCTATCTGTCTTTCCTTTCCCTGCTGTCTCTTTCTTCCCTCTCATTCTTTGCTGGATTTAATTTCCTGCTGTGCTCAACACAAGCTGAGGTGTGACTCCCAAAACATTCAGTGACTTCTTCTCCTGGCATTAGGCCTGTACTGTTATGTGCATATGCTTATTCTGTCCCATCTAAAATGACTGTAATGAATTATTCCATTGAATTGCAATAATTTAGTTCAAACTAGAGAAACAATTTGAGAGCTATGGTTAAGACAAACTAAACTATCTCAGATCATTAACACTCTTGAGCTCGCACTGTGGTATGTTACTGTAGTACTGAACCTTCAGACCAAGTAGATCCCTTGTTTGATCTTTTCTGAATTAGTTGTTTGTTCAACAATTTGTTAAAATTCTCATTGTTGTATTCAAATCCCTCCAAGGCCTTGCCCCTCCCTATCTCTGTAACCTCCTCCAGCCCTATAAGCCTCTGAGAACTCTGCGTTCCTCCAATTCTGGTCTCCTGTGCATCCCCGATTTTCCTTTGTCCCACATTTGGCAGCTGTGCCTTCAACTGTCTCAGCCCTAAGTTCTGGAATTCCCTTCCTAAACTTCTCCATCTCTCTACCCCTCTCTTGTCTTCATTTAAGATGCTCCTTAAAACCTACCTCTTCGACCAAGCATTTGGTCTACTGTCCTTCTATCTCCTTATATGGCTCGGTGTCAAATTTAGTCTGATAACGCTCCTGTGAAGTGCCTCGGACATTTTGCTACATTAAAGGTGCTAAGTAAATGCAAGTTGTTAGCTGGGGCAGTGGTGAAAGAGCTGCAGTTGGATTTTAATGTTCCTGGAATAGGAAGTGGTCAGGTGAACCAGGGCTCCTGCTTCTGATTGCTATGGAGGCACCTCTGCTAGAAAATATTGCATGAGGATAGGAATGGATCAGCTATGCGGTCTACCAGGGTCAGAATTCCTGCTGATATTCACCATCTTGACTCCTACATGAAGAAAGGCCACTTGCATGAGGTACCAGAGGGCTGCTGGTGTCCTGCTGGAACTGTATTCTGGCAAAGTCATTACCTTCAGGGAGGAAAGATACAATGAAGAAATTGGAAGAAAGAAATAAAGCTGGCCAATCTCAACACAGTTCCCAATGGGTATGTACAAAACTGCCCATAGTTCCACATAAATTCACAACCTGAGCAGACCATAGGGAAAAGTTCACACTTATCTATTAGAGGGTGCTCTCTTGGGGTTAAGACAGATCGTTGTGGAGAGTCGAGGGAGCTTTACCTCACATTGAACCTGCTACACTTGACCTGGGAGTGCTAACAGAATGAAAACAATCTTCCATTCCTCAGCAATAGCACCCCTCACCTAGCTGACCACAAGTAGATTTAACTAGAGCAGATGCCCCCTCCTGATGCAGCCCTGCTTCTCCTGATCCTATGACCTTCTCCAAGATTGGCTTGTTCCATCTAGCAATATTTTTTGGAGAGTTAAAAAGACTACAATCTGTATAGCGAAGCATAAATTGGACGGTTTAATCTTCAACGTACAGCGCTGCTCAAAAGGTTATGGCAGATACAGGGCATTCACCTGCCACCATTTTGGATACAGAATTTTTGTTGACATTGACTTGCAAGTTGGAAACTGCAGGCAACACTTCAGCTGTTGAGAAGCAATCAGCTCTTTGGAGACGCAAAGAACTGAAATGATTTATAGCCCTGTGTGTTTCCTCTTTCATCTGTGCTTTTGTTTATATGTTTTCTATGATGCAACTCTCCCTTGTATTTGTGAACAGAAATTTGTTGGCAGGAAAATTGGACCCTCTGAGACTTGTGGTACATACGACTGGTATCTCGCTAGAAATTGTCCTGCAGCAGTCCCACTTGGTTCTTTGTTATATTCATGGGATGATAATAAACTATGGGACACAGAGCGATTGTACAAATCCATTAAATCTGTGTTATCGCTTCGCTTCTCTGATTTACTGGCTTGATTTCCATGACGACAGTTGGTGTTCATGCTGAGATCAATCATTGCCGTTGAAATCACGGATAAGCGAGTAGAAATCTAGTGATGACACACATTTAATGGTGTTTTTTAGATGCTAATTTGCCATCAATGACACCCCTGTGCAGTATTCTTCATCACTGCCACCTCCTGATGATGCAAAGGAGCTGATCTCAGGACCTGAATTTGTGGATTCTGAGAATTTCTGTTCGAGACACTGACGGGAGGGTCGGTAACCAGAGGGCACAGATTTAAAATAATTAGCAGAAGAACTGGGGTGGGGGGTGCGTTGGAGAGGGAAAAATGATCATTTTTTTTTTACACTGCGAGTTGCTCAGATCTGGAATGCGCTGCCTGAAAGGGCGGTGGAAGCAGACTCAACAGTAACTTTCAAAAGGGAATTGGATAAATACTTGAAAAGGTAAATTTGCAGGGCTATGGGGAAAGAGCAGGGGAGTGGGGTTAATTGGATATCTCTTTAAAAGAGCCGGCACAGGCACGATGGGCCGAATGGCCTCCTTCTGTGCTGTATGATTCTATGAATTTATATTTTAGAAGTGCAGCTGATGGTAGATGCATAAAAGTTTTTCTCGGTCAGCTGCACCCCATAACCCCGTAGTCCCTTCAGGCAATGCATTGCAGATCATCATAACTCGCTAAGTAAGAAGAAAATTCTCCTCATCTCCCCTCTGGTTCTTTTGCCAATTAACATAAATTGGTATCCTCTGATTACTGACCCTCCTGCCAGTGGAAAGAGTTTCACCCTATTTACTCTATCAAAACCCTTCATAATTTTGAACATCTCTATTAAATCTCCCCTTATCCTCTATGCTCTAAGGAGAACAATTCCAGCTTCTCTAATCTCTTCTAAAAGCTCCCTGTGTATTGCTGGCCCAGCGAGGCGGCTCGTTTATTCCTGTGAGTAACTATGGCGTGAAGACCAGGAAGGCCCTAGCCTCGATCTGTGCTGATTAGCTGATTTCAACCCGAACGCTGGTGGGTTAGGGAGAGGAAAGCTGGTCAGGGTTTCCATCTCTGATTGTTATCCATTAACATCCGCTAAAACGTTGTGTCTGTGCGCACGTGTATATGTGGGGACAGTGGATGAGGATAGGATTGGGCTCTGTTGTGATGCCCCCTGTGGTAAAATAGCTCTCTAATACTCTCCGTCTAGGCTCGCACATGAATAGTGGCTACCTGGGCAAAGTGTTAGAAGGCAATAGGTGCCTTTGAAACTTTAGCCCCAGGGAGAAGTCCGTGCTGTTGACCGGAAGTCACCGGTTAACGTTTTTGGCTTAGTACACAGAGGAAGAGTCAATTCTCTCTTAATTCTCAATTCGCTTTATAACGTTATTAGATCATGTACATACCGCTTATACGTCTGGTTAGATATAGGCATGTAGTTTACAGCAGGTTATACAGGTTTATACTCAAACTAGGATTTAAATGCACACCCACTAAGTTTCCTGAGTAATACTCCCCGAGTATTCGGCTTTAAACGCAAACCCACTAGGTTTCTCTAGTAATACTCCCCGAGTATTAGGCTTTAAACGCACACCCACTAGGTTTCTCTAGTAATACTCCCCGAGTATTAGGCTTTAAACGCACACCCACTAGGTTTCTCTAGTAATACTCCCCGAGTATTAGGCTTTAAACGCACACCCACTAAGTTTCCTGAGTAATACTCCCCGAGTATTCGGCTTTAAACGCACACCCACTAAGTTTTCCTGACAACACTCCCAGAGTGGTCCCAGAATAGAAAGGATATTATATTACCCGGAAAGGAGAGACGCTGCTGGCCAGGCAATTCTCCCTCTTACTCCCGACGTCGTCTCCACGTCCCCGACGCAGTCTTTACGTCCCTGACGTAAGGTATTCACTTCCACGAGGGTTAGTCTCCAGAGTCTCCCAGAGTCTCCCTCACAAACAAAGACACAAACACACCCCAACAAAAACACACACTGACTCTCTCTCTTGCTCACAAACAAACAAAGACACACACTGGGACCAAACCAGCAATTCCTCAGTTTTTATTCCCCAAGTCTGTCTTTTCGAACGGTTGGCTCAAAGTTGCTGGAGTGACCGATGTCATCCCCTGATTGGCTCTGTTCCAAGGGCCCAGGTAGCATCACCGTCCCTTTGCCTCTCTAAGAAGCGGAACGAATTCAAACCGGTTCTGGCCAGTTCAGACCAGTGACTGAACTCCAGGTCACCTCAGTTCAAAAGGTCAGTGTCTTTGTTAGCACTTCGAATTCAGCTCAGCAGTCTTCTGCAGCCTCTGGCCAACAGTGCTTTCAGGGAAGGGGATAAAAGTTGGTAAGAAAAGAACCATTTATGTTGGTTTCTTGCTGGCTTGGTTCAATGAGTTGGGAAGATGACTGAAAATTCCACAGGAAAGCTAAACTGTCTCTTTCATTGTCAACAGGAGAGTGCACCTTTGATGAAGATTCTGGTCCATGTGAATATGTCCAAGGTACAGATGATGATTTTGACTGGCAGCTCGTCAGGATTCATGGTCCATCTCGTCAGACCCCGGACCTCCTTCGAGGTGAGTTGCTGCTATTTTTTCCCCCCTCTGTTTCCATGCAATGTATTGTGGACATGTATGGGTGCCAATGCCGTGAAATCTCTTTGGTTCGGGAGGCGAAGGAGGTTGTTCCCTGGTGAGGTATTTAGATAGCTATTTTACAAGAAATTCATGATGTCTTCATCAAGCATTTGTAAACAATTTTACAACACCAAGTTATAGTCCAGCAATTTTATTTTAAATTCATCAAGCATGATTTTTAATTCATCAAGCAATTTTAAATTCATCAAGCAATTTTATTTTAAATTCATCAAGCATGATTTACATCTTGCATCTCCAAATTTATTGTACAATCCGAGCAAAAGACAAAGGTTAAAGAAAATCTGGAAACTATAGGTAGAATTTACTGTCATCGATTGTTATTGTATGAGCAGTAGGAGAGTTTGTACTTCTTTCTCTGCTAATCCATTTAAATAGCAGAGAGAGGAATCTGATATGTTCCTCCGATAACATCATTATCAGTAATATTTGTGAAAGCCCATGTCGAATCAGGCCGTGCATCTGACGCTGTGTGAATTTCTGGTGTACTCGTATTTCGAGGAGCAGTGCTGCAATGTTGCTTGAGGGTGTTTGGTGATGTGGAAATCGCCCTGTTTGTATTGTGGGAGTGCATCAACAGCAACTAGAACAACAGAGAACCCAAGTGAAGAAAGTGTCACGGTTTTGCTTCTAGTCAGTGCACCCACCTCCTTGCTTGGGGGAACGTATGTCAAGGCCAGCAAATGACCAAGCCCATCACTGGCCTGGTCGGGTAGGCCGGGCTGAGCTGCTAAAGATGGAAAGCGTGTGCCTCGAGCAATGATATTTACATTGGCACCTTTGGACAGGCTGGACAACCACCTGTTCGAGTGGGTTCTGGACCCCCAGAAGCGCAGCCTCACTTAATTTACCATGCTGCTGTTGGCAACACTGATATATGTATAATTAATGCGCTGGTGATGAAAGCAGCATTTGAGTTGAATCTGAGCCTAACTGGTGCCCTTTTAATGTGGTTTCTAAAAAGTGCCAGTATATTTTTGTGTCTGGCAATTTGCTTGTGCGTACATGCTTCCTCATACCTTTGTCAAAATAACAAGAGAAATGACTTAATCTCTTTGTGTAAGGTGTTCTTTGTCATCTACAATTGTTTGTCATAACGCACCAGTTGTCAGAAACATTGTACGCATAACCTCACGCAGGTAAAGCAATCTCTTAATATGCACAGAAGGAAGATAAAGGTTTATAATTACTTTGCATGTTGCGCTTAATCTTTTGTTTGATTGCAAAGACAGTGAGGCAGATGTACATGCATTAAGTTTGAGTTCTTCACTGGTTGCTTATTAAAGAGTGTCACTGGTGTTTCACTGAGCAATTGGTCAGTACCAGCTTATCAAAACAAGGGGGCCGATTTTAGCACTCGCTCTCGGGTGCGTTCTCGGCGGGGGGGGCCTCGAAAATCCCGAAATGGAGGAGCGGGACTGGATCGCGCCTCAATCCCGCCCACTTCCGGGTTCCGCGCTGAAGTGCGGGGGTGCGTGGCCCCCGCTGGTGGGAATCCCGCAGGCAATTAAAGCCAGCGGGATGCCACTTGAGGTTATTTATTTTGCTTGTTCAGGTCATTAACTGACCTGATTAAGGGACTGTGTGTGATTTTGGATAAACATGGGACTGTTTCACACACTGGGGGAAACAGTCCTAGTTGAAATGGACGTGTTGCAGCCGTCAGCCTGTGGCAGCTGCAAAGGTCCATTTGACAGGTGGGGGGGGGAGACCCTCACCCATTGCAGGAGGCCACTCTGTCACTTGGGACAAAGTTTGGCCTCCACCACCCCCCTCCTGACGGTCAAAGTCACCAACCTGCACACTCACCCCGGGGTCCGGAGACATGTACCTACCTTGCGGACCCCCTCAGATGTACATCTTCCGGATGGGGGCCGCCGTAGCTGCAGTCATGACCTCCTCGGAGGACGAACAGCATCACCAGCCTCGCCATCCACGCCGTCCACCTCTGACACGTGGAGCTCCACAACACAGTGCTGTGACACATCCACCTGCACAGCAGGAGGGAGGGCAACCGCAGAGAGAGATGCGTCGCAGAGGGCACTACCCTCGCCACAGGGTCCACAGACCAAGGCTCAGCTTCCTGGACCTCTCCGAGCAGCAGTGCACACGGAGGCTCAGTGTCACTCGACATGTAGTCGTGGACATCTGCAGCCTCTTTCATGCCGAGCTGCTCCTGGCTGGCCCATGCACCATCTTCCTACCTGTCGCTGTCAAAGTCACCACTGCCCTCCCGAACTTCTGCTCCACAGCCTTCCAGGCTGCAGCCGGGGACATCCCCGATGTCTCTCAGTCGTCTGCGCAGAAGAGCCCTGCAAATACACCTGCACCCACTCTGCAGTGACACACTGGGTGGCATCAGTGGTGGGTCCTCATAGTGATACCCAGGAGCGGGCATTATTCCACAAACCGGACAGGATTCGTGAAGACATGGCAGTATTGGTGCCAACATAATGTGATGTGAGTTGTTCTTTAAGTCAATAGATGCAAGAACCATGACAAACCCTCAAACACCCTTGTGCATCCCCTTCATGCTCACGACACGTTTGTCTTACGCTTCCTACTGCACATATGTGATGCATGCCCTGTGGCTGCAGCACAGGTGGTGGCAGGTTGAGTGAGGCTGGCCGTGAGAGAGATGCACGAGAGGGTGAGTATGGGATAGAGCCATGAGATTGTATGAGGATTGGGTTGCGTGGTAGTGGTGGGGTGAGTACTCGCGAGGTGAGTAGGTGCAGGTAAGATGAGGATGAGGTTTGCGTGGGTATGAGGGGTGATGTGACAGAGTAGTGTTGGCAGTGCTGAAGGAGATGTGGGGTGGGGGCAGTGTTGTGGCAGACGGAGTGTAGGGGAATGAGTAAGTGTTCTCACTGTGGCTGACCTACTGAGGTCATTGGAGCATTGGAGCGCCTCCTGCACTGTATGCAGGTGGGCGATATGTTGGTTGCGCTGGTGACCTCCTCTGCCACCTTGAGCCAGGCCTTCTTGGTGGCAGAAGCTGGCCGCTTCCTCCCGCCCGCCAGGTGGAAGATCTCTGTCCTCCCCCTCCTCCTCACCCCATCTAATGATACCTGGGGTGAGGCATCATTAAACTGGGAGCAGCCTTCCCCCTGGGCTGCTCCATGCTGTAATTTTTGCTGTTTGTGGCAACATCTGTCAGTGGAGGACTGCCCCTTTAAATAGAGCGCCTCCAGCTCACAGATCTTACTGCGCATGCGCAGCCCGCCCGACGCGCAGATCAGCATCGGGGAACCCGGAGGAGCAGGTAAGTGCGTTCCAATTAGTGTGTTGCCTGCTACGATCGTGCGGGCAACCCACTAATTTCACCGGGCGCGTTGAAAACGCGCCCGCTGGCCCACCCGCCCAGAACCCGCACCCCTGGTAAAATCGGGCCCATGGTGTCTGTCAGTCAGTTATACCCCCTGGAATGTGGTTTCAATGTGCTAGGGACATCCAGTCATACCACCAACAGGCTAGCTCTTAGTTTCAGTGGGAAAGAGACTATACAGCAAACTGCATTGTGCTCGACTGTGACTTTGTTGCTGGTGATACCACTCTGTTCCTCATTACTATCCCCTTGTCTTTCTTCTTGCTCTTTTGGAAGTGTAAGGGAGGCACGGGTTCAGGGTTGTGAAGAGCAGATTAATCCTGGACCAGAAAGAAACAAATTAGCACAGATTGTACTCAAAGATTTACAACTGAAGGAAGGCAGCAACCATGATAATGTAGCTGTTCTCACCGTGAAAAGTAGGTAGTCGGGAGGGAGCCAGCAACAATGCCTGTTCATATCAGTGGCTGAGACCTATTTACAAGCCCGTGCTGTGATTTAGATCATTTCTCAGTCAGTGCAGTGTGCAGCACAATATTTTTCTCTGAAGTCTCTCTTTGGATATTCTGAGGATATTTTTAACTCCTGACCTATCCTGTTAATTTAAATACAATACATTAATCACTCTTGTGTAAATAGACTCCTGGACGCTGAGGACTAACTACTGTCTGGTGTGTAGGTTGGCTTCATAACTCAAGTGGTAAGGCCACACTGTCTCCTCCACATTATTGGGGGGGGGGGGAGGGGGAGATGACCCAATAATTTATGACAAGAGTCACTCATTAGTTATGTGTAAGGATCCTTTACCTCCCAGTGCTCCACCGAGGGATTATTATACGAAGAACGTACATAGATGTCACACAAAGTTGCTGCCCAATATGTGCTGCCTTCTGCTGCTTTGAATTTACCCTCTTTATACTGTGGGTGGAATTTAGAGCACCAGCAGCAGCAACTGAGGAACAACAGATTAAAATCCCCAATTTAGAAGCGAGTGCATGTCTGTTAAGATTGGGCTGTTTCTTCCCAAGTTGTTTTTGTGACCTTCATTTGCCGCCTGTAATGGACTTTCCGTAACGATACAGGCCTGCTCGTGGCTGGAAAAAAAATAACGGCCTGGGATGGGTTGTGCTGAGCAGAGGGGATATTTGTAATTGCTGGTGCTTTGTTTCCAGGGGCAGAGATTAAAATCACCTTGTGTGATGTGTTGCCTCTTGAGTCCCTTTTGATATCACTGAAGTGTTTCCCGTGATGCACTCTGTCTTCAGTGCTTCCGTGCTATAGAGTCATAGAGTCATAGAGTTATACAGCACGGATAGAGGCCCTTCGGCCCATCGTGTCCGCGCCGGCCATCAAGCCCTGTCTACTCTAATCCCATATTCCAGCATTTGGTCCGTAGCCTTGTATGCTATGGCATTTCAAGTGCTCATCCAAATGCTTCTTGAATGTTGAGGGTTCCTGCCTCCACAACCCTTTCAGGCAGTGAGTTCCAGACTCCAACCACCCTCTGGGTGAAAAAGTTCTTTCTCAAATCCCCTCTAAACCTCCCGCCTTTTACCTTGAATCTATGTCCCCTTGTTATAGAACCCTCAACGAAGGGAAAAAGCTCCTTAGTATCCATCCTATCTGTGCCCCTCATAATTTTGTACACCTCAATCATGTCCCCCCTCAGCCTCCTCTGCTCCAAGGAAAACAAACCCAATCTTCCCAGTCTCTCTTCATAGCTGAAGCGCTCCAGCCCTGGTAACATCCTGGTGAATCTCCTCTGCACCCTCTCCAAAGCGATCACATCCTTCCTGTAGTGTGGCGACCAGAACTGCACACAGTACTCCAGCTGTGGCCTAACCAGTGTTTTATACAGCTCCATCATAACCTCCTTGCTCTTATATTCTATGCCTCGGCTAATAAAGGCAAGTATCCCATATGCCTTCTTTACCACCTTATCTACCTGTTCCGCCGCCTTCAGGGATCTGTGAACTTGCACACCAAGATCCCTCTGACCCTCTGTCTTGCCTAGGGTCCTCCCATTCATTGTGTATTCCCTTGCCTTGTTAGTCCCTCCAAAGTGCATCACCTCGCACTTTTCCGGGTTAAATTCCATTTGCCATTGTTCCGCCCATCTGACCAACCCATCTATATCGTCCTGCAGACTGAGGCTATCCTCCTCGCTATTTACCACCCTACCAATTTTTGTATCATCAGCGAACTTACTGATCATACCTTTTACATTCATATCCAAGTCATTAATGTAGACCACAAACAGCAAGGGACCCAGCACCGATCCCTGTGGTACCCCACTGGCCACAGGCTTCCAGTCACAAAAACAACCTTCGACCATCACCCTCTGCCTTCTGCCACTAAGCCAGTTTTGTATCCAAAGTGCCAAGGCACCCTGGATTCCATGGGCTCGTACCTTCTTGACCAGTCTCCTGTGGGGGACTTTATCGAAGGCCTTACTGAAATCCATGTATACCACATCCACTGCGTTACCCTCATCCACACGCCTAGTCACCCCCTCAAAAAATTCAATCAAATTAGTCAGACATGATCTTCCCTTGACAAAGCCATGTTGACTATCCCTGATTAATCCTTGCTTCTCCAAGTGGAGACTAATTTTGTCCTTCAGAATTTTTTCCAATAATTTTCCTACCACTGATGTTAGGCTCACTGGCCTGTAGTTCCCTGGTTTTTCCCTACTCCCCTTCTTGAATAATGGTACTACATTAGCGGTTCTCCAGTCCTCTGGCACATCCCCTGTGGCCAGAGAGGTTCTGAATATATGTGTCAGAGCCCCCGCAATCTCCTCCTTTGCCTCACACAGTAGCCTGGGATACATTTCGTCCGGGCCTGGGGATTTATCCATTTTTAGGCCTGCTAAAACCACCAATACCTCCTCCTGCTCGATGTTAATATGTTCGAGTATATCACAGTCCCCCTGCCGTATTTCTATGTCTACATCTGGGGTATAAGTTAGGAACCGTTTCAACTTCCTGTCAAAACATACAAGGCACCTTGACACTAAGGATGACTCTGTACTTCATTGGCTGTAGAGCGCATTGGGACGTCCTGAGGTCATGAAAGGCGCGATATAAACACAATGCCTTTCTTTCTTTTCTCTGTTAGTTTGCAGAAGAGAAATGATATGTTTTCTGGCTGAACCCTTGTAACGAGAGTCTGTTCCACTCAGCTCAAGCTGACGAGAGTAAAATCTTACTTGGTCTTGCTGGTGTTGAGTGTTCTTTCGAACTGATCACCGATGCTCAACAGATATTGGTTCCTACCCTTCAAATGGAGCTTGCTTTATTCTTTTGAACTTGGCATAAAGTTTCCCAGCTCGAGGCTAGTATCATAAATGTGATGGACCAAACAGCAATCAGATGTGACAAAACTGGTTTTTACATTTATCGCCAAGGCTAGTTCCTGAGCACAGAAGCATTGCTGATGGTTTGAATTTCCTAATATAATATAGTTAGGATTGGGATAGGCTTTCTCACTTGTATCAATGACTGCGATTAAGGGTGTAATGAAATCAACTGACCGTTTATCTGACAGTAATGTGACAATACTTACCCTCCAGGTTCATGGGTGACCTATACTGTCATATAATTGTCTCCCGCTAATAGCCTATTTAGTTGTTCACAATTGCCTCAACAATGCAGATTGTTTCTTGCATGTGCAGGATGAGGTGAGATGATATTTAAGGAGTGACTATGGAGTAGCTATCAAAGCAAATCAAATGCTGAACCATTTTGCTAAATGAGTAGAGGAGAGGTCATGCTGAAACCGTACAATGCTCTGACCGTTCCCTAGCCACCGACTCCATCCCTCTCCCTGGCCACTGTCTGAGGCTGAACCAGACCAATCGCAACCTTGGCATCCAATTTGACCCTGAGATGAGCTTCTGACCACATATCTGCTCCATCATCAAGACCGCCTACTTTCACCTCTGCAACATCACCCGTCTCCATCCCTGCTTCAGCTCATCTGCTGCTGAAACCCTCATCTGCCTTTGATACCTGTAGACTTGATTATTCCAATGCTCTCCTGGCTGCCCTCCCCCTATCACCCACCCTCCACAAACTTGAGCTCATCCAAAACTCTGCTGCCTGTATCCTAACTCGCACCAAGTCCCGTTCACCCATCACCCCTGTGCTCGCTGACCTACATTGGCTCCCGGTCTGGGAACTCCTCAATGTCAAAAACTGTCATCCCTGTTTTCAAATTCCTCCATGGCCTCGCCCCTCCCTATCTTTGTAACCTCCTCCAGCCCTACAACCCACTGAGATCTCTGCACTCCTCCAATTCTGGCTTCTTGCACATCCCTGATTTTAATCGCTCCACCGTTGGCGGCCGTGCCTTCAGCTGCCTTGGCGCTAAGCTCTGGAATTCCCTCCCTTAACCCCTCCGCCTCTCTACCTCTCTCTCCTCCTTTAAGATGCTCCTTAAAACCTACCTCTTTGACCAAACTTTTGGTCACCTGTCCTAATATCTCCTTTTGAGGCTCGGTGTCCAATTTTGTTTGATTACGCTCCTGTAATGCCTTGGGATGTTTTACTACGTTAAAGATGCTGTATAAATGCAAGCTGTTGTTGTATTGTGTCCGGTTTTGGTCACTGGAACACGAGAGACAAAAGGCAGTGTGGAGAAGAGACACAAGACTGATCCTTAGTTATGTCATTGAGTAACTTATGAGGAAAGATTGGAGAAACATAGGCTTTTCAGCCTCAAAAGCGAATGATACAGTAGGGACCTCATGAAGCTTAATCAACACTAGATTTATCTTTTCTATGGCATTTACTATTTTATATCCCTCGTATGAGGTCCTTTCTTGTCATCCCCTTTCCGGCTGAAGAGCCCATGTTTCTCCAGTCTCTGTGACCGTAGAACAAAAAAGCACAGATTCAAACTGATGATCGAACATTTCAGGACGAATGCCGAGAAATGCTTTCTCGTGCAATGAGTGATCTACGCTTGGAATGAGTTTCCAGATAGGTTGGTGGAGCCAACAACATTGGAGTTATTTAAGATGCTGTGATGGGCAAATTATTTGTTTTTGAGCTGCTTGCCTGGTTGAATTTAATTGTGTTTTTGCGATTGCTATTTTAAAAAATTGTCAGTGGTACGATGATTTGTAAATGGAGAAATGGTAATGTGGGGGATTGGATCACTAGTAATACTGCTGGGGGATGTGGGCTTATGCCCACGATGCTCACACTACTGAGTTCCCAATCTCAGCTGTATTGTGTGAGAGATTTACGGACATTCTCAGCATATGTTACAGGCTCCATGGCCCTCGCAGGTACAAACATTGTGGGTGAGCTTCAAGTCGAGGTCTGACTCCTTCCACACTATGGAACTTGGTTTTCTCTTGCCTATTTTTGATTCAGTTATTGTCCTTTTTCAGCTTCCAGCTGTGCTTGGATTGAAGGGGAATTCCAGACTTCACACAGGTTCCGTTTAATATACCATAAACCATGCACTCCTCATTATCCAGCTTTCAGCACTATCTCATTTCTTTCATTTCATCCACTGAGAACAAACCAGTTTCAAAGTGGCTATTTTCGATTTACTGAGGACAGTCACTAACTACTTTGGGGACATTGCTTACAGTCTTTTTGTCCCCAGTTGATCATGCCCACAGCTGGAATGCAAGTATAGGAAATAACAATTCTGTGTTTGTTAGAAATAAAATTCACAAGTATATCAGATTTTGATGAGGCCCATTTACTGCCCATCCCTAGTTTCTCTGTCAATGTAAGAGTCAACCCTTTAGGATGGACTAAAGTCACACATAGCCCAGACCGGGTAGGAGTGGAAATTCCCTTCGCAGAAGGCCTATAGTGAACTACGTGGGAACCAGTGGGATTTACGTTCAGGAGTTTTGTCCCAAAACGTAACATTAGTGTTGCGACATTTGATCTCAATGCCCTGGGTTAGGAAGAGCAAAAAACCACCAAGATTCCCATTCTGATTGCTCCCCAGTGAATGCTGCAGATATTTGGTGATAACAGAATAGGGCTTGATTGTGATGATCTGCAGTTAAGGGTCTGCCAACGCCTACTGTCTAAGGTACCTGAAAGTGCCCGTAAAATTGTACTCCAGCAAGGAGTCAACACCTTCAGCAGAGGGTGGGGTGGGGTGGGGGTAGAGAAGAGATAAGTTTAGGGAAGAAATATAAGAAAAACAATTGAACAGCCAGCAATGCTGGAAAAATGGCAGGCAAAACGTCTGTAAACTTGCGGAAGTATTTTAGTGTTATCAGACAGGAGTTTAATTAATGAATTCCACACGGCCGACACGGTTGTAATGAACTCAGAAACATGGTGACAACAGTCGCTTCTATTCTGTGTGATGTTGATCAAGCTGCTTGTGGAATAAATATCAGCCCAGCCTAATCATCCTTGTGCATGATTCCACGCTGGGCACAGGGGGGCAAAAGGGGATTGGGCAACCAGCTCATTTAAGAGTTGTCGAGCAAAATGTCGAAATAGCACAACAAATGGTGGACCAGCATTGCAGGTGATGTGTGAGCATTGGTCCGTTGACAGATGGTGGCATTTGTGATGTGTTGTTGCCGTTTGATGTGGAGCAGATGGCGTTGTCATTGCATGTCAAAGGCTGATAGTTACTGTAGTTGAGGCCTAGCCAGGATCTCAATTTTAGCACTATGCAGCAGGCTCTGTAATATGGCAGAGTGAAAGGTTCAAGGCTGAGTGTTTTACTCCTCCACAGTTGCCATTGAAGGCGGGACACAATGGGGTGGATTTTCCCCTCCCCACAAGTGGACTTTGGGCGACTGGCTGGCAGGACACCCAAAGAGGCCCAGTCCATTTTGAAGGCTGACGGTTGCCAGTATTCGAGAGCCCTCGAGCAGCCCTCTGGCTCTGAGCTGCCGCAATATCAAGTGGTCCAGCCAGCCTCTGGGCCACAAGAAGGTAGGTCCAGGTCCGTGGGAGTACGGGGATGGGGTGGTAATATCTGAACAAAAGAACATAAGAAATAGGAGCAGGAGCAGGAGTAGGCCATACAGCCCCTCGAGCCTGCTCCGCCACTCAATCAGATCATGGCTGGTCTTCGACCTCAACTCCACTTTCCCGCCTGATCCCCATATCCCTGATTCCCCTAGAGTCCAAAAATCTATCCATCTCAGCCTTGAATGTACTCAACGACTCAGCATCCACAGCCCTCTGGGGTAGAGAATTCCAAAGATATACAGCCCTCTGCGTGAAGAAATTCCTCCTCATCTCAATCTTGAATGGCTGACCCCTTATCCTGCCATTGTGCCCCCTAGTTCTAGACTCTCTAGCCAGGAGAAACAATCTCTCAGCATCTACCCTGTCAAGCCCCCTCAGAATCTTATATGTTTCGATGAGATCACTTCTCATTTTTCTAAACTCCAGAGAGAATAGGCTCATTCTACTCAAGCTCTCCTCATAGGACAACCCTCCCATCCCAGGAATTAATCTAGTTAACCTTTGTTGTGCTGCCTCCAAGGCAAGTATATCCTTCCTTAGATAAGGAGACCAAAACTCTACGCAGTACTCCAGGTGAGGTCTCACTAAAGCCCTGTACAACTGTAGTAAGACTTCCTTACTCTTGTACTCCAACCCCCTTGCAATAAAGACCAACATGCCATTTGCTTTCCTAATTGCCTGCTGTACCTGCATATTAACTTTTTGTGTTTCTTGTATGAGGACACCCAAGTCACTCTGAACACCAACATTTAATAGTTTCTCACCATTTAAAAAATATTCTGTTTTTCTATTCTTCCTACTAAAGTGAATAACCTCACATTTCCCCATATTATACTCCATCTGCCACCTTAATCTGTCTATATCGCTTTGCAGGCTCTGGGTACTCCTCACAGCTTACTTTCCCACCTCGCTTTGTATCATCAGCAAACTTGGATACATTACACTCGGTCCTTTCATCTAAGTCATTGATATAAATTGTAAATAGCTGAGGCCCAAGCACCGATCCTTGCGGCACTCCACGAGTTACAGCCTGCCAACCTGTGAAGGACCTGTTTATCCCTACTCTCTGTTTCCTGTCCTTTAACCAATCCTCCATCCATGCTAATATGTTACCCCAAACCCCATTACCATTTGTAACAACTCTCTATGTGACACCTTATTGAATGCCTTTTGAAAATCCAAATATACTACATCCACTGGTTCCCCTTTATCTACCGTGCTAGTTACACCCTCAAAAAACTCTAATAAATTTGTCAAACACGATTGGAAGGGGGAAGCCTGGTTTTGTGGAGCCTGGAGGAGCAATCCTACTCCTCCCAGGCCCACAAGTGGAAAGAGGAACTCACCTTTGGGATCCTCTTTGGCCGGGCTGCCAGCTGATACTAGTCGGAGTGTGCACAGCGGAGGCTCCACCCAGATCAGTCCACGAATGGCAATCGGGGTCCCATGTAAGTCACAGGGCCCCGATTTAGTATTTTAAATGGGCCTCCTCCCTGACGCTGGTCACTCCACCGTTCAGCGGTAGGCCCAGAGGAACATTGCCACAGTGATAGCAGCAACGGGGCAGAAGGCCATTGCTCAGCTTTCTTGGGGCACCACTGCCCGGTTTTGAACAGGCGAGAGGCCTGAAAATTCAGCCCAATGAATGCGGCAAGACCAATTCTTCGGTTCATTTCTGTGGTAATGTTGGGGATATTGGTATCAAAGTAAATAAACTGTTGTGCATTTGATGGTGTCACTTCTGACTTGCAGACAAGCAGCTTACAGAAAATTTGTTGTTTTTAATCTTAGACCAGTTGATTCTTATTCCAAACTTGGCCATTCTTTTGGGGAAGGGTTTGAGCGTGTCTGACGCATACTGCTGATTTTCAGCAAAAATGATCATACTATCAGCAGAGCACAAATTGGTGATAAAGATGTGAATTACAGCTGGTGATTCAGCCACTGTTACCATCATGGACTCCCTTCATGACTGTGCTGAAGCAATTTGGGTTCTTAACACACCCTTGATGAACGTTTCACCTGTTGCAGAATGCAGTTGTTGGTTGCTTGGTTGGTTGGTTTCCAATGTGCGCATAAGTTAGTGAAGTTACTGTATAACAATCAAAGTACTCCGAGCTCTTTTGCTGGTGCACCCAAGTTAGCCAGCAGCAGCCACAATTGATCGAATCAAAGGACTTTTTGAGATCGTCAATAGCTACATAAAATGCATAAAAGACATTTAAGATAGAAAAGGGGGAGATAATTGATAAACTAATCAGAGGATAAAACCCCTGGTCCGGATGGATTGCATCCGCGCATATTAAAAAGTTAGGGGAGAAATAGCAGAGGCACTATTACATATATATAAAAATTCATTAGCAAAGGGAATAGTGCCAGAGGACTGGCAGACAGCTAATATTATTCCTGTATTTAAAAAGGGAGATAGAACAAGCCTAGGGACCTATGGACCAGCTAGCTTAACGTCGGTGGTAGGAAAGATAATGGAATTTTACTCAGATGTATAGGAAAGCATCTAGAAACTGAAAATATAATAGAGTAGTCAGCACAGATTTCAAAAGGGAAAGTCATGCTTGACCAGCCTTATTGAATTCTTTGAAGAAGTAACAAAGAATAGACAAGGGTAATGCTGTAAATGTAATATATTTGGATTTTCAAAAGGCCTTTGATAAGATGCTACATAGTAGACTCATGACTAAGGTCAGAGCATGTGGATTCAGGTCAGGGAGCAGAATGGATAGCAAGCTGGCTACAAAACAGAAAACACAGAGCAGAGGTTAAGGGTAGCAACTCAGACTGGCAAAAGGTGGGAAGTGGTGTTCCACAGGGATCGGTGCTGGGACCACTGTAGTTTACAATTTACATTAATGGCTTGGACCTGGGACTCAGAAGAACAATTGACAAATTTGTGGACGACGCCAAATTGGGGGGTGTAGTTAATACAAAGGAAGAATGCGACAAAATACAGGAAGACATTAACAAACTTGCAGAATGGATGTGTAATTGGCAAATGAATTTCAATATAGGTAAGTGTGAGGTGGTGCATTTTGGTAGGAAGAATAAGGAGGCCACATACTGCTTGGATAATAAGAATCTTAATGGGGTAGAGGAGCAGAGGGATCTAGGAGTACAGATACACAAAGCACTAAAAGTAGCAATGCAGTTTAATAAGGCCATAATAAAAGCAAACCAAGCACTAGGGTTCATTTCTAGAGGGATAGAATTGAAAAGCAGAGAAGTTATGTTAAACTTGTATAGAAGCTTAGTTAGACCACACTTGGAGTACTGTGCACAGTTCTGGTAGTCATATTATAAAAAGAAGGTAGAAAAAAGATTCACAAGGATACAAAGCTAGGTGGGAAAGCAAGCTGTGAGGATGACGCAAAGAGGCAGGTTAAGTGAGTGGGCGAGAAGGTGGCAGATGGAGTATAATGTGGGGAAATGTGAAATTATTCATGTTGGTAGGAAGAATAGAAAAGCAGAATATTTTTTAAAAGTTGAGAGACTAAAATGTTGGCAGGGGGATTTGGGTGTCCTTGTACATGAATCACAGAAAGTTAACATGCAGGTACAGCAAGTAATTAGGAAGGCAAATGGTATGATGGCCTTTATTGCAGGGGGATTGGAGTATAAGAGTAAGGAGGTCTTGCTGCAATTATATAGGGCCTTGGTGAGACCACACCTGGAGTACTGGGTACAGTTTTGGTCTCCTGATCTAAGGAAGGATATACTTGCCTTAGAGGGAGAGCAACGAAGGTTCACTAGATTGATTTCTGGGACGAGAGGGTTGTCCTTTGAGAAGAGATTGAGTAGAATGGGCCTTTCTAAATGGTGAAAAGCTCGAAACAGTAGCGGCCCAAAGAGACTTAGGGGTCCATGTCCATAGATCATTAAAATGTGTTCAATTCTGGGCATCGCACCTTAGGCAGTATATAATGGCCTTGGAGGGAGTGCGGCGTAGATCTACTAGAATGATACCTGGACTCCAAGGGTTAAAATACGAGGAGAGATTACACAAACTAGGATTGTATTCCCTGGAATTTAGAAGATTAAAGGGCGATTTGATCAAACTTTTCAAGATATTATGGGGAACTGATAGGGTAGATAGGGAGAAACTATTTCCACTGGCTGAGGTGTCGGGGCCTTGGCGAGGGTGTGGAGGAGATTTGCTGGAGTGGTGCCAGGGATGAGGGACTTCGGTTTTGTGGAGACACTGGAGAAGCTGGAGTTGGCACTATCAGGGTGGGGGGGTGGGGTGCTGGGGGGTGGTGGTGGAAGCAGATTCAGTGGTGACTTTCGGTGGGGGGGGGGGAATTGGATGAATACTTGAGGGGAGGGGATTTACAGAGCTGTGGAGAAGGAACATGGGAGTGGGACTTGTTGGATGGATCTTTTGGGGGGGCCGGCACGGGCACGTTGGGGTGAGTGGCCTCCTCCTGTGCTGTATCTACTATGATGATACTATGGGTGCTAAATTGGGCCGTGTAACGCCCGTCGTTTCGGCACGACACGGCGCCTCCAACATCCAAGATGGCGTCTTGGACGCGCATGCACATTTCCTGCATGACGTGCGCCAGACGCCATCTTGGTACAGGAGTTTGCGCAGGCGCAGATAAGGAACGCTGGAATCATGTAAAGTAGGAAGAAAACGGCTTCAATCAGTGTGCAACGCTGATTTAAAGTGGTACACAGCATTTTGGGACTTAATGCTCAACTCAATGCACAGTCTTAACTTCGACCATCTGAACATGTCTCAGAGTGCCTGGAGCACCCCCACCGGTGCTATTTAAAGGGACCAGGCAGAATTTACAGGTTAGTGGCTGGATTATTGCCTCTGGCAGCCGAGACATTTGTAACTGTTTTTGGAGGTCTCCTAGACTTCAATACTAGGATGCGGGGACATAGCATAACATTTAGAGCCAGGACGTGCAGGAGTGAAGTTAGGAAATGTTTCCACAAACAAAGGGTGGGAGACGTTTGGAACGTTCTTCTGCAGACAGCAGTTGATGCTAGCTCACTTGTGAATGTTAAATCGGAGATTGATAGATTTCTGTGAATCAATCATCTGCAAAGTGATGGAAGGTGTCGTCGACAGTGCTATCAAGCAGCACTTACTCACCAATAACCTGCTCACCGATGCTCAGTTTGGGTTCTGCCAGGACCACTCGGCTCCAGACCTCATTACAGCCTTGGTCCAAACATGGACAAAAGAGCTGAATTCTAGAGGTGAGGTGAGAGTGACTGCCCTTGACATCAAGGCAGCATTTGACCGAGTGTGGCACCAAGGAGCCCTAGTAAAATTGAAGTCAATGGGAATCGGGGAAAAATCTCCAGTGGCTGGAGTCATACCGAGCACAAAGGAAGATAGTAGTGGTTAGAGGGGTGAGAGGAGGCTCGTGTGGAACATAAATGCTGGCATAGACAAGATGGGCTGAATGGCCTGTTCCTGTGCTGTCGATTCTATGTGTATATAAATGGTCTATCAACGCACATTGAGGATCCCAAAGGTAGGGTATTATTTTTGTCTTCACCACAAGAAATCTAATCTGGGGAAGTGGATCGCCTGCCTGTTGCAGAAACCACCAATGGAATGAAAATCGGGCAGATTCGTGCCCAGCCAGTGAAGGCAGAAAATCTACCCAGTAGTTTTTCTGCTGGTGGGCTTTGCAACTTTAATTTTTCTGCTCCTTCAAAAGCTTGCTTAAACTCTCCTGGACCATGCCAACACTCACTGCCCTAACTCCTCTCCTCCTTCTGCTTGGCATCCCCTACTTTCCCCATAAAGGGCTTGGGATCATTTTGTTCCATCAAATGGAGCAGAATGTAAGTTTTGAACACTTTGCCAGCCACTGACAGTCAGCGAGAAGCCACGATATGTGAAACAATCGAAACGATCTCTCTCTTTCCAAAAGAGATAATTATTCCTTGTTGCCAGTCAGGCAGAACCTGCTCCTTCTACCAAACAGAGCGAGTGCATTGATCCACCATTAACTGATCACCAAGTTTGCTCATATCCAGGGTGATATTGCAACAGCCTGGGGCTCTAGTTACTTTCAGCAACTGAATCGATTGAATAGCTTTGGTCCAAGTGATGATGTCTGGTGCTTGGTTGAACGTTTGTGAAACTGTCGGTGTCACACATCCTGGTATAATGGCTCTAGATCCCGCGCTGAGACACTCACTGCCTGGCTTATTTTGAAGACCAAGTTCTTAGTATTGCTGACAGATGCGCCAGTGTGTTCAATTTCAAAGCCTTATTACCAAAGTGAAATCTGGAGATCTTGGACAGATACCGACAAAGTCTGTCAGTGATGCTAAGAACATAGGCTTAAGAATAGTGCAGACAGCAAGTCTTTTTGTGATTGTACTTGCAGAACTGTTTCTATTACAAAAAAAATGTCAATCCTTAATTTAAAGGAGTGGAGTATTCAGAGCGTTACTGTCAGTATAAACCACTGAGCCCCCCGCCCCCCCACCTCATGTATCAGTAACATGTAAGGGTAGATTTTATAAATTTGTACTCCTGGTTTTAAAAAAAAAGTTGCCTGCCAGAGGTGTCCAACGAGAGTTTGATGAGGTGGGGGTGGGGGGGAGGAGGGGTCAGTGGACCTTGCTACAATTATCCTCAGTACTTCTGAGTTAGGGAGAGGATAAATAACCAGTGTTCTTAGGAACATAGGAGCAGGAAAAGGCCATTCAGCCCCTCAAGCCTGCTCTGCCACTCAGTTAGATCATGGCTGATCTGTATCTCAATTCTGTTTACCTGCCTTAGTTCCATAATCCCGTAATGTCCTCGCCTAACAAAAATCTATCAATCTTAGTTTTGAAATTTTCAATTGACCCCCAGCCTCAACTGGTTTTTGGGGAAGAGAGTTCCGGATTTTGTGATCGTCAGCCAACGAGCACTGATGGAAGTGTATGTGGAGGGGATGCGAGTTAAGTAAGGACAGGATCAGTCTTGACTGTGATGGCCTTGTGCCAATACTTATTTTTTTTTAAGAAAATGACTTCTTGGCTGAGGTACCAAATGGTGACTGTATCCTGTGGAACTGTATTCCAACAAGGTATCAATGTTTTCAGGAGAGGAGGCGGGGAGGAAATTGAGAGAAAAGGGAGATAAAATAACAGAGAAGTAACTCTCTTTTAATTAGACCCTATCGCTTACTGTAACTGGGATAGAGTTGCCTCATTTCCTCTGCCTAGAAAATTGGGTTGCCAGCCCTCCAGTATTGCCCTGGAATCTCCAGGAATAAAGATTAATCTCCTGGACACTGCTGTGTGCAGCCCAGGAGAAAATTTATAGGTGCATTAAAAAAATTGTGTATTTCTTTCATTGAACACTTTTTCGTTTATTAGTCATCAAAACATCGGAGATGGGAAGAAAAGCTGTTTGACGGGGCGGGGTGGTTGGAGGTGGGAGGTCATGTGATTGAACCTCCAGGAATACGTCCAGCTAGAGTTGGCAACCCTCCTAGATAAGGAAGACAGAAGAGCAGTCAACTGCTCAAAGTTCCTACAGCTGAGCAGGTTGTAAATGGAAACCCAGAGGCCTGAGGGTCACAAGTGAAAGAGAAAGCCAAGCTGCAAAAAGACCCAGGGCTGTATTATGACTATCACTGCCAAACAAAAGTGTAGCACTTTTGGTTTCCATGGTATTCTGCAGCTGTTAGAATATTTCTTTGCTTGAGATAATGGCCACTTAGTGCTACACAGGGTCAACAAACCAATAAAACAGAAACTACACACTCTGTATGTCATTTAGACTTTATTTTCATTATATTATAAGTAGTGTAATTATTTTCACAGATGCTAAGTAAGTGAGCGAAAAGCATTCATCAGCCCATTACTGAAGAGGAAGCGACACATTTTATCTCCACCTTCACGCTGTTTGCTTGATATTCTCATTTAATCAGGAAGAAGCATGAAAGTGGAAAATGGCATTTCAGAGTTGATCATTTTTACATTGTTCCTCACATAACCATTAATAATCAAATAAAGTAGCAGCCTGTCAGAGGGAGGAAACATGCAGTTTTGGAGACCAACAAAGGGAACTCATTTTGGCTATAAAACTCCTTTTTAAATTCTTCATTTTCTTTCCCCCCTCTCTCCTGAAAGCACTGGGTCCTATCTGGTTCCATGGATGCCTCCCTCTTCCTCCACCCCCTCTGCTTTCCACGTGCACAGTGTTTCCAGCAAGTGTCGCTGGATAGTGGTGGACAGGAAGTAGGAACTCCTTCCTTAACCAGGGGTGAAATTGTTCTTTGGTGATGGTGAATTGGCGGCCGGTTTTTACACCCCCGCTCCATTTTATTTTCCATTTACATCTAGAGATACCAACTGTGGATGGACGTATCAACACACAGCCACCCCGCCCAGGCAAACAGCCTTTCTTCACCATCTCTAATATTTTTATAACTAATAAATAAAAGTGTTCAAAGGTTTTCAAAAAGGAATTGGATAAATACTTGAAGGGAAAAAATTTGCGGGGCTATGGGGAAAGAGCGCGGGAACTGGATTGCTCTTACAAAGAGCCGGCACGGGCTCGATGGGCTGAATGGCTTCCTTCTGTGCTGTAACCATTCTATGAAGAAAATGAAAAAAAAACATTTTTTTTTAATGCCCCTATGATTTTTCTGCTGGGCTGCTTGCAGCAGTGTTCTGGAATTCCTGGAGACTCCAGGGAAATCCTGCAGGGTTGACAACCCTATTCACTTCACGTCACGTCACGTCACGTCACTGGGGTGTGAAATGAGCTTCCGATTCGCTATCATCCATTTTACGTGACCGCCAAAGACCAATTTCGCCCCCCCCCCATTGCGTCCAATTGTTTCTTCAAACTGCCACCGCAGCTCACTCAACGCAGGCTGGAGATCAAACCTAGAGCCTTCTGTTCTGCATGGCTCAGTTTCACACTGGACCGTGCATTTACCTCTGGATTCAATCTTGAGCACTAATTTAGATTTTCTCGTGGCTGAAGCTTCGATAAAGAAATGCGGCCAAGAGCTGGGTGGAGAACCAACACTTTAATCATCGTTGTATAATTAGCCTTCGAAGGGACTTGCTATTTCATTACTAAACTTCGGCTTGCAAGTTAGAAATTCCTGATAATTGATTCCTGGTTGGTCTCAGTTGGGGTGAGGAAATTGGTCTCAATATCACGCTGGATATCGATGGCCAGTAAATGCTGGATTAGTGCACTCTCTCTGTTCAATGCAGTTTGGTGGAAGGACCAGATACTGGCTGACTGGCAAAAAGCAATAATTACATCTTTTTGAAAGAGAGAGCAGATTGGAAGGGAAGATCAGCTAAGATCCATCCTCCTGATTGCACCCGTTGAGCCCTCCACCAATGCCTGGTCAGAACAGGATTCGGCTCGAATCGATGCCCCCCATGGGCGAATGACACTGATTGTCAGGCTCGCACCTGAAGGGGTCGCCACTAAAGTGAAGGCTTCTGGCACCTGAAAAGCCATAACATGACAGCAAGAGTCAGCGCCTTCAGGAGAGGAAAGGGAAAAGAATAATACTTAGGAAGGTGATTCTCACTGTGCAGAACGTCTCCATGCGAGGGGTTTGCAACTGAAGTGACCGGCATTGACGGTGATATCCTCTGGAAACCGAGGGAAAACTGCTGTTGAAGAATTGCCAGGTAAGGAGAGGGTTAATAGCCGCCTGAGTCATTGTCGCACATTAGATAAACAGACTGCCTCACCAATCACTCATTCAGCTCTCCGCTAACGTGGTGATGAGGTTGATGGGCTGGTAAATGGAACGGTTCACACTGAGGAGACGTAAATGGAGCACGTGTCACTGCCAGACGTCGGGTATGATTTTTATTTCCGCAAGGCAACTTTAACTAGCTGGCCGGTGATCTTGATGCTAGTCTGTCGACCACTCATTCTCTCGGGGCGGGGAAATGAAAAGAGTTTTAATGCCTGGATGTGACAAGTTGTATAGGACCGGCTGGCAGACATCAGCTAATAGCACAGACAAGAAAATTGACCCTGTGACCTTCCAGTCTGTATGGTTTAAAGCTGCTAGTGGTGGTTTTATCCACTAAGCTGTTTGGAAGATTTTGATACTTCGTTAGGCAGTGATTATTAAAGTAAGGCAAATAAAATCGAGAGTGGCTGAGGTTCAGCCTCTGGCCCGTGCTGAGTTAACTGCTCTTGGCCGGGGTCAGTGGGTTAGGCTGCAATTATTGTCAGCACTCCCTGGGTTAATGAGGGCTAAATTGGCCTGATCCCTTCCTAGTGACTCCTGCTGCAAGTGCGTGTGTGTGGAGATTGGGTGAGGCCAGGGTGGTGCTTGGCTGTGGTGCTCTTGTAGTTGCTTTCCAGCATTCACTGTCTGGATTGGTTGTTGGGCAGGGGCCTAGAGGGTTACTGGGTGGAACTGTTGCGGAACTGCATCCTAACCAGCAGTTGAGAACTTCAGGAGAGGAGGCTATTAAATTGGTGAAGAAAAAATTACATTAGCCGGATAAAGTTTATTGAATTAACTTCTAAAGTTAGCTTTTAAATTGAATTTTTGAGCTCTTTCATGATAAATCCCTCGGTTTCCTGTTTACTACATGTGTATCACAAATTCCCCATTTGTACAGCTTTCCTTGAGTTTATTTCAGATACTTGAAACCATATCAAAACCCACTGAAGAACTAAATATCAAACTTGCCTGGAAATATGAAAGTAGATAAAGAGACTGCTCACTGGCTTTGAAAATCTTGTGACCATATCATGGTTTCTTTGAAGAATTTTTAATAGTTATTTTTGAAAAGCTGAAATTTCAGAACTCTTTGACAACTGGCTATTGTTGAATGAAATGACATCATCCAAACAAGTTAATTAATTCTGGTTATGCTTTTCACTTGGGTGTCCAAATGGAACTGAAAGCCGTGAAGCCAACAGAATGTTATCGACTGGGTTGGTATGGACCATCTCTTAAAAGGTCACTGTCCTGATAATTGAGAAAATAAAGTCAAAGACCAAGGCCCATAGTGCAGGACAGCAGCAAGACCAAAGAGATAAGGTAAATTGGGGAGTTTTCATTAAAGCCAGTTTTGGGTTTTAAAACCTGAAGATTGTAGGAAGAGGGAACGACTAAGGGAAATAAGAAGTTCCACAGTTTCCATACAACAGCTCTTTTTCTTGTATCCTGACTAAGACCATGAGAGGAATCGCACGAGCCTCCTCGGATATGGGAGCAGTATTTCACTCTTGGACAGACTTAGGGTGTGTAGAGAATTGGAGTGGTTGAAGGGGAAATAAGTATTTGGCATGAAAGAGGCAACTGAACTACTTGGAGGTGGCTTTGTTGGCAAAATATAAAAGCATATGATAGTATTTGCTGAATTCTTCACCAACCTCCTCCTGCCCCTCAAGTACAGGCCAACAGTGCATTTTCTTGGTTATTAGGGTGGAAAGATTTGTGACACCGAAGCTTTTGAAGCCGCGGCCTTTTGGTATTACACCAACAACAACTACTTGCATTTATATAGCGCCTTTAATGTAGTAAAACGTCCCAACGTGCTTCACAGGAGCGGTATCAAACAATATCTGATGCCGAACCACGTAAGGAGATATTAGAACAGGTGACCAAAAGCTTGGTCAAAGAGGTAGGTTTTAAGGAGTGTCTTTAAGGAGGAGAGAGAGGTTTACGGAGGGAATTCCTGAGCTTAGGGCCTAGGCAGCTGAAGGTACGGCCGCCAATGGCGGAGTGATTAAAATCGGGGATGCGCAAGAGGCAAGAATTGGAGGAACGCAGAGATCTGAGGGTTGTAGGGCTGGAGGAGGTTACAGAGATAGGGCGGGGTAAGGCCATGGAGGGATTTGAAAACAAGGATGAAAATTTTAAAATTGAGGCATTCCCAAACCGGGAGCCAATGTAGGTCAGTGAGCACAGGGGTGATGGGTGAACGGGACTTAGTGCAAGTTAGGTAATGGGCAGCAGAGTTTTGGATGAGTTCAAGTTTATGGAGGGTGGAAGATGGCAGGCCGGCCAGGAGAGCACTGAAATAGTCAAGCCTACAGGTAACAAAGGCATGGATGAGGGTTTCAGCAGCAGATGAGCTGAGGAGATGAGTAATGTTACAGAGATGGAAGTAGATGGTCTTGATGATGGAGCAGATTTGTGGTTGGAAGCTCACCTCCGGGTCAAATAGGATGCCAAGATTGCGAAGGGTCTGGTTCAGCCTCAGACAGTGGCCGGGGAGATGGATGGAGTCGGTGGCCAGGGAACGGAGTTTGCGGCGAGGACTAAAGACAATGGCTTTGGTCGTCCCGATATTTAGTTGGAAAAAATTTTTGCTCATCCAGTACTGGATGTCGGACAAGCAGTGTGACAAATCAGAGATAGTGGAGGGGTCGAGATAGATGATGGTGAGGTAGAACTGGATGTCGTCAGTGTACATGTGGAACCTGACATTGTGTTTTCGGATGATGTCGTCGAGGGGCAACACATAGATGAGAAATAGGAGGGGGCTAAGGACACATCCTTGGGGGACTCCAGAGGTAATGGTGCGGGAGCGAGAAGCCATTGCAGATGATTCTCTGGCTATGACTGGATAGATAAGAATGGAAATAGGTGGTGCCTTTACTCACTCGTCTATTGGGAAAACATCCTTTTGCTCTCTTTAGGCTTAATGTGTGTACTCAGTCTTGTCAGATCTTTCAGGAGATAAAGACATCATGGAGACTGCAAGATTTGAACATTTCACTTGTGTCGTCACTTTAAAGACAGTTGGAAAATTCTTGTGTTTTGGACAGCAAACGATATTTTCACCTTCGACACAATCTAATTTTTTTTTTCTTGTGAAACATCATGGGTAAGGATAGCGAAGATAATGAAGAGCAAGAAATATATATAAAATGTAAATACAGACTACCAAACTAACGGAGATTTCACCCAAACTGGAACAATATATTTTGTTTGCAGTTCCATGAAGGATTCACTTGATCCAACAGTGACTCAGTGAAGATGGAAGGTATTATAATGGAAATATCTCATTTCAATAGCTAATCTAAATGGGATTTTACACTCTTGGTCATTGACAAGATAAGTTCGCTTCAGCTTGTTAAGAGATTATTGTAAGACTCGGTCGATGCGCTGTGAGCTGTCTTTGAAACTGCAAATGCAATGTTCCTACAGAAGGACAAAGGAATTCTCATTTCGCTACCATTGCATTAAATCCATTATACCAGAAATAGCAAATATTACTTGTGAATTACTGGAATTGGAATGAAATTGACAATGTAGTGGTACAATGGTTACTACATAAACCGACTCTTCAAGTACAGCACCAGAGACTTTACATCTACTCCACAATCCTAAAAACTGGGCGAAGATTTTAGTTCTTATCCACTTTTTATCCATCTCATAATTAAAGTCACTAAAACTTTAATCGTTTGATGCCAAACTCTTCCTTGAAAATTCTGTTAATGGTCCTACTTGTATTAGCTTGCTTTTCCAAGAAAAAGATTATTTTAGGGGCCAGTTCTACTACAGGTACAGGTCCCAGATTGGTATCTGTACAGTGTTACACAGGAGAGAGCAGCCAACGTTATTTGTTGGCTTTGGCGTCACATTCATCTGAATGACAGAGGAGTTCTCTGCGTGTTTAGGCACTTATTCAGAGCTCTGTTCATTGGCATTCAAATACTAGTTACATTTTAGTTGTTGGTCCCATTAGATCGCTAACGAATAAAAAAAAATCTTGGGTTGTCCATCAGACTGCAGTTGTAGTGAAATGGGTGTGAGACCACCTGTTGGTATTGAATGGCACAAAGGGGTAGATTTCAGTTTCGCCTGCCTGGATGTTAATCTGGAGAGGCCAATCGTTGTCCTTTATAGAACACACCTGATTTTCATTCCGCTGAGTTCAGTGCAATGAAAACCAGGCAGATGCTATCTGAAGAGTGTGCAATCTGCCCTGCCAGATTACTGCCAGAGGTAGTGTGGGGAAAAAACATAGCCCAATGTGTCAATGTGAAGCTAAAACTGCTTTGCATCAATGCAACCATGAAGTATAACTGGCCTATTATTGATCAGCACTGCCCCCAACATTTGCAGTTTTGTTATTTTGGGATCAGATTTACAGTTAGACTATTGCAACAAATTTTAACTCTTGCTTATGTTTTGCAATGGCACAATGGGTTGGTGTGCCAATACGTTGTGTCGCAGATGGTTCATACCCATGATTACTTGCATGCCAACTTCCTGATCTCGGCTGTGCTGCTTCAAGGACGTGCTGGGTGGAGGCTTGTTTACCCCTTGAGGGAAGAGGGGACAGAAAAATTGGCCAATAGCAGTTTCCATTCATCTCTCTGCCACCCGTTCCAGGGCGGCACTGAGGAAGACTTGGACACAATGCACTTGTCTTCTTGTCTGAAGAATAGTGTGTGACACAAGACGTGTTTTATGCTGCAGGGAAATCACTTCCAGCCTTGCTGTTGACTACGATGTTGAATGGAGCCCTTGGCAAGAATATTTGGACTTGCCACAAAATGCACAGAGCGTGCTTGGAGGTAGAGGAGAGGACGAGCCATTCATTCGGTGTGTGGGTTTCGCCAGTTGTGCTGGGTCATGAATTCGAGTGGAGAGTTGGCAGCTGATCAGAAGCTGAGAATTTTTGTCAGGCGTGATTGAATGATCAACTGGAGAGAACAATGATAACTGAAGGACAGTCTATTTTTCAAAAAGTCAATTGTCCAACAAAAACATTTGCTCAATTAATCCAATTGGTTCAATAGTATTTTAACTGCTGTCATTCCAGAAAAATTATAACTTTCAGAAGTGCAGCAAACAGAGGCACACTGTGGATGCTTGGCAGCTAATGTGGATTTAAAGGGGCAGCTCCACAGAATGCAGGCACTGGTTAGCAGTGAGTAAGAATTGATCACTGCTTTTTTCTGGCATTTCCGATGTTACTTACTGATCCAACTCTTGTCTCAAAGAGACATGTTGCTCTTAAGTTGTAAATTGCAGACCAGTTTTTAAAAAATAAAAAGAATTGGAAAGGGCAGTTAAGATGCTGTGTTTGACAGCTTTATAGGTGTCACAGCTGACTTATTGATGTAATATTAGACCCCTAATCTGTTTAGGGACAGGCAGATACACAGTCAAGACTTTTGTTTGGTGACCGTTCATCTTTAATGTTTGCTCAATGGAGAGGTGTTGAGCATGTTTAACTTAAAAGGAGAGAGGACACAACCTGTATTACCCAAGCAAAACTTTTCTTTGGTACAGTCTTGCTTTAACTCTTATTTCTGTTGTGTCTCTTCAGCTTCAGAATGGAAAGGCTACACGTCTAAATTTGGGTTACATTCAAAGTTAAAGCACGGATTTCTTTACAAAAAGTCATAGGTGAATAAAATTATGCCACTATTTCAACAACTTGCACTTACATAGTGCCTTTTAATATAGAAAAATGTTCCAAGGCATTTCACAGTAGCGCAGTCAGACAAAAATAAATGCTGAGCCAGAGAAGGAGATATTAGGAGGGATGACCAAAAGCTTGATCAAAGAGGTAGATTTTAGGCAGGGTCTTAAAGAAGCAGAGGGAGGAGAAAGGCAGAGGAGGATTAGTGAGAGAATTCCGGAGTGCGGGGCCTGACATCTGAAGGCACGACCGCCAACAGTGGAGTGAAAGGAGGAGGAGGGATGCACAAGAGGCCAGAGTCGGAGGAATGGAGAGGTGTGCGTGTGTGTGTGTGTGTGATGGTTGCTAGGCTGGGGGAGGTTACAGGGAAGGTAGGGGAAAGGCCATAAATGTACAATTTACGTTTGAAAGGTACATGCTTAATGACTCAATCAGGCAAGCAATGTTTTAGTGTCCTGGGATTTAGATTCATTTAACATATTTAGCTTTAAGGTGAACATAGCTAAATTGCTGAATGAACAAAGAAGGATTTGGAAGCAGTCATATCTTTTTTTTTGAAAAAAAGCAAGTTTGCTTTGAAGTGCTTTGTAATTTGATCAGTTAAATCTGTTGAAAAGCTCCATGTTTGCATATTAAATATTATTGTCACACTTGTGTTTGCATTTAATCTGCCTCAATTTTCTGAATCATTACTCAGAACCATTAGAGTCACGCAATTATCATTCTCTTGTGTTTAATTGGATTTGATTAGTGTTTTCAATAATTGTGGAATTAGAATTTTTATTTTCCTTTTGTAAAAATCATATTTGCTGGATTAGGTCACTTAGAGCTGTCCGATCTGGCAGGTGCAGGCTCAAGAGATTCAAAAAAAGAAAAGACAGGAAATAAAACAAGATGAAAAGGAGAACATAAGTGGTGTTGCAATGATCTACGAAGGCCCTCAATTTGATCCCCAGTCTGTGCTGAGTTAAGCAGTCTTCACTGGGATGGCAAAAAAAAAATTGCAGTAACTGGCCTCAGTGTGCCTGGGTTCGAGAGGGAAATAATAAGCCAGGATCCCCTACTGTGTCAGCCATGGCTTAGTTGGTAGCACTCGCCTCTGAGTCAGAAGGTCGTGGGTTCAAGTCCCACTCCAGAGACTTCAGCACAAAATCTCGGCTGACACTCCCAGTGCAGTACTGAGGGAGTGCTGCATTGTTGGAGGTGCCTTGTTTTGGATGAGACGGTAAACCAAGGCCCCATTAGCCCTCTCATCTGCCCTCCCATGGCACTATTTCGAAGAAGAGCAGGGGAGTTCTCCCTGGTGTCCTGGTCAATATTCATCCCTCAACCAACATCACTAAAACAGATGATCTGGTCATTATCACATTGCTGTTTGTGGGACGTTGCCGTGTACGAATTGGCTGCTGTGTTTCCTACATTACAACAGTGACTACACTTCAAAAATAGTTCATTGGCTGTAAAGCTATATAAGTGCATGTCTTTCTTTCCTCCCTCCCTCCCTGCCTCCCTCCCTTGTTCCATTATCCAGACGGGGAGGAAATTACTGATTGTTACCATGAAGGACATAAAATCATAGAATGGTTACAGCACAGAAGGTGGCTATTCGGCCCATCGAGCCCATGCTGGCTCTTTTTAAGAGCAATCCAGTTTGTCCCATTCCTCCACTCTTTCCCCACAGCCCTGCAAATTTTTTCCCTTCAAGTATTTTTGAATTCCTTTTTGAAAGCCACATTGAATCTGTTTCTACAACCCATCCATCTTCCATCACAACCAAGCCCAATCTTGTCCTCAGCAAGCGACTCCCTCCATGCAGGGGGAACTCTTACAAAGAGCCAGCATGGGCTCAATGGGCCGAATAGCCACCTTCTGTGCTGTAACCATTCTATGATTTTATGTCCTTCATGGTAACAATCAGTAATTTCCTCCCCGTCTGGATAATGGGGCAAAAAAGTTTAAAGGTTTCCTGCCTCCCCTTATCAGAGATATTTGTTGCTGTAATCTTCTAGTTCATTCCAACTTGCAGAAATGTCTGAAGTGAGAAAATCTGGTACTAGCTACTACCGAGCACTAAGTACCAACTCTGGCAAAGGGTCTCGACCCAAACCTGACTTGTCTTTTCTAATTTGTGGCTGGACCTGTTGCATATGATCAGCATTTCCCATATTTACATCGCAGTACCTGCTCCATATGGCATTTCCCTTACTTCAACACCACCTGTTCAACATCCAGATCACAAAAGGATGTTGATGCATGGGATTCCCTATACAGCTGTTCACTGGCTCCCTGCAGAGAAGAGAAAAAAATCATTAAAATTGGGAAATTCTTAACTGTCTCTTCCCATTTCCTATGATTGTGAGTTACGAAAGTTACCCTTCCATATAAATGTTGCTTCTTTAAGAAGCGAAATACCATTCACATTTTGGGTGGTTTTGTTTTCTCTATTTGTATTTCTGCATGCTCCCCACATCAGCTGTCACCCAGCAGATAGTTGATAGCTGGTTACTGAATGAACACTGCGTTAACAGCTGGTTAATGTATCAACATTTGGTTGATGGTTGGTTAGTGAATTGAAACTCAGTTGATGGTTAGTGACTGGAATCTCAATTGATGGCTGCTCAGTGATGAAAAGACAGAACTAATTTGATTCCTATATTTGGCACTATCGTGGGTGGAACAACAGACTGGGCTAATTGCTGTGTTGAAGGTTGGAAGCAGTTGAAACATTGAACACTGTTGCACTTACTCCACATTACTTTGGTCAAACTATGACATTTATATGAAGGCAGCACAGTATTGTATACACTGCATGTGACTCACTCCTCATCCAGTCCTTGAAGACCAATCAGCCCTTACTACTGGCACTCCTGTTGCCATCATATGCTTATCAATATTGTATTCAAACTGATTGAGGATGCTGGGGGCAGGCAGCAGCAAAAAGAGCTGAAGCCAGGCAGTTTAATCTTAGCCAAGTCTAGCTTTGTGACTGGAGATGAGGAAAAGTATTGCTCCCACTCTAGATCTCCTGGTACGTGTTCATGCAGTGAGCTGTGGGACGAGGGGCCTAGACTGGATTGGAAACATGTCCCCCACTGGGCAGTCCATCAAGACTGTGCCAATTACACTGGAAGTCGCTTACAAAAGAAGTCAACATTGAAAAGGGGTTTTTTTGCAAGTTTAACCTGAGTATATAGGTCTTTTTTTGCTGGAGAAGGGAGTGGGGAAGAACAGCAAACTGATGGTCCGTGCAAGGACAACAGGGGGACAGGCATTGTCTTCTGATCGTGAGGAAAGAGTTTTCTGTGTTTGTGAATTTGTAAAACCCCAATTTCAAGGGGTTTGGAGCATGAGGATACCTCCAGTGTAGTTTCCATGAGTTTTGATGCACTCTTTTTTAAAAAAAAAATCTGGAGCCAAGAGATCAGTTTCCATGGCAACAAATGGCCACGGATGTCCTCATTTAATTTTACACTCTTGCTTGAATGTCTGTCCAGTGAAGATAAGCTAAAGACGACTGTAATTTTTAAAGGGAAGGCTGCACTTCACAAAAAGCAATTGAGCAGTGTTTCGGTTAAGTACAATCCTAAAAGCTGAATGACTGTTGAACATATGGTGATAGATGGAGTGTGGCATTGTCAGTGAAGGGGAATTATTCAGTTGTAAAACCAAACTCCTGGCTTTGGACACTATACAAACTTGCCATAGTGAAAACTTACACCATGTTAAACAAACACTTTAAAAGCTACATAGCCTAAGGAGATCTAACTCAACTCTCCCATCCATCCAGCTATTATGGTAAATTTTCCTTTCAAAGTCATTGGAAGGAAGCTGCAGGATTCTTGGCTGGGACAGGGCCAGTAACCAGAGCAACAAGAGTGTGTTAAATGCTGCCTGAAGGGAGGACCTGTCATGGGACTCCACTCTCAATCGGTGCCATACAAGGGGTCTGAAAGCCCGGAACAATAATATATGGCACAGTGACAATGATATTGATACTGAAGCGATGAAACACTTAGTTTCAAACTCAAACTGGAAGTTTCAAAGAGTTGAGTGTCATTCATGGAATGAGAGGCAGACGACCAGCCAACAGTAAGGATCAGTTCCAATTTCTTTCCTCGTCATTAGAAGCCATGGTATTTGTCCCCAACTACACTTCAATCGTCCTGTCATTGCGGGAGAGGGGGGGTGTAAGTGGCTCGGTACATCTCAATGACCCTGTTTATCTTTAATGTCATTCAGGAGAAAATAACATGCTAAGGAATGTTGCTACACTGCACTAATTATATTTGTGTTGTCACCAAATGTCAGTTAAGACATGGATTGAATGTCAGTATGTACATGTATTGTGTAGAATGTTCATTTTTTTGTCATTTACAAGACGGACGGGTACAATTTTGTTGTTAAATTGTGGTAATGAGCAGTATGATGAAACATTTAATTTTTCACATTGAATGGGCTGATGTGCGGTGCATCAAATAGACTCTCATTTCCATTATTGAAGTGACATTTGAAACTTGATGTACACACGCTGAAAGCAAAGGACTACTCTAACGTGAAATTTCTCTCTGCTTTCCTCACCGACTGTCTCTGATAGTCAATAGTCAGCCTTGCCCTGAGGCTCAGCAAAACTCACTAGTTAAAAGGGGATAGTTAACTACAGGGAGAAGTATGCTGGGTACATTAACTGAAACGAGGTGCAGTGCATGGTATTCAAAAAAGAAAGATTTGCATTTATATTGTGTCTTTCATGACCTCAGGATGTCCCAAAGAGCTTTATGGCCATTTTTTGAAGCGTAGTCACTGTTGTAATGTAGGAAACGCCACAGCCAATTTGTGCACAGCAGGGTCCCACAAACAGCAATGTGATCTGTTTTAGTGATGTTGGTTGAGGGATAAATATTGGCCAGGACACCGGGGAAAACTCCCCTGCTCTTCTTCGAAATAGTGCCGTGGGTTGTGTTACATCCACCTGCAAGGGCAGATGGGGCCTTGGTTTAACGTCTCATCTGAAAGACGGCAACTCCGACAGTGCAGCACTCCCTCAGTATTGCAGTAGAGTGTCAGTCTAGATTATGTGTTCAAGTTTCTGGAGTGGGGCTTGAACCCACAATCTTCTGATTCAGAGGTGAGAGTGCTGCCCACTGCGCCTCGGCTGACACTGTTTAATAACAATCATTTTACAGCAGTTTAGTTCCTCCTACCTAATTCCGTGGTCCAATAGTTTGTTTCTCTGATACTTTCCCCTCCTCTGGTGAAGGGTCTCTCTCTGAAACGTTGACCTAGGTTTTCTCTCTCCAAATGTGGACAGACCCGCTCTGTATTTCAGTAGTACGGTAGCCTAGTGATTATAGAACTGCACTAGCAACCCCAAAGTTATCACTTCAAATCCTATCACGCCAAGTTGTGAAATTTTGAATTGGGTAAATCTGGTCATTTTTAGGTTAGTGCCAGAGGGGGGAAAAAAGACCATGAAAGCTGTTGGATTTTTCTAAAAACCCAATTGGATCGCTAATATTCTTCAGGGAAGGGAGCTTGCTACCAAAGTGTGATTCCAGTTCCTCACTGTGTTGAGAAATGATCATTCAAGAAGGCCCACTGGCACTTTCTCAGGGTAACTAGGGATGGGCAATAAATGCAGCCTTGCCCACATCTCAAGATTTCCGCCATTTATTTCCTTTTATCGCCACATCTTTTATGTCTGCACAATCCCAGCGCCAACTCTTCCACTGCCATCTCCCAGTTGGTCACCCATCACCCCTGTGCTCACTGACCTACATTGGCTCCCGGTCCGGCAACGCCTCGATTTTAAAATTCTCATTCTTGTTTTCAAATCTCTCCATGGCCTCGCCCCTCCGTCTCTAACCTACAACCCTCCAAGATCTGAGAGTCTCCTCCAGTTGTGGCCTCCATTTTCTTCACTCCACCATTGGCGGCCGTGCCTTCAGCTGCCTAGGCCGAAAGCTTTGAAATTCCCTCCCTAAACCTCTCTACCTCTCTCGCCTCCCTTAAGACACTCCTTAAAACCTATCTCTTTGACCAAGCTTTAGCTCACTTGTCCTAATATTCCCTTATGTGGTTTGGTGTCAAATTTTGATTGATAATCACTGCAGTGAAGCGCCTTGGGATGTTTTACTACATTAAAGGCACTATATAAATGCAAGTTGTTGTTGTCACTAGCATCTGTTGAATGTCTCCTAAGATACAGTGAGCAAAAATGTTCAGAGACCCAGCAAGAGTGGGAGTTGAAAAAGATGTACAATAAGGGCAGGTAACAGTGACTACTAATGTTTTCAAAACAAGAAATCACAGCAGGCTGCATCACAAATGTCAGAAATTCCCCAAACTGAGCTGCAATTCTTTTTAACTTGCAAGATTTTTTTTTGCCGCATAAGAGGTCTGTTTTTAAAAAAAAAAATCTGCATTTATTTATTTTCTCAGTGAACTTATCAACGCGCACCACGTGTTAGCAATATTTGAATCTGATGTTAGAGCCCCTTTTAGATGGGTGATGCTTCAGTTTATTGTACATGCCTCTAATTATGTGACCAGAGGGCGAGACTGATCCTTTGTGAATTGAAACACTTCTGAATGAATTGTCGAACTGAAGCTATGAGATGCAATGTTATAGTCTTAGGTGTAATAAATTGGATAGCCAGCTGGTGAAGGATGGAATACTAGAGCCTGGTCTTCAGTTGCTTCCAAGCCTCTATTCACAGAGAACAACACAACACACCCTAGATAAGCTCTCTTATAAATGGATACAGGAGAGTTCCCAATTGATACACACCACCTGAATACAATTAACACTAATTGACATAAACCATATGGATACAATTAATATTAGGCTGGAGTAGATGAGATGCCCCATTGATCAGCGTGGCCCGTTTTGTAAGTGTACAGGTTGTTGTCTGTGTCTGCGTGACTTTGTACGTAAGTTTCCTGTTTGTAGAATAATTACAAAGTGTTCAAATTGGCCCAGAAATGGCTCGGAGCAGCAAACCAACATTCCTCGCCGCTCCATAGATTTATCCTAACCCACTAACTTACCGTGGTCTTTACTGGGTGAGCTTCCTCTATTAGGAAGCAGACAAGAGCCCAGCAACCAACGAGATTGCCGCATTTTTGACAAGCTGCAAATCGTTTCTGCAAACTTGGAACCTAAAATCCAGGAAGTGAAAGGTACAACACTCAAATTATTTGTAAAAACTGTTATAGACATCGGGGGGGGAAAAAAGAGGGTAAGAAATAATCTAATTAAATAAGAGACAGAGAGGAAAGATTTTTTTTTTAAATTTAATCTTTAAAAACATTTTTAATGACCAAAAACTCTTAAAGTAAGGAATAATGAGACTCCATATTTTTAAAAGTTAATTTTTAGTTGTTTGGCAGTCATTAAAAGTTAATTTAGACCTGGTAATTTTAAGCTTACCTGTTTTGCGGTGATATTAGTTAGTTTCCAGCGAGGCAGGTGAGCAAGTTGGCGCTGGCCCATTGATTCGACTGATTCCAGCCGGCGATATCCCGTTAATTCGAAGCTGTCATATCGCCAGTGAACCAGGAGGAGCAAGTTCTGGATTTCCGCATTTGACTGCGCATGTGTGAACACTGGAACTTGCTCATCGATTTCGCCACCAACAACGGTGAGTGCTGTTGAGCTCACCGTTCTATTTTAAGCAATTTCTGGGCCAATGAAAACCCAAGGAGGTGTTACTCTAACACCCTGCGGCCTGACAGAAAGTTGACTCGAGTGAATAGCTGGGGATTTCTGAGTGTTTTAGCACGTGTCAGCAAGTGCTCTCCTTTGTGAAACAGAGGCAGCTCCCTGTTTAAGAGCCCTTATGTTAACTTGGCATGGTTGAATTTTCTTTCCAGATGCTTTCAGGCACATATCAAAGCAAACTTTTCCTTTGAGAGGGAAAAGGCTGCTTGCTTATCTTTTCCCCTTTTTTTTCAGCGTTTTGTTTTGATGAGTATTGATTTTTGACAAACTGATATTTTTGCTTCTGAAGGATTGGCTGTTAATCATTTCAGAAATACTGCCCCTCAAGCTATGCAGAGAACTGGGACACTCCTCTGCCCAGTTTCACTTACGTTCATTTTAATTGGCACAAATGCCTCATTTATATTTCAGAGGTATATTCACTTGAAATAGCTTTGCAGTTTGTACTGGGGCCCAGTGCTCTGAATTTATCCTGTTTACACTGTGCAGTGGAATTTAGAACACTGGTGGCAGCAAATTAACAGACGGAGAGTTCGGCCTGGATAGGGAGACTGAGAGCTCGGAAAACCATCTCCTGTACGGTGGGTCCTGGCTCTCCTTCGACAGGAGCACAGCTCCCTTATATTACAGCTCTGCCATTGAACTGGAGGCTGGGTGTGCTGTCAGCACAGTGACGGAGAGCGGGCATAATCTCCTCCTAGCTGGTTCACTGCTGGAAAGGAAAAATATTTCTTTTAAGTTGCCCCACACAGGCCGTCAGCCAAATGCTGTGAATACAGGGAATCTCTCCAGTTTATTCCCATGTGTTTTTGTTATTACTGGATCAAAGAATGCTGCCAGGCTATACTACTGTGATAACACAGGCAGCGACACCTGCTGTCTGAAGTATCTGTGCTCTGGGCACAGGGCGTGCTCGTTTTTGATATCCCTGAGTTGCTGCTTTCTTTCGCTTCATCTCCAATGATCTCTATGAATGAAACTCCCGCCGATTTTGTTTTGTTTTGTTTTGCATATTTACCATTTTACACTTGCAATGAGATAATGACCAGATAATCTGATTTTTTTTTAGTGATAGTGGCCAGGACACGGGGAGAACTCCTCTGCTCTTCGAATAATGTCGTGGGATCTGATGCGTCCTCTTAAGAGGCCAGTTTAACATCTCATCTGAAAATCGACACTTCCAACAGTGCAGCACTCCCTCAGTACTGCACTGGGGTGTCCGCCTAAATTTTGTGCTCAGGTCTCTGGAGTGGGGACTTGAACCCACAACCTTCTGACTCCGAGGCGAGAGAGGTACCAACTGAGCCAAAGCCGACACCTGCCCCACATTACAACAGTGACTACACTTCAAAAATCCTTCATTGGCTGTAAAGCGTTTTGGGACATCCTGAGGTCATGAAAGGTGCCATATAAATACAAGTTCATTCTTTCTGTGCTGAGTTATCTGGGATATGGTTCCAAAAATAATGACACCTCACTCAAGGGACCATTCTTCACATGGGAGCAATTCGACTGTGTGGGAGGTGGGGGGAAAACATGTCTAGTGGCCTGATGTTCAAACACTTTCACTTCCCAGCAGGGGAAATCAGGGATAGGAGCCTTAGGCCAAAGCCATGGAGACCATTTGAAGCACCTCTACCTCCGCTCCAGCTGAGATCAGCACGGAGTGGGGGGGTCAAGGCCGGGACCCTCCTGGTCTGTGTGGCTCAGTGCTACATTGAGCAAGCCCTTGGAGGGGAGAGGAAACTTTTCTCCTTTCATTTTCAATTCAACACCCCCCCACCTCCTCCTCCTCCTCCTCCTATCCTGAAGGTGTTGACTGCGAGGACGGGCCGGGAGCTGGAGGTGGGAATCTGTTCCTCAGAGTTTTCACCCTAGTGATCATTCTTCATTTGTGACCTTACAGGCCAGGTTTCAGCAGGCTATTCGAACATAGTGGGGGGAATAACAGCCAAGCTGGTTCTGTCCTTGCCTGATGTTCACGTGTACTTTTCCAGGACAGTGATCAACAGTGTGAATTGATTTCCTCTCCCTCCTTGCCCTTTGACCCTGACCAAGGGTACGCTGAACCACTGCCGTGGCTGTGATCTGTCATGTTATCAGGTTAACAAGGCCATAAAAAAAAAATGCAAACCAAGCACTGGGGCTTATTTCTAGAGGAATAGAATTGAAAAGCAGAGATGTTATGTTAAACATATAGAAACTTGGGTTAGGCCACATTCAGTGTACTGTGCACAGTTCTGGTCTCCATATTACAAAAGAATATAAAGGCACATGAGAAGGTGCAAAAAAGATTTACAAGGGTGATGCCAGAACTGAGAGGTTATACCCATCAGGAAAGACTGAACAAGCTGGGGCTCTTTTCTCTAGAAACTGGAAGGCTGAGGGGTGACCTGATGGAGGTCTTTAAAATTATGAAGGGATTTTATAGGGTAGACGTAGAGATGTTTCCACTTGTGGGGGAGACCAAAACTAGGGGACATAAATATAAGATAGTCACTAATAAATCTAATGGGGAATTCAGGAGAAACTTCTTTACCCAGAGAGTGGGTAGGATATGGAACTTGCTACCACAAGGAGTAATTGAGGCGAATAGCAGAGATGCATTTAAGGGGAAGCTCGATAAGTACATGAGGGAGAAAGGAATCGAAGGATATGCTGATAGAGTGAGATGCAGTGGGGTGGGAAGAGGCTCGTGTGGAGCATGAACACCGGCATTGGGCCGAATGGCCTGTTTCTGTGCTGTACATTCTATGTACTCTGTACCGACCTAGGAATTTCCTGATTCATGAGGCGCACTGTCAACACCAGCTGCTGCATTTACCCAGGGAGCCATTGGGAAATAAAAGGGAGTTTGAAAAGATCAGCCAGGACACAAATGGTTAGTGCCAGATGAGAGTGGCTTCAGCTGAAAAGGCAGCAGCTTGAAATGGGGCTTGAGAGTTCCCTGAGACCTCATTGCACCAGCCATATGTAAAAAAATCTAAGAAGCAGTAATCTATTTCAGTCATGCAGAATCTGTGGCATTTTGTATTATCCTACCTGACAATTGGATCGCTGATGTTTAGTGAGTGGAATTATAAGAAAGAAAACTTGCATTTCTATAGTGTCTTATCCCATCGCTGACTCATCCCAAAGCACTTCATATACAATGACGTACAGCAACCATTTTGCCCACAGCAAGGTCCCACAAGCAGCAATCAGATGAACGATGAGTTAATCTATTTGTTTTGGTGGAGGAAAGGATGTTTTATGGGCGAGCTCACTGCTGCTCTTTAAACAGTGCCTCAGGATCCTTTATATTCGGGCCGATTGTCGTCGTTTCACACTGATGCTCAAAGTTTCCTCCGTTCTGTCTGAGTATCAACGTTTTGTGGACTGAAATCAGTGCTTTTGCTGACTGGAACTTCTTGAGACAGCTCGTGTGCATGTGCGCGTGCACAGGGGTCCAGGGGGCGTGCACAGGGGTCCAGGGGGCGTGCACAGGGGTCCAGGGGGCGTGCGTGCTGTCTGTGGGTGTACCCAAGTCCCCTGCTGGCTTAGCCCAGCATTTGATGGTCGGTGAGGAAATTAAAATTCTTTCTGTGACCACAAATCAAACACATTCTACTCCAATGAAGCCAACAACAGACAAGAGTAGGCCATTCAGCCCCTCGAGCCTGTTCTGCCATTCAATTAGATGATGGCTGATCTGTACCTCAATTCCATTTATCCGCCTTGGCTCCATATTCCCTGATAGCCTTTTGCTTGTCACGGTTTCTTCAGTGAGATTCCAGTCACATAAGAGCATGATATTCCTGGGACTGGGGTTTCAACCAATAGCCTTTTGATTCAGAGGCAACTGAACCAAACTGACACTTAATTGGGGGGAAGGATGAGGAAAGTGGGGGAGATAGTAAATTATATTGGTGTAGCAAACTAAGATGAAACAGCAATTACTACAACCACAACAATGTGCATTTATATAGCCCCTTTAATGCTGCAAAATGTCTCGAGGTGCATCACAGGAGCCTTTCACACCGAGCCACACAAGGAGATATTAGGACAGGTGACTAAAAGCTTGATCAAAGAGGTAGGTTTTAAGGAGCGTCTTAAAGGAGGGGAGAGAGGTAGGTTTGAGGGATTGATTTCCAGAGCTGAATGCACGACCGCCAATGGTGGAACGAAGGAAATAAGGGGATGCACAAGAGGCCAGAGTTGGTGGAACGCAGAGGGTTGTAGGGCTGGCGGAGGTTACAGAGATGAGGAAGGAGATCATGGAGAGATTTGAACGTGACGATGCGAATACGGAGATTGAGAGGATATTTTTACAAATTAACAGCTGACATTGTAATGTTTTTGAAGCAAGATGCAGGTAACTGAGAGATTGTATTAAAAAAGGATGACCTGGACTCCCATTTACACCCACTGTTTTTACTTTTGGGGCCTCTGAACTTATCATTACTTCCAAAGATAACAGAGGCAACCTCCAGACATCCAACATCGCTGCCTCAGATTTTGCTGGGTGTTGTGATCTGCCCCTTGTCGCTGCCTCGTTAAACACGGGGAGCCAGTCCCGCACATCTAACCGCCTACATCTTGACACCACTTCGCGTTGTGATACAGACCCAAGGAGCTGCTGGTTGTCTATTCCCAAGTGCAGCGTTTCTATGGTGCCGTAAGTCAAATATTTAGTTGGTGACAAAAAACTCCTTTTTAACCCTGGGGCAATTTGAAAGACGGCAAACCCCACCCCCCCACTCCCTCCCTCCCTCCCACATTCACCCATACACCATGAACGCTGCGGACATGCACAAAGCACGTGAGAAAACTGGCCCCTAATGGACCTTGATTTGCAGCCATCACATCATCCAAGGTAAACGGGGGAGTGCAGCACACTGAGCTGATGGGTCTCCATTTTGAACTTGTCAAGGCTCCAGCTTTAACTAAAAAATGCCAATAGACAGTCATGACCCCAGACAGTGGTTGGTGCAGAATCTGAAGAACAGTCAATGACACCTGAGGGAAGCTGTCAGAACCCAGCTGTGGCAGAAGATTAGATGAGTATTGATTACGTTACCTGCCTTCAGTTGATGACAGTCTTGCATCCCACTGGAATCCACAAGCTACACACACTGTCTGAAAAATGTTGACGGTTTGCAGCCTCTTAACTCGGTGAGGTACCCAATGGGGCTTCTTCCCTCGGGTGAATAGTAACTGATACCACCTACAGGGAATGAAAACAGCTCCTGGCCCGAAGGCAGAGTGTCAGGGATATTTCAGATTCTGGCATCCACAATCTTGTGCTTTCCAGGAAGAGTCACTGGATGATGAGTTGGAACCCTGGCTGATTTGGCCCTCCCTCGCCCACGGCACTGAGGCTAACTCGAGCCCCTCAACTTCTGGCCTAGTGGAGAGCAGCTAACTGAGCAGAGACTGGAGATCAGCCTGGGACTTCCTGCTTGGTATGGCTCAGTCCCACTCCATGTGGTGGGTTTACCCCATGCGTCATTGCAGTGCAAGTTTCCTTGCTTTATTCATCATCTCAGACCCCATTTTCCAGCTGTATTGGCTCCAGTAATCAGATGTAAAGAATCTTACAACACCAGGTTATAGTCCAACAGTTTTATTTGAAAATCACAAGCTTTCGGAGATTATCTCCTTCGTCAGGTGAGTGAGTGGGATTCCTTGAACGTTTCGCATTTATAGTCAGAGAACAATACCTGGTGATTACAGATAATCTTTCCAACTGCCCGTTGTCAAGGCAATCAAAGTGTTCAGACAGAGAGATGTTACCTACAGGACCACCGAATATGCAAACGGCCAGAACAAAAGACAGACAGACAGAGAGAGAGAGGGAGAAACATCCGAAAGGAAGAGAAAGACAGAGAATGACCTGTTATATTAAAAACAAATAACTTTTATTCGCTGGTGGGGTTACGTGTAGCGTGACATGAGCCCAAGATCCCGGTTGAGGCCGTCCTCATGGGTGCGGAACTTGGCTATCAATTTCTGTTCGATTTTGCGTTGTCGTGTGTCTCGAAGGCCGCCTTGGAGAACGCTTACCCGAAAATCGGTAGCTGAATGTAATCAGGGTGGACAAGCTGGATTAATAGAGAAACAAAATGGTGGCGCTGCACTGCAGGTCAGTCAGCATCTGAAAGAGAAACATAGGTTAGCATTTTGGATCTACTCTTTATCAAAATCAGCAGAAACCTAATATCTCGTCCAAGTCGTCGATGTGTGAGCCTTGTTGGTTGATGATTCTAGCTGGTAATGTATTCCAGACTAATCAGATGTGCAGTTAGTGCAAAGTTTCAGGAAGAGATAGTTTTGGTACCTTGGATGATGCTGGCTTGCTTTTTTGAAATTCATTCTGGGGATGTGGGTGTTGCTGGCAAGGCCAGCATTTATTGGCCATCCCTAGTTGTCCTTGAGAAGGTGGTGGTGAGCCACCTTCTTGAACCGCTGCAGTCCGTGTGGCGAAGGGAGTGGATGTCTATCCTAGTGGATGGGGTGCCGATCAAGCAGACTACTTTGTCCTCGATAGCGTCGAGCCTCTTGAGTGTTGTTGCTGCTGCACCCAATCCAGGCAAGTGGAGAGTTTTCTATCACACACCTGACTTCTGACTTGTAGGTGATGGTGAGGCTTTGAGGCGATCAAAGGTGAGCCACTCACCGCATTTAAGTGGCTGGCTTACAGGGGAGCTTGTGATTAAAGGCAATCCTAAAAATAAAACAGGAACTGGTGTACACAGACCGATTAGATCACTTAGTCCTGCATCGGGTGGAGTGTCTGGCATTTATAGCTCTGGTTTACCGTGGGGCTAAAAATTAGCCTCACATTGAGAACAGCGACAGTAAGCTTGCATAAATAAGCGAGGCCACGACATTTTAACAAGTGAGATTCTGAAATCTCCTGCAGTAGTCGCACCCTATTAAACAGACAGTTCTCAGTTATATAGAGGCAGTTTTTATAACTAGTCCTTAATTTCTTTAGCGTCATAAATTATTGGTTTAATTTTTTTTTTAAAACATTGCTCAAGGACAAAATGACCGAGTTAAAACCTGGGAAAAATCCTCTGGGGATGTAACCTTCTGGATTTATTTATTTTTGGTGGGGGACACTACAGGATGAAATTACTAATTGGCATCGATGGGTTGCAATGAGATGCTTGTGTACAACAGGGGAGTAGTTGGCCAGGGTCAGTTTCTGTTGGCTGCACTCCACAGTTTTAACACACGGCCATTCAAGAAACCAATGGCATTGTCGACCCACAAACATGTCCAAAGTAAAGAGCTGAATCCACATTTATACTTTATACAAGTGCTGGCTGTTGCTCAGTGGTCAAACGCTTGCCTCTAAATCAGAAAGTCCTGGGTTCAAGCTCTAGGACATAGGAACATAGGAACAGGAGCAGGCCATTCAGCCCCTCGTGCCTGCTCCGCCATTTGATAAGATCATGGCTGATCTGTGATCTAACTCCATATACCTGCCTTTGGCCCATATCCCTTAATACCTTTGGTTGCCAAAAAGCTATCTATCTCAGATTTAAATTTAGCAATTGAGCTAGTATCAATTGCTGTTTGCGGAAGAGAATTCCAAACTTCTACCACCCTTTGTGTGTAGAAATGTTTTCTAATCTCGCTCCTGTAAGGTCTGGCTCTAATTTTTAGACTGTGCCCCCTACTCCTAAAATCCCCAACCAGCGGAAATAGTTTCTCTCTATCCACCCTATCCGTTCCCCTTAATATCTTATAAACTTTGATCAGATCACCCCTTACCCTTCGAAACTCCAGAGAATACAACCCCAATTTGTGTAATCTCTCCTCGTAACTTAACCCTTGATCACGTATTCTAGACTGATGCTTCAGTGCAGTACCGAGGGAGTGCTACACTGTTGGAGGTGTCGTCTCTGGGCGGCACATTGAGCCGAGGCCCAACCTGCCTTTTCAGGTGGATGTTATGACGTCCCCTGGGAGTATTGAAGAAAAGGAGGAGAGTTCTGCCTGTGCCCTGGTTAACATTAAACCTGCAAATAACGCCGCCAACAGGGATTAGTTGGCCATTTAACCCTGCCATTTTGTGGCATCTTGCTGTGCACAAATCAGCTGCTGCATTTGCCTATAGAGCAACAGTGACTACACTTCAAAAGCAATTGATTGGCTTTGATGCACTTTGGGACGTCCTGAGGATATGAAAGGCGTTATATAAATGCACGTTTTTAAGCTTATCTCCAGTCTATCAGATTTCCAACTCTTTCCCCTTCCTTTCCTGCACGATAGTTCCACTCCCTAGGCAGAAATGCAATAGGCAATGTGTAAAGTCTTACAAAGGGCAATATGAACAGATATTATTAGTGGAAATGAAGTCAGACAATAGGGAGAGTCAGCAATAAGAATGCAATGTTGCAGATCTTTGCAGAGGACAAGGTACTGGTCTTATATATTTTAATTTTTTTGGAGTAAGTTGAATTTAAAGATAAAATAAAATCTAACTATGGCTTTATGTTACAACCAACAATCCCCAGTTATCTTTCCATAAAGAGGTGGCACTCCCCTCGTATGTTGTGTTCTTCCCCAGGGCTCGGTGGTGAATTAAGCACCTGGCACAACACCAGTGACTACATTGTGATCACTTGATTGCTTGTTTGGAGTTTGCATTGTTGTGTTTTGTAGTAGATGTGGGCTTCACTTTGTTAAATGGATAAATATTGAGATCCTTTAAATTGACGTTATTAGTTTCAGATTAAACTCAGTTTAGGTGTGACTAGTTATCTGAAAGCACCTGCAGTTCACCATTACTACCCATCCCAAGTAGCCACCAGAACAGTCCCAGGATAAATTCTCGTGTGAAACATCGCCTCATTTGCATGGCTTCTTTTGCTCTTAATATTTCATCTTCTTTTCTTGGCAAATAAAACTACGTAATGTCTCTTTTGCTATTTGCATTGCATTTGTCCTCATTCCCACCCGAGGGTATTATTGTACCATACGTAGAAGATCAAAATTGGATGGGAGTGGCTTTGATTATCGACCAGGGCTCCCCGCATTATCGGAGGATGATGGAGGCACTAGTGAAGCAGCTAGATGACACTGCATCCCTCTACCTTAATCTACTTGCTGTAATGGTTAGCAGGAGGCGACTGACGATCTTAATGAATGTTATACGGATCTGTACTGGGAGTGACGCGATGTCACCATCACTCCCCCCGCGCAGGGAGTGACGCGGTGTCACCATCACTCCCCCCGCGCAGGGAGTGACGCGATGACTTTCCCAGTTACTGGGGGAATTCTGTGGAGGTGAGTGGGAAACAAACAGCGTCACTCTATGGACTAGACAGGACTAGAAGTCCTTCAGCCAGTCAGCTGGAGACGGCTATGTTTGTTTTCCTCCTCTGCCCTCAGGATTTGTACTCTAGATGGAGGCAGTAGTCTGTGTAGGTGCTGTGTTTGGTCTCTGTGCCTTTGAGCAATGGAAGGGACAAATCAGCCGAGGTTGCTGTCCCTGATTCTTATTCGGTGACTCTTGCTGGACGTTCCCCAAGTTTGAATTGCCTGCTGACACTCTGCAGGTCCAGGCAGGGCTGATGGGCAAATAACCCGAAAGTCATTGCTGCCTTCAGGAGAGGAGGAACAACAGGTATTTGGAAGGACATTTGGAAGAGGGAGGAAAAAAAATCCTTTAAATTTATCTCTCTAGTAATTTATAGTCAGTTGTAAGTGCTGGAGGGCTCAGTTAATTAAAATGCCTTGTTTATAGGTGGTGTCCAACTGTGATTGTGTCCAGTCACAATTGTAAACCGCCCACTCCAGCACCATGTGGTGACTGGTACAAACTGCAACTTTAAAGGTCGTGTCAGGTAATCACAAATTGACGGTGAGCCGATTATAATTTTCAAGTAATGAAATAATATGTGCACCTCATTTGTTAATAATGTTTCTCATTTCTCTACCCAGCTGTTACTTTCTAATTCAGTAGATCTTCCAGGTGATCATGGTGACAGTGCTTGGGATTCCATTGTGTTTTATGGCAGGATCCTTCACAATGCTGTTCCGATTTTAGATAACAGTGATTTGTTTTTCCTTCTTGCTGTAACTGCCATCCATGATCACGGTGGTATCATACGAATAATTGTACAAAGCCAGTTTTAAAACAAGGATGTTGTCCCTTGGATAGCTCATTTGGTAAATGGAAAAAGGGCCTTCACAGCATGGAACTGTAAATCTATAGACTGTTTAAAATAAATGGGAAGCTCCCCTGATGGGTCAGTGGTTAAGCTCAGTGCTGAGCAAGACTGACCAGAAAGATCCCAGGTTTGGTCCGTGGTTAATGTTGAGCTGACTGATCTCAGCTGGGAAAGGATGAGGGAGTTCTGGTGATTGGTGTGAGAAATATAATTGGCCTCAGAGCCTGTAGATTGTGAGGGGAAAGGAACTGGTACTAATTGAGAACTGAGGGACATAACAAGTGTGGCCGGTCAGAGATCTATCTGGTTTCATTTTATACGAGATTCTGTGGTTTTTTTAATGGGAAATTATAACTTCCCAGAATTGTTGGACGACATTTTAAATTAATTATTGCATGGCGGGCAACAGATAATGTAGATGAAATGGACAAGTTGTCTGGACCATGACTCCAGCATCAGTCTATCTATAGTAATACATTAAAAATCTTGCATCTGTGCGCACTTTCTGTGCCACATTTTGCATTATAAATTCGTATGTCCACAATTATAATGGAAGCACATCGTGATGGAGTTACACCCTCCTGTCAGTGGTGACATTGTAGTGCCTCAGTTTTGCATCTCCCAGCTCCTCCGCCTCTACAACACCAACAACTTGCATTTATATAGCGCCTTTTCTGAAATTATGAAACAAAACTTGACACTGCAGGGAAACTCCAACCAACATTACTCCTCAGCTTGCCAAATTGCTGTAAGTTCTCAAGTATTACAAAAATAAGGACAAAGTGTATGACTTTAAAATGGGGACTGAATTATATGAACAGTCTGTGGTCCAAGTATCCTCTACCCTCTCGCCCCTCTTCACCTGAAGACTACACTTGGCCTTCACTCCCCATGTGCAGACCTTACTTCCTGTTGTCGCTGATTTTTGTCAACATTACTATTGTAAATTGACATGTCAGCATTTCCGATTCAGTTTTTCTATCTCATCTGTCACGATGCAGTTGCAGGCTCTGGCTGCTACTGCCAGACGCTCTGCGAGTGAGTGCGGTGACTCCCATCACCGTTTTGTATATTTTTTTTAAAAAACTGCTAGCGTCAACTGACCACAGACAACTTCACAGTCGATTTACTAGTATTAGTAATAATATAAATAAATAGGTCATATTTGTTTTTAAATTCTTCTTTAATTATATTGGAGGGAAATATGGGTGGCCATAGGCAAGATATGGTAAAGCAGGTTTTCTCACTTCATTGTTCAAGTGTAAGCCCATCCGGACTTCAAAGTGAAGAGAGGGGTAGAACTGCGACTTGCCAGACTGCTGATTAGTTGTTCACAGAACACTCTGCTAACCACATTCAGTCTCATGTAAAACTTCTGTGTCATGGACACTTTGCCGCACTAAGGTCGTTACTTTTGCAATTTACTAAACCTTCGAGCCACTCATTAGTTTTGAAAGGAATAAGTTAAGCATTGTAATCTAATAGAATCTGCTATGTTTGCTTTTGTTTCATTTTTTTTCTTCCTAATAAGCTTGCAGTTGTGGCCTGAGATGTGGTTTGTCAGAGTGTTATTTGATGATGAGGTCAGGTGTATATTGTAACTACCTGTACCATCTCGGGTATGTACCGCTTCAGTACTGCGGCCTGAAATCCTAGATTACGAGGATCACAGGGAGCATGTTCTTGCCTGCAAGAGTGGACTTGTTGCATTAGGCATGAGAAAATGTAGTTGGAGCGAGCAAGAATCATAACCAGGGTTCTACAGATTGGGAAAGAATGAGTTAGAGTAGCAGATGGTGTAGTGAGACTTGATTTGAACACAGTGAGGCCGCAGGGAGGAGGGAAAGTGTGTGGGATGTGTACGCAGCACTAGACTAGGAATTTCTGGGGCCCTAGGCAACAAGAACATTTGGGCCCCACCCACACCCCCATTCCATTAAAACACAAATGTGGCCCCCCCGTGCATTAATCCGTCCCTGTGTTTATGCAGTTTAGGAGGAACGAGAGAGAAAAATTCAGAGGAGGGTTGACCATAGTCACATCGATTAAAATAAAAAGAAAGAACTGAGGGAGTTTAAAGGTTGGAGGTGAGAGAGGTTAGTCTTTTAATTCAGAGGTGAGAAAAAGTAGATGGCTACAGTTTTCTGTGATCCAGTAATCTGGGTAATGTCTGGATAGGTGATGACAGAGGATTTTGCTTGTGAGTAAACTATTGGAAGGTAACTGTCATTAGAGGAATCCCCTTAGTACAATCTGACTCTGTAAAATCCAATAACTCATTATCAAGTTACCGGTTTTTAAAGTTCACCATGAGCAGCAAATGTTTGGTGCAATCTGCAGCACAATGGGGAAACGTCATTGAGCATTACACAAAGAAAAAAAAATCAATCATTAATTAAAAACCCTAAAGGTTAAATATTAAATGGGCTGCCTGATTTTCCATGTAAAATAAAGGTCATGTTCAGTAGATTAGAATAATATCGAGTCAGGCTTTTTAAATGAGTTTCCCAGAGCTATTGGAATAAATATATTTGGTGCCATCACCACTGAACCCACCCACAGAAACCCATCTCGGACTGAGAATTGAAGATTTTGTTTGCTTAAAACGGCCTTTACTCGCTATTTGGTCAGTTGCAATCACTGTCCTGGCCCTAAGCTGCTCTCGGGAGTATTGCATCGGGCAACAATGGGGCCCACATCTGGACCTGCAGTTTCCCCCACACGGTGAGCTTCTCACTTCACGCCGCTGAAGGCAGTTGCCACGTAGAGGCCCATCAGGAAGAGGAAAAGAACAACGGAGGCCGACTGTTCTACTGTCACGAGGACCATTGACCTTTCGGAATAAGTTGCTGGCCGGTGCGGACTGGCTGCGGGTGTTCAGAAGGGGAGCTGGACGGGTTCCTGGAAGAGGCTGATATCGCTGTGTACGAAAGGTAGGTGGGATGTTGGGAGATGTACCTCATGGTCACTGTTATCTCCTGGAACTTACTTTTGGGGGTCGGGGAGCTTCCCAGAATGCTGCTTTTTTTTTACCTGTCCCAGGAGATCACGTGGCTGCTGATTGAAGGTGAATCAGAGAGGGACATGTTGCACGACTGAATGGGACACACTTGATGGAGCAGCTTCCTAATTCTGTCCATCTCTTTCATATGTTTGTATGTAAAACAATTCAATTTTAATTGGACCCATTTATTTACTGTGTTGACTATATAATAAGCCCTGCCTCCAAATAGTTGGCACCAGATCCTGGTTTAGTCCTGGGCAGCATGCGTGCTAACCTATAAAACTTGGAAAAGCTGACAGAACAGCTTCAAAAAAGCTGACAACTCAAAAAAAAAAGAACAATCACCAACTGAAGGACAGCCCTGAATAAATGCTTTATGACCAAGGTCACTTTTTCAGGTTGGCTGGAGAACTTAAATTCCTTTTCATTTCAGTCAATTTCAGTATTTTTATTAACGCTTTATATATACAAAAAGCATAATGGGAGTGCAGTGTAACATGAACTTGTCACAACTATATCCAATATTCCATCACTTGCATTATTCGGAAGTATCCAAAAGTGCAAATTTTGCAGTGGTAGAATCAGAAATTTTTGAAAGGAACAATGAGCTCTGATGTAAGATTTGCTCCCCGGGGAGTTCTGGGGCAACCTCCACCCGCCCCCAAAAATTGTCCTTTTGACATTTTGATGCATTGTCCAGAATTTTGAAGTGTATTGTGATTTAGCAATAAAACTCTGCTGCCCATTTCCTAACTCACACCAAGTCCCGTTTACCCATCACCCCCTGTGCTCCCTGACCTACATTGGCTCCCGGTCCGGCAAGGCCTCGATTTTAAAATTCTCATCCTTGTTTTCAAATCCCTCCATATTCTCACCCCTCCCTATCTCTGTAACCTCCTCCGGCCCTACAACCCTTCGAGATCTCTGTGCTCCTACAATTCTGGCCTCTTGCGCATCCCTGATTTTCACCGTTGCACCATTGGCGGCCGTGCCTTCAGCTGCCTAGGCCCTACGGTCTGGAATTCCCTCCCTAGACCTCTCTCTTCCTTTAAGATGCTCCATAAAACCTACATCTTTGACTAAGCTTTTGGCCACCAGTCCTAATATCTCTTTACGTGGCTCGATGTCAAAGTTTGTCTGATCATGTTCCTGTGAAGCCACCTTGGGATGTTCTACTATGTTAAAGACACTATATAAATGCAAGTTGTTGGAGGGAGAGAGAGAGAGAGAGAGAGAGAGGGCAACACCCAGAGAGTGCTCAGCAACACCAAGGAGAATCACTGGAACCGTTTTGGCATGCCCTTATGCCCCTGAAGTCCGAGGCATAGAATCCAGATATTACCTAAGTACTATCTGGATTCAGTGCCAGCAAATCCACAGCAACGAGGAGCTCCAGTGAATAAAAATTCCAAGCATTGAGGCATGGCAGCACTTCACCAAAGAGGCTTTCCACACGGACTCTGCTCCCCTGCATGGGTCTTTGGGCCTCCACTCATAGCCTGGCTCGTCAATGCTGATTGTCTGTGCTCACAGCGGTCCATTCTGTCGTGGCTTCATTAAAATTATAAATTGCGAAAACCTGAAATCTAGAAAATATGTTGCTTCAATTTTGTTTCACTTATATGTTGCGCCCTTCCCTTACTGATGATACCATTGGACGAATCTCAACTGTGCATCCTGAAATTTCTTTTTGGCCAATGACATCTGGGGATCAGTAGACGAGGGAAGAGATGAGGGAAACACTTTTTTACCCTTGGGAAAAGACCCATCAGCTGACAGAGAGTTAGGAATATTAAAAACAGGAGTAGGCCATTCAGCCCCCAGATCCTGTTCTGCCATTCAGTTAGATCATGGCTGATCTGTACCTCAACCCCATTTACCTGCCTTTGTTCCCTATCCCTTGACATCCTTACCGAGCAAAAATCTATCTATCTCAGTCTTGAAAGTTTCAATTGACCCAGCATCCATAGCCTTTTAAGGGAGAGAGTTCCAGATTTCTACTACCCTTTGTGCGAAGAAGTGCTTCCTGATTTCACTCCTGAATGGCCTGGCTGTAATTGAATATGCTTTCAGCGGCATTTTCCATTAGGATGGTGAACATTTAAGGCCCAGTACTTGGCTTGTCTCCAAATGGTAAGTGGTACTTGTGGAAAGTGAAGGGCCTACACGTAGCAATCTTTTGAGGATTTAAATGTAAACTTTTGGGATATTGGTGACCTCTCGAAGTTCATTTACTTAATTTCCATTTACACTTTACCTCTGAGTTGATTGCAACCCTGGCCGTGAGCCTGGGGCCTTATTTAAAAGTATTTATTTGGGTGTATAATACAGCCCAAACAAAATGTGGTCAATTAAAAATGTGAATGGTGTTTAGAGAGGTGGGTTTTAAGGAGGAGAGGGAGAAAGAGAGGATTAAGGAGGGAATTCCAGAACAGGGCCTTGTTGGCATCTATATAGGGCCGTCACAACCCCCGTAAAATGCCCCAGCTGGTGTCTTTTATAAGTCTTTGTGCAGTTTCCACAATGTCCTTATCAGCTGAGCCAATGAGTCACAGAGCAGGAAGGTCTTGTGTGCGATTGCTGCTTTGTGCTGAACGACCCAGGGCCGCAGTTGCGACAAACAATTGACTTTGCTTCAGTGGCCTGTGGCTGGAGAGAGGGTGGGCGGGAGGGAAACACCAGCCGGGTTTCGTGCTCCTGGTAGAAAGTGTCTGGCTGCTGAGTGAAAAGAATGAAGTTACATCGAATTATATCGAGCCTACAGCAAAAAAAACAGGCCCTTCGGCTCAACTGGTCAACGCCAGAGTCTTTGCTCCACATGAGCCTTCTCACCCCTCTTTATCTAACCCTATCGGTGTATCTTTCTATTCCTTTCTCCCTCGTGCTTATCTGGCTTCTCTTTAAATGCATCTATGCTATTTGCCTCAACTACTCTTTGTGGTAGCGAGTTCCATACTCTCACCACTCTCTGGGTAAAGAAGTTTCTCCTGAATTCCCCATTGGATTTATTAGTGACTGTCTTATATTTATGCCCTCTAGTTTTGGACTCCCCCCACGTTAGTTCTGATGCCTCTGTGATTGGGTATCGTGCTAACACTCAGCATCCAGTTCGCCAGAAGCATGGGCATTTGGGGAGATATGGAGGACAGTCAACTCCTGTGGAACTGTACCCTGTACGTGTCAGGAGAAGATGGGGGGAGAACAGAGAGTCATGTTTTTGGAAGTTTTTGGGAATTTGGCAGCGCAGTTGTGTTTTTTTTTTGGGAACATGGCTGGGAGAGTTTTAGTGGCTGCAGGAATCGAATTTCTACTGTGCTGTTCATGGCTTTTAAATTCCTTGCTGATGAATGTTTAATACAAGCTGATCTCTCATTCATTGCAGCTTTTAGTCAAATAATCAATAATACACTTTGAGGTTGGCAAGTTAGCTGCCAACGGTCTAATAAAATCAGATGATGGTGGGTGGGCAGGCATATTTTATTTTAGGTGCAATAAAGCTAATTAGCAGTTTAACAGGAGTTACGTGCCAGGATGAGTGATGAGGGAGGGCTGTATTATTTGTGTTTTTTCTGACAAATGACAGACTTTTATGTGAACCGAGACAGCAAGTGTCAGTAGGCTGTTTTAGTGTGGACGGCCTCAGACCTGAATCCAATCCTGCTCAGACCTGACCTTCAGACGGGCACACTATCCAGCTTCATCCAATAGTTAATGATCAGGAGCAAGAACTTGATTAAGAACATAAGAACTAGGAGCAGGAGTAGACCATACAGCCCCTCAAGCCTGCTCCGCCATTCAATAAGATCATGGCTGATCTTCAACCTCAACTCCACTTTCTCGCCCGATATCCCTTGATTCCCTTAGTGTCCAAAAATCTGTCGATCTCAGTTTTGAATATATTCATTGACTCAGCATCCACAGTCCTCTGGGGTAGAGAATTCCAAAGATCCACAACCCTCTGAGTGAAGAAATTTTTCCTCATCTCAGTCCTAAAGGCCAACCTCTTACCTTGAGACTATGACCCCTAATTCTAGACTCTCCAGCCAGGGGAAACAGCCTCTCAGCATCTACCCTATTAAGCCCTCTAAGAATGTTATATGTTTCGATGAGATCATCTCTCATTCTTCTAAACTCCCATTCTATAGGTCCAGTCTACTCAATCTCTCCTCATCGGACAACCCTCCAATCCTAGGAATCAATCTAGTGAACCTTCATTTCACCCCCTGTAAGGCAAGTATATCCTTCCTTGGGTAAGGAGACCAAAACTGTATGCAGTACTCCAGATTATCACCCTTCTTGTACTCAGGGGCAGAGAGACCAATTGGAGTAGCCCAACTGCAGCCCCAGCTAGATCAGCTAACTCAAAAAAGACCAGGCCTCTGGCCTAAGACCTTCCAGACCTGCATGGCTCAATGCTGCACCGCCAAAGTGTAGTCAGCAACCAGGCCATCAGGGGAAGTTTTCATTCAGTTTTATGCTCTCATACTAAAAGTCTGCCAATCTTCATAATGAACACACACAATATTGCCCTCCCTCATCAATCATCCTGGTAGCTAACTCCTGTTAAACAGCTAATTGTGCAGGGGAGGACTCTTTGAAATAGTGCCACAGGATCTTTTACGTCCACCTGAGGGGGCAGACGGGAACTCGGTTTAAGGTTGCATCTGAAAGACGGCACCTCCGACAGTGCAGCACTCCCTCAGTACTGCACGGGAGTGTCAGCCTAGATTATGTGCTCAAGTCTTCTGAGCGGGACTTGAACCTACGACCTTCTGATTCAGAAGCGAGTGCGCTACCCTTTGGGCGAGGAAGAGCAATAATCAGGTTCCAGAGTTTATTTTCCCCCTTATTGTCCCTGGGTTTTTTTCTGGTTTTTAGCCTCTCCTGGGATGTGGGGTGAGGGGGGAAGCAGGGAGGGAAAAAGTGTTTAGTCATGATGCTCCAGCCATCGTGGCTGTGGGGCAGGCTTGATGGACCAGCTGGTCCTTTCATGTGATCCTGTATACCCAGTTAATTAAAACATTGAGGGAACGCTAATAACTTCTCGCATGCAAACTAACCACTCATTGCAGGAATGCTTAACGTATATAAAAAAATCACAAGAGCGGGTGACGCGTGAAATTATGGCAAACCCAGTGTCCAAACCAAATGTGTGAGCTGGTGCTGAAGAGTAAATAAACGACGCTGCAGTGGTTTGTGACGTGATGAACATTTCAGTGCCGATTGCCGACCCATCTCTTCCCTGTGCATTTGATGGATAGAATAACAGATGGTGCAACGAGTGCTTCAAGGCTGGCAGCACTCTCGAGAGGCTCAGATAATATCAGAAACCACAAGAGTGAAGCTCGTACAGTTACTGAAAGACATCCAAATGTATCAATGTGTTCAAGCCTCGAGGTCACTCCCAATGCAGTGTGGTACATACTCCTGTTTGCTAAAAAGCACAGGACACCACTTCTGAGCTGTAACACAGCTAATTCTGAGTTAACGCAGAAAAATGCAAAGTGATACATTTTGGTAGGAAGAACGAGGAGAGGCAATATAAACTAGAGGGCACAATTGTAAAAGGGGTACAGGAACAGAGGGATCTGGGTGTATATGTGCACAAATCATTGAAGGTGGCAGGGCAGGTTGAGAAAGTGGTAAAACAAGCATACGGGATCATGGGCTTTATAAATAGGCATGGAGTACAAAAGTATGGAAGTCATGATGAACCTTTATAAAACACTGGTTCGGCCACAACTGGAGTATTGTGTCCAGTTCTGGGCACCACACTTCAGGAAAGATGTGAAGGCCTTAGAGAGGGTACAGAAGAGATTTACTGGAATGATTCCACCCCCCCCCCCCACCGATCTCCGACTCCCCCCACGATCTCCGACTACCCCCCCCCCCACACATCTAACACTTACCTGTTCACATTCTCTTCCTTCTTCTCCCATTTGACTGAGAGCCAACCTGTCAATCAGGCTGGCCTGTCGGACAGAAAAGCGGCAAAAAAAAATCATAAGGATGTCCGGCAAACCCGTACTTCCGGGTTTCCAGTCAGGAATTCCATCCCCCACCCCCTTCCCGGCTCCGGTACTTCCAGTAATAATCCTAAAGTCATGCCTCCTTGTTACCAATTTATTGACCAATGAAAATAACCTTTCGCTGTCTTATTCTCTCAAACCTTTACATAGGTTTGAACACTTTGATTAGATCTCTTCTTAACCTTCTCTTTTACAGTGAAGGCAACCCTAGTTTCTCCAAGACTCTCAGGACAACTATATTTTCTTATCCCTTGTATCATTCTAGTCAATCTACATTGCAACATTTCCACACAGCCTATAGCTGTTCTATAATACGATTTGCAAGTTCGAATACACCACATTGATCGTATTCCCTTTGTCTGTGTGCATGTGGACTTGCTCAAAGAGTTTGATTAAATTGGTCGAGTGCAACCTACACTTTACAGATCTATGTTGACTGCCCCTGATTAGCCCATACCTTTCATAAGGTGGAATATAAGATCTATTACTCTGTGCGTGTGCACGGCCGCCCGTGTGGCTTAATTGCTCACTTCACGGAGGTAGTCGAGTCATGCTGAAGAGCAGGGTGGGGTGGGTTAGACAAAGTGATGAATGTACAACAAGATGGGGTGTGAACCAAGGATCTGTGGAGAAGGGATAGGATCTGGAGCTTGTTCCTACAGTTTCTTTCGCCTCGATTTACTTGTGCTTTTGTATTTTGTTCTGTGTGAGGATCTCTGGCGATTGCTTTCTCTGATCCAGCTGAAACATCGAGATTTCAGTCTGTACTTGCGGGGCAGTTAATGGTTTGGAGCTGGGATCATGTTTGATAGGCTGGGGTTAGCTCAGGTGAAACAAACCTGAAGGGCTCTGACTGGAGACTGTCCCACTTATCCCTAATTAATGGCATCTCTTCTGCACCTTTCCAATCCCTTCAACGGACTCCTGAATTCATGTGATGCGATCGTCAATAAAACCTTACAAATAGGTTCCTGCTGTCACAGTTAACAAAGCTAAATAGTCCTGAGGTGACTGGCCTTTAGAGAACAATGATTTGATTTGAGCAGTTATATTTAATCATTTTAAAAAGTATTTGAGCTATTACACCCTTTAAGTTACAAGCACATTCATTAAAATAGTACAGGTAGGAATTTATAGGACCAGTAAAGGCCTTTTGGTTCTGACCAGTCTTAAAGTTCAGAAAATACCACACTAAACTCGGTCTCTTGTATCCCTCCATCGCTTTCTTCACCAAACTTCTCCTTGAATTGTCCACGTTGTGTCCACCTCCACCGTCTCCTTCGACAATCTGTTCCACATCTCAACATCAATTTAGTCCCCTCCTTTGCAACCCCTCCAACAACTGTCTCCACGGTAGAACAAAGAGCAGAATTGCCCATATTACTCCTGATCGAACGAAATCAGTACTGTACATCCCTTTGGATTTATGTTTTATCCCTCAGGCTACACACCATGAGGTCTTGCTTGCATTTTTTTTACTGTAGTCACACCTTACGTCGATGTGTTTTTTACTGTAGTCACACCTTGCGTCGATGTTTTTTTTACTGTAGTCACACCTTGCGTCGATGGTTTTTTTACTGTAGTCACACCTTGCGTCGATGTTTTTTTTACTGTAGTCACACCTTGCGTCGATGTTTTTTTTACTGTAGTCACACCTTGCGTCGCTGTTTTTTTTACTGTAGTCACACCTTGCGTCGATGTTTTTTTTACTGTAGTCACACCTTGCGTCGATGGTTTTTTTACTGTAGTCACACCTTGCGTCGATGTTTTTTTTACTGTAGTCACACCTTGCGTCGATGGTTTTTTTACTGTAGTCACACCTTGCGTCGATGGTTTTTTTACTGTAGTCACACCTTGCGTCGATGTTTTTTTTACTGTAGTCACACCTTGCGTCGATGGTTTTTTTACTGTAGTCACACCTTGCGTCGATGGTTTTTTTACTGTAGTCACACCTTGCGTCGATGGTTTTTTTACTGTAGTCACACCTTGCGTCGATGTTTTTTTTTACTGTAGTCACACCTTGCCTCGATGTTTTTTTTTACTGTAGTCACACCTTGCCTCGATGTTTTTTTTACTGTAGTCACACCTTGCGTCGATGTTTTTTTTACTGTAGTCACACTTTGCGTCGATGGTTGTTTTTTACTGTAGTCACACCTTGCGGCGATGTTTTTTTTTACTGTAGTCACACCTTGCCTCGATGTTTTTTTTACTGTAGTCACACCTTGCGTCGATGTTTTTTTTACTGTAGTCACACTTTGCGTCGATGGTTGTTTTTTACTGTAGTCACACCTTGCGTCGATGGTTTTTTTACTGTAGTCACACTTTGCGTCGATGGTTTTTTTTACTGTAGTCACAACCTTGCGTCGATGTTTTTTTTTACTGTAGTCACAACCTTGCGTCGATGGTTGTTTTTTACTGTAGTCACACCTTGCGTCGATGTTTTTTTTTACTGTAGTCACAACCTTGCGTCGATGGTTTTTTTTACTGTAGTCACACCTTGCCTCGATGTTTTTTTTACTGTAGTCACACTTTGCGTCGATGGTTGTTTTTTACTGTAGTCACACCTTGCGTCGATGTTTTTTTTACTGTAGTCACACCTTGCCTCGATGTTTTTTTTACTGTAGTCACACCTTGCGTCGATGTTTTTTTTACTGTAGTCACACTTTGCGTCGATGGTTTTTTTTACTGTAGTCACAACCTTGCGTCGATGTTTTTTTTTACTGTAGTCACAACCTTGCGTCGATGGTTGTTTTTTACTGTAGTCACACCTTGCGTCGATGTTTTTTTTACTGTAGTCACACCTTGCGTCGATGTTTTTTTTTACTGTAGTCACACCTTGCGTCGATGTTTTTTTTACTGTAGTCACACCTTGCGTCGATGTTTTTTTTTACTGTAGTCACACCTTGCGTCGATGTTTTTTTTACTGTAGTCACACTTTGCGTCGATGGTTTTTTTTACTGTAGTCACACCTTGCGTCGATGTTTTTTTTACTGTAGTCACACCTTGCGTCGATGTTTTTTTTTACTGTAGTCACACCTTGCGTCGATGGTTTTTTTACTGTAGTCACACCTTGCGTCGATGTTTTTTTTACTGTAGTCACACTTTGCGTCGATGTTTTTTTTACTGTAGTCACACCTTGCGTCGATGGTTTTTTTACTGTAGTCACACCTTGCGTCGATGGTTTTTTTACTGTAGTCACACTTTGCGTCGATGGTTGTTTTTTACTGTAGTCACACCTTGCGTCGATGGTTTTTTTACTGTAGTCACACTTTGCGTCGATGTTTTTTTTTACTGTAGTCACAACCTTGCGTCGATGGTTGTTTTTTACTGTAGTCACACCTTGCGTCGATGTTTTTTTTACTGTAGTCACACTTTGCGTCGATGGTTTTTTTTACTGTAGTCACACCTTGCGTCGATGTTTTTTTTACTGTAGTCACACCTTGCGTCGATGTTTTTTTTTACTGTAGTCACACCTTGCGTCGATGGTTTTTTTACTGTAGTCACACCTTGCGTCGATGTTTTTTTTACTGTAGTCACACTTTGCGTCGATGGTTTTTTTTACTGTAGTCACACCTTGCGTCGATGTTTTTTTTTACTGTAGTCACAACCTTGCGTCGATGGTTGTTTTTTACTGTAGTCACACCTTGCGTCGATGTTTTTTTTACTGTAGTCACACCTTGCGTCGATGTTTTTTTTTACTGTAGTCACACCTTGCGTCGATGGTTGTTTTTTACTGTAGTCACACCTTGCGTCGATGTTTTTTTTACTGTAGTCACACCTTGCGTCGATGTTTTTTTTTACTGTAGTCACACCTTGCGTCGATGTTTTTTTTACTGTAGTCACACTTTGCGTCGATGTTTTTTTTTACTGTAGTCACACCTTGCGTCGATGTTTTTTTTACTGTAGTCACACTTTGCGTCGATGGTTTTTTTTACTGTAGTCACACCTTGCGTCGATGTTTTTTTACTGTAGTCACACCTTGCGTCGATGTTTTTTTTTACTGTAGTCACACCTTGCGTCGATGGTTTTTTTACTGTAGTCACACCTTGCGTCGATGTTTTTTTTACTGTAGTCACACCTTGCGTCGATGTTTTTTTTACTGTAGTCACACCTTGCGTCGATGGTTTTTTTACTGTAGTCACACCTTGCGTCGATGGTTTTTTTACTGCAGTCACACTTTGCGTCGATGGTTGTTTTTTACTGTAGTCACACCTTGCGTCGATGGTTTTTTTACTGTAGTCACACTTTGCGTCGATGTTTTTTTTTACTGTAGTCACAACCTTGCGTCGATGGTTGTTTTTTACTGTAGTCACACCTTGCGTCGATTTTTTTTACTGTAGTCACAACTTTGCGTCGATGGTTGTTTTTTACTGTAGTCACACCTTGCATCGATGTTTTTTTTTACTGTAGTCGCACCTTGCGTCGATGTTTTTTTTTACTGTAGTCACACCTTGCGTCGATGGTTGTTTTTTACTGTAGTCACACCTTGCGTCGATGTTTTTTTTTACTGTAGTCACACCTTGCGTCGATGTTTTTTTTTACTGTAGTCACACCTTGCGTCGATGTTTTTTTTTACTGTAGTCACACCTTGCATCCATGTTTTTTTTTACTGTAGTCACACCTTGCGTCGATGTTTTTTTTACTGTAGTCACACCTTGCGTCAATGTTTTTTTTACTGTAGTCTCACCTTGCGTCGATGTTTTTTTTTACTGTAGTCACACCTTGCGTCAATGTTTTTTTTACTGTAGTCTCACCTTGCGTCGATGTTTTTTTTACTGTAGTCACACCTTGCGTCGATGGTTGTTTTTTACTGTAGTCACACCTTGCGTCGATGGTTTTTTTTTACTGTAGTCACACCTTGCGTCGATGGTTGTTTTTTACTGTAGTCACACCTTGCGTCGATGGTTGTTTTTTACTGTAGTCACACCTTGCGTCAATGTTTTTTTTTACTGTAGTCACACCTTGCGTCAATGTTTTTTTTTACTGTAGTCACACCTTGCGTCAATGTTTTTTTTTACTGTAGTCACACCTTGCGTCGATGGTTGTTTTTTACTGTAGTCACACCTTGCGTCGATGTTTTTTTTACTGTAGTCACACCTTGCGTCGATGTTTTTTTTTACTGTAGTCACACCTTGCGTCGATGGTTGTTTTTTTACTGTAGTCACACCTTGCGTCGATGGTTGTTTTTTTACTGTAGTCACACCTTGCGTCGATGGTTGTTTTTTACTGTAGTCACACCTTACGTCGATGTTTTTTTTTACTGTAGTCACACCTTGCGTCGATGTTTTTTTTACTGTAGTCACACCTTGCGTCGATGGTTGTTTTTTACTGTAGTCTCACCTTGCGTCGATGTTTTTTTTTACTATAGTCACACCTTGCGTCGATGTTTTTTTTTACTGTAGTCACACCTTGCGTCGATGGTTTTTTTACTGCAGTCACACTTTGCGTCGATGGTTGTTTTTTACTGTAGTCACACCTTGCGTCGATGGTTTTTTTACTGTAGTCACACTTTGCGTCGATGGTTGTTTTTTACTGTAGTCACACCTTGCGTCGATGGTTTTTTTACTGTAGTCACACTTTGCGTCGATGTTTTTTTTTACTGTAGTCACAACCTTGCGTCGATGGTTGTTTTTTACTGTAGTCACACCTTGCATCGATGTTTTTTTTTACTGTAGTCGCACCTTGCGTCGATGTTTTTTTTTACTGTAGTCACACCTTGCGTCGATGGTTGTTTTTTACTGTAGTCACACCTTGCGTCGATGTTTTTTTTTACTGTAGTCACACCTTGCGTCGATGTTTTTTTTTACTGTAGTCACACCTTGCGTCGATGTTTTTTTTTACTGTAGTCACACCTTGCGTCAATGTTTTTTTTTACTGTAGTCACACCTTGCGTCGATGTTTTTTTTTACTGTAGTCACACCTTGCGTCGATGTTTTTTTTTACTGTAGTCACACCTTGCGTCGATGGTTGTTTTTTTACTGTAGTCACACCTTGCGTCGATGGTTGTTTTTTTACTGTAGTCACACCTTGCGTCGATGTTTTTTTTTACTGTAGTCACACCTTGCGTCGATGTTTTTTTTACTGTAGTCACACCTTGCGTCGATGTTTTTTTTTTACTGTAGTCACACCTTGCGTCGATGGTTGTTTTTTTACTGTAGTCACACCTTGCGTCGATGGTTGTTTTTTACTGTAGTCTCACCTTGCGTCGATGGTTGTTTTACTGTAGTCACACCTTACGTCGATGTTTTTTTTTACTGTAGTCACACCTTGCGTCGATGTTTTTTTTACTGTAGTCACACCTTGCGTCGATGGTTTTTTTTACTGTAGTCACACCTTGCGTCGATGTTTTTTTTTACTGTAGTCACACCTTGCGTCGATGTTTTTTTTTACTGTAGTCACACCTTGCGTGAGTTGCCAACGGCAGCGCTCGGGAGAGAAACAGCCGATGTTGGGAGATTCCAGGAACCCTAGTGACAATACATTCAAGAACTTTGAAGTGAAAAGGGAGGTCGGAGGTGGGGTGGTAGTTTGCAAAGACAGAGAAGTCAAGGAGTTTCTTTTGAGGAGGGGATGTCATTGTTTTAAAAGAGGGGGAACACTGCTTGAGGAGAGGGAACCATTTACAGTATCAGCTCACTTTTATATTGTCAGCTAGAGAAAGGAAGAGAAATGCATTCCATCTATGTTCAACTCTTGTAGCCAGTAGTGTCCTTCAGCCCTTGTACTGTTACATCAGTCCCCTTGTCTGGTCCAGGCAGGAAATCTTTTGTATGTGGAAAATGCTTCCCCATTTCTACTACGAGAGCAAATGCTATGGTAATGTTCCTATTGTGTCAATGTGTTGAAAGCTCGATGAGTATGAGAACCTGCCCCAGAGGGAAACGTCACCACAGATGTTATTTGATCTGGATTTTCAGAATGTTGCTTCGAAGCATTTTTTTCTGATTTTTTTTTTCCACCGAAGACTTTGAAAGGCAATTCAAAGGTTACAGGGCCTTTATTGATTGCGCTGGGTTGTAGCTGATGATTTCTCTGAAAGCAGCCATGTATAAATGATTTGTTTCAATCTTTTCTCTTTTACACATCACTTGATGTGAAACATGATTAAGTATGGCTGGTCATTACAGCTGTGTTTGTGCCATTATGACAGAATTGGGATAATCTACTGCTCTGTTATCAATCCCTATTCCTGGGAGACTGACTGGGTGGGTCAAAGATCATCAGCAGGACGGTATTGGGATGCTGCCAGTTACAAGACATGAGCGGAATGTGTCGAAATGGGTATTTTTTCTTACTTATCAGTGTGATACTAGTGTGAGGAGCTTGAATGACAAATGTTAATGAAGTGGAATTAATTTCTTAGGACTACCAATTACTTTGGACCGCAATTGAAAAGTCTATAACTGTTGTCCTAAATCACAAGTAGGACAACATGAGCTGATACTGTAAATGGTTCCCTCTCCTCAAGCAGTGTCTCCCCCCGCCTTTTAAAACAATGACATCCTCTTCTCAAAAGAAACCTCCTTGACTTCTCTGTCTTTGCGAACTATCACCCCATCTCTGACCTCCCTTTTGAATGGAAAGGAAATTGGAAGATTATTGAGGGTGCCCAAACACATGTGATACAATAATACCCTTAGGATTGGAATAAAGACAACAATGCAAATAATAAAAAAGTAGTTTTATCTGCTAAGGAAATGTATTACAGACACCAAGGGACAAGGGTTTGAGAGGGAGTGCTGGAGGGAGGGGAGGCTGAGGGAGTGCTGGAGGGAGGGGAGGCTGAGGGAGTGCTGGAGGGAGGGGAGGATGAGGGAGTCCTGGAGGGAGCTGGAGCAGTCCACAACAAATCTCGTTGCCATGCTCTTTCCCCATCAAAAAGCTTTCTCCATTGCCCTGTATTTTCCTCTGCTTCAAATATTTATTCAATTTTCTCCTAAAGGAAACAATAGTGTCTGTCTCAAGCACTTCCTGTGGCAAAGCAGCCCATGGTCCAACAACTTGTTTTCACTTGATAGCAAAGAAATTTAACCCAGCAAAACCATGTCTTAATTGATGGTTTCACTGCTGCTGCTGGGTCATTGGAGAGAGGTCAACAGAATTCTTCCCTCACGTCCTGTGTTTCCATGGCTTCTGTCATGGTGATCAGATTCTTATCACCACACCGGCAAAGTTCTTCTCCTGTCGCACACCGGAGTCATGGTAGTGTGTGCCAGAACTGGATGTTTATGTGGCATCCAATTCACCCCTAAACCAGATGCCCTCCCTTCAGCTTTCCATCCTTTTTTTTCCCCTGGTACATAAATGCCAGCATAACAGCAACAGAATATGTTCTTAGTGGCAGCAGGAGCTCTCGCTGTTTAACACTGACAGGAAAGCTTCCACACCCACACATTGTCAAGCAATGAGCCATCCAACATGCTGAACTGACTTGCTGCCAAAACTACAATCCATCAACAATTTATGGATATCCCCCCAACCCAAGGGGGATTCCCTTTGCCAACGCAGTTCTTCAATGGAAGTTGGGAGGTGCTGACCAGCTGACTCATCTTTCTAAGTTCTGCATCCCACTAAAGGGGGGATCTGTGCTTTCCTCCACCCCTCTCACCTCCCCATCCCTCATTGGTACAGCTGAAGAGTCAAGAACTTGTTGTATGAGAAACCATGGGAACAAATCCATGTATTGTCACTCTATGGGAGAATGTGGCAGATTTTGAGGGAGGGGGTGCGGAGAAACCGTTCCTTGCCTGATCATTGGGAGAGGCAATTCCTTCCGAGTCTTGCTAAAAATGTAAACAACAGGTCACTTCAGCATGTTAACCAACACTCCCAAACAGCCTTAGGATGATCCCTCTAACACTTCCCACATAACATAGGGAGAATGAACAGGAGGACGGCCTATGTGAACACATGGCACTGTGTCGCAGTATAACAATTACTCAGTGAATTGGATTCCTTTTCATTCTTGCTGCACAAAGAAAGAACTTGCATTTATTTAGTGCCTTTCATGACCTTAGGATGCCCCAAAGCATATTACAGCAAATGACTTACTCTAGAAGTGTAGACACTGTTATAATATAGGAAACGCGGCAGCCAATTTATGCACAGCAAGGTCCCACAAACAGCAATATGATGGTGACAAGATAATCTGTCTTAAGTGATGTTGGTTGAGGGATAAATATTGGTCAGGACACCGGGGAGAACTTACCTGCTCTTCATCAAAATTGGGCCATGGGATAATTTTCACGCCCATCTGAGAGGGCAGACAGGGACTTGGTTTAATGGCTCATCCAAAAGCCAGCGCCTCCGAGAGTGCAGCACTCTCTCAGTACTGCACTGGCAGTGTCAGCCTTGATTTTGTGCTCAAGCCTCTGGAGTGGGGCTTGAACCCACAGCCTTCTGACTCAGAGGCGAGAGAGCCACCCACTGAGCCACGGTTGATACCTTTTCTATAAGTAGAAATGGGAAAGCCCCGTCTGCAGCTGGAGACCTCCCATTGGTTCCAATTATTGGATTGCTTTGCTTTTAATGCACTTTTGCAGTCAAACTACAGATCCTGTTTCATGTACGACATTGCGGTCGGGGTGTTTGGCTTTCCCTCAAATGAATATGAAGTTGCAATTAAATACCCCATCCTTCTGAGTGCTGACTGGTGCCAAAGAAAAAGTACAAAAATGTTGAGCTGCCTTTTAAGTTTACTGCACCTTGGGCATCCAGTTCCTCATAGGCACAAGGCCTCCCCTTCAGAAACCATGCAGGTTTGAGTAATAGTCTGTCAGAAAACTCAAGAGTAGCTTTTAAGGCATTCGAGGTGATTCATGGGGCTTGTGACTAGGGAAATGTTTCTGCTTAGCGCTAGGAATCATTTTCATAGCAAGAGGTTTCAGGAATGGTGTGAAAGCCATCAAAAACCACTCCCCGAAGATTGGCCCTGCTCAGGCTTGGTAAGCTTGTTGCTAGGAGATGGGAGTCTTCATTTCCACCAGCACATAATTCAGGAGAACCCTAATCTGGTCATGTTGGCTTCTTCAGCCCCCTTGATTTGATTAGTTGGCCTCTAACCGAGGACTTTATCCAATATGGCGATTTATAATGCATTATTTCGTTGTGATCCCACTCTGTGAGTGTTGGTAAATTTAAGAGGGGAACTTGATAGATATTTGATTGATTGAGGGTATGAGAGAGGGTAGTTATAAGGGTGTTCAAAGTTTGGGCCACATGGACTGCAATGGTCTCTTCCAGTTATGTACTTTCCTATGTTGCACTCTCACTGTTATCTGAAGCACTTATTCTTATTTATGTTGTTCTCTTTATGGTAAACTGTTTTCTTAAAGGGAAATGCACCTTAAATAAAAATCTCAAAAGAAAGTGCGACTGTTCCTTGAGCCATTAATTAAAGGGGTTCAGGGAGATAGTTTCAGACAGACTGAGTTTCTGTAACACTCTGGAACAGCACACTCGAAAGCTTCATCCAAAACCCTTCTGGCGAGTTTATGCTCAGTCAGATGCTATAGTAGTTCCAGTGAGAACTTTTGGCAATGGTTTCAGGTTTTTTCTTAACTCCAGCATCAAAATATTGTGCAAATGTTAGGTGAGGATAGAGTCAGGCTTGCCTGTGAAGCCCTCCATGGTCGAATAGGTAATTAATCCTGAGCCACGATGTGTGGCTACTTGGGTAAGGTACTGTTGGCACCCATAGAACCAGCACCTTCAGGAGGGGAGGGGCATTGAAAGGGAAGGTAACATGGAAAAAATAATTTTGGAGACATACGACTTGAGACACCATGGGGTTGGTTTTAACCCTACCCACCCGGCGGAAACGGTGCGAGCATGCAGTTAAGATCGACCAGATGACTTACCCGCCAGGTCCTCAAACCCGCCATTTTCAATTTTAACCACATCTCGTCTGAGCAGGCAGCAAAGACACCCGCCTGAAGCCAGTGGAGTCCTGCTTTAAACGTGCAGATGGGAGTCTGATGACGCTATCGGGCCCCAAACGCAATTTTAACTCCGGTCTGAGCGGGGATTCTGCTGCAGCTTTCCTGCTCAGGTAAGGTCAAGTGAGAACAGGATCGGAAATGAAAGAGGTCATTCAGCGAACTTTAAAAAAAAAATTCCCCTTTGTGTGGCCAGGAGGAGCAGGAGTTCTCCTGGCCGCAAAAGGGAAGTTTAGGGCTCCCCTGACCCAGACCCCTCTTCTGTATCGACACCCCCACCCGCACCCCGGGGTCCCCACACTTGGCTGAATGCTGGCAGCGTGACGGAATTTCTGCAGGCCGCCAGCCACTTCCCACTCTTTTCCGGCCCATTCCAGAGAGGACGTTGGCCAGCGGCTTGTCAATGAAATCTGGTGGTTAAAATTGCTGTGACCTCATCCTGCAGTGGGTGGGCAGGAATCTAACTGAAATTAGCATTGGAGAGGGTGCAGAGGCGATTTAATGAAATGGTAGCAGGAATGAGGAACTTCAGTTATGTGGAGAGACTAGAGAAGCTGGGATTGTGCTCCTTTTTGGCAGGGGAGATTTAATAGAGGTGTTCAAAATTATGAAGGGTTTTGATAGAGTAGCTAGGGAGAAACCAGAGGACATAGATTTAAGATAATTGGCAAAAGAAGCACGGGAAAGATGAGGCAAAAAAAATTTAACGCAGTGATTTTTTATGATCTGGAACTCACGGCCTGAAAGGGTGGTGGAAGCAGATTCAATAATAACTTTCAAAAGGGTATTGGATAAATATTTGAAAAGGAAAAAATTGCAGGGCTATGGAAAAAGAGCATGGGAGTGGGACTAATTGGATAGCTCTTTCAAAGAGCCAGCATAGGCAAGATGGGCTGAATGGCGGCCTCCTGTGCTGTATGATTCTGTTGCAGTTTCCCGCAGTTAAAATCCGCCCCCCCCCCAATATCCCTGAACATGTACATCACTCTTTGTGGCAACCATGTAAATTATCCTGTAAGATCTTTTACAAGGTGACAAGGCCCCTTTAAAAGGCAGTGCGGACATTTAAATGCAGGGCACAGTATCAAAGCTTAATATCAGTTGACTTTTGTAGATTATATAACAGATTGCATTTTCCAAAGCCTTTCATGCAGTAAAAATATCCCAGATCCTTGTAAATTTTGTGCGCCGACAATACAATGTGGTGCTAGTTTTTCTAAAATGTCTTTTTTTTTTGTAATTTAACTGGATCTGAATCTCAGAACTGGTTTAATGTACCATGAAGTATTCAGGACATAGCTCTGTGGTTGTGGAAGTCACCAAAATGAAATGAACTGCAGTCGGCTAAGAGTTTAAGGGAGATTAATATTGAATACTTAGTTCTTATATAGTGTTTCATTACAGTCAAATACTGTTAGTGGAAGAATGTAATTCTACTGCTGAAGGAATCCCACAAGGCCTTTGAGGCTGCAATTGGTAAATTTGTCTTTAATAGCCGTTAGTCACTTGTTAAACTTCACCGCTTGTATTTTGGAAATTCAGTTTTAATAGATTATTGATCCCTGGTTATGTGACAGATGTGTAATCATTTTGTTGCAGTCATTCTGAATAGTTTGCACAGTGTGACTTCAGCCAGAAATGTGACTGCATCATTCAATATTATTTCTGTAGCTCTCCTTCCTGTCACCCTGACAGAGATTAACTTGGCACAGATTGGGAATCAAACCAAGGATCTTCCTGATTCGTTTAGATCTGTACACCAGAAGGTGCAGCTCCTGTTGCTTTTCCCTCTCTGCTCTCTTGCTTTACCACATTCTTTCAGGCCTGCAACTTCTCTCTCCCACTCCAACTAGCTTCTCACAAACAAAGAAAGAAAGAACTTGCATTTATATAGCGCCTTTCACAACCTCAGGACATCCCAAAGCGCTTTTCAGCCAATGAAGTATTTTTGAAGTGTAGTCACTGTTGTGATGCAAGAGATGCGGCAGAGAGAATTCCCCCTGCTTTTCTTCAAAATAGTACCATGGGATCTTTTATGTCCACCTGAGAGGGCAGATGGGGCCTCGGTTTAACGTCTGATCCGAAAGACGGCGCCTCTGACAGTGCAGCACTCCACTGGAGTATCAGCCTAGATTTTGTGCTGAAGTCTCTGGACTGTGTACATGTATGTGAGCCAGGATCACAGATCCAAACTATTTGAAACCTCATCAACACAGGCAGACTGCACCTGCCTGTATATGTCTAGTACAACTGTATTGATATGGCCAGGAAGCTGTGTGCTGTGCCTTAGTCGTGAATTCTTAAACTGGTTAATTTAAAACTTGTGTAACAACCTGAAGCTGGCCCAGGACACAGTGGTCAATTAGACACCCAGACTAGAGCTTATTGTTCAAAACAAGTGAGGTGCACGCACGCACAGCAGTTAACGTGCAGAGATGAACAAACAGTAACAGGGTTTACCTTCTAGCATACAGATTCTTGCTCTCCGGCCTCTTCCTAACTGAACCAGTTCCCTGCCTTTTATCCTTCCAGGCTAGGTTCTGATTGACCTTAATTGCCTTTAAAGATTTCTTAAAGCTATACCGCCTTATCTTGGTCATTCTGACATTTTATACAATTTCCATGGAAAAATCTTGTACCCCTGTAGTGGATACAGAGCTCTCAAAAGCTCACATATCGTTCCTCACTCACTCTGTTACACTTAATCTTTTTTTTCTTCCCTTGCCATCATTGTTTGTTGTGCTCTAACATCTTAAACTTAAGGAACGCTTCATTATCTTTATATACACCAAAGAAAATTCTATATGATGGATATTCGCACTCATAACACAACAGAGGATCAATATGTAACAAACAAAAATTTGAAATATGAAATCAGATGCTAGGATGTACAAGCATCTTAATGCTGAAAAAGAGAAATGAAGTGACATGGAATAATCTAATTAAGGGCAGAATTAAATGAGAAAAAACCCGGCAAATGTAGCGTCTCAGATACTGAACCCATTCCAGCGCTCACAGACTGATGTTCAGCGATGAAGGCTTATTTATCACATGGTAATGTCATTTTACAGGCTTGTGTTCTTGTTTGTGATATGATATACTGATATGGCTGTGGGTCGTTTCTTGCAGCCTATGAATCAACCCGAGAGGTTAAACAGTGCAAAGATCTCTTCATAAAAATGTAATTTTCGGTGCTGGTTATCTGCTGTTTTGAAACCATCAGGTGTAATCTTTTTTTTTAAAAAAATGAACAAAATTTATTTTTCTAGTTTATTTTTGAGAGAGGTTTTTCCGTTCTCATCAAGATGAGAGATGCTAGTGCAGGGGACTAGGAACACTTTCTGTTTCACGTACCTGGTGTCGCTGTCAAGTGCTCCCGGGTTAGGTGCGAGGCTGAAGCTCCTTAACTCATTAGGGCAACCACTGCTGCAGGTGGCTGCAGAGATAGTGGATCCATTGGTTTTGATCTTCCAAACTTCCCTAGATTCTAAAATGGTCCCCGTGGATTGGAAGGTAGCAAACATAACCCCGCTGTTCAAGAAAGGAGGGAGAGGGAAAACAGGGAACTACATCTGACATCAGTACTAGGGAAAAATGCTAGAATCTGTTATTAAGGATGTAGTAACAAGGCACTTAGAAAATCATAGTATGATTAGGCAGAGTCAACATGGTTTTATGAAAGGGAAATCATGTTTGACAAATCTATCAGTTTTTTGAGGGTGTAACTAGCAGGGTAGATAAGGGGGAACCAGTGGATGTAGTATATTTAGTACTTTTCAAAAGTCATTCAATAAAGTGCCACACAAGAGGTTGTTACACAAGATTGAGGGTAATATATTAGCATGGATTGAGGATTAGTTAACAGACAGAGAATAGAGAGTGGGAATAAACGGGTCATTTTCAGGTTGGCAGGCTGTAACTAGTGGGGTACTGCAGGGATCGGTGCTTGGGCCTCAGCTATTTACAATCTATATTAATAACTTAGATGAAGGGACTGAGTGTAATGTATCCAAGTTTGCTGACGACACAAACCTAGGTGGGAAAGTAAGCTGTGAGGAGGATGCAAAGAGTCTGCAAAGGGATATCGACAAGTTAAATGAGTGGGCAAGAAGGTGGCAGGTGGAGTACAGTGTGGGGAAATGTGAGGTTATTCCATTTGTTAGGAAGAATAGAAAAACAGAATATTTTTTAAATGGTGAGAAACTATTAAATGTTGGAGTTCGGAGGGATTTGGGTGTCCTTGTACATGAAACACAAAGTTAGGTACAGCAAGCAATTAGGAAGGCAAATGGTATCTTGGCCTTTATTGCAAGGAGGTTAGAATATAAGAGTAAAGAGATCTTGCTGCAATTGTACAGGGCTTTGGTGAGACCACACATGGAGTACTGTGCACAGTTTTGGTCTCCTTATCTAAGGAAGGATATACTTGCCTTAGAGGCGGTGCAACGAAGGTTCACTAGCTTGATTCCAGGAATGAGAGGGTTGTCCTATGAGGAAAGATTGAGTAGAATGAGCCTATTCTCTCTGGAGTTTAGAAGAATGAGAGGTGATCTCATTGAAACATATAAGATTCTGAGAGGGCTTGACATGGTAGATGCTGAGAGGATGTTTCCCCGGGCTGGGGAGTCTAGAACCAGGGGACATAGTCTCAGGATAATGGATCAGAGATTTGGAACTGAGATGAGGAGGAATTTCTTCATTCAGAGGGTCGTGAATCTTTGGAATTCTCTACCCCAGAGGGCTGTGGATGCTCAGTCATTGAGCATTTCAAGACTGAGATCGATAGATTTTTGGACATTAAGGGAATCAAGGGATATGGAGATCGGACAGGAAAGTGGAGTTGAGGTTGAAGATCAGCCGTGATCTTATTGAATGGCGGTGCAGGCTCGTGGGGCCTACTCCTGCTCCTATTTCTTATGATCTTATGCACCAGTATGGAATTTCCACTTCTCATGCAAGTCAACCTTGTGGCCTTTTTGAGTGAAGCCGTCAATTTAATACCAAACTGAGGCTGGATTAGGACCTGCAGTAAGAGGCATTACCATGGTCCTTGGCTATAGTTGTATCTGAATGGAAGTTGCTGAAGGTTCATGAGCATGAGTTCATATTTTTCATTTCCACAGCAAGCTTACAATTAAATTTCATCGCCCGGTATGACATTCTGAAGCTAAATCAATCCCTGTTTACCTCTCCTATCCACAAAGAAAAGCATAAGAGACTGTAAAGGGGCCACTTTCTGAGACATTTATATTGCCACATTTTGGATGGTTTGCAATTTTCTTATCATGTTGTGCTGTTTAGTTTGTGTTTTCGGTTCCATATATAAATTTACTTGTAAATAAATGTGGAACAGTAGTTTAGCCTGTATAGTGTGTTTAATGGTGTTATATTTTTGTCATCCAAGGTGATAGGAGATTTGCTTTCCAGAAAGTAACTTACCACGATTGGGGTTATTTATTTAACCTGGGCTATACTAGTCCATATATGGCAGATAATAATAGTTGGTCATTTCGTTCATAAAAGACTCATCCTGCACATGAAACTATGTTGAGTTAGCTGATCTAAATTGGAGTGGCAGTTAGCAAAAGAAAAAGGTGTTCATAACAAAAAGCTCTGGTCAGACCCTATCTGGACACCACACCACAGGAAGGATATATTGGCTTTGGAGGGGGTGCAACGCTGATTCACCAGAATGATACTGGGACTTAGAGGGATAAATGATGAGGACAGGTTGCATAAACTAGGCTTGTGTTTCCTTGAATATAGAAGATTAAGGGGTGTTTGTTTAAAATGATTAAAGGATTTGATAAGGTAGCTAGAGAGAAACTGTTTCCTCTGTCCCCAGAACAGGGGGCCATAACGCTAATATTAGAGCTAGGCCATTCAGGGATGATGTCATGAAGCTGTTCTCCACACAGAGGAGTGGAAAATTGGTAAACTCTCCCCCAAAAAACTCTGGATGCTCGGTCAATTGAAAATTTCAAAACTGAGATTGATAGATCTTTGTTAGGTAAGGGTAGTAAGGGATATGGAACCAAGGCGGGTAAATGGAGTTGAGATACAGATCAACCATGGTTTAATTGAATGGTGGAACAGGCTCGAGGGGCTGAATGGCCTACGCCTGTTCCTAAATGTGTAATGCCAGGAACTGGACAACACATTGGATTAGATATCAACCTTTCATCTCTGAGACTTGGGTTCCAATCCTGATTTGGATGAAAGTTTCCTCTGTGTGCTGGCTTTACAAGCTGAGTTATTGGATATGCCGGGGAGGTAATGGAAGCTATTAGGATGATTAAGTTAACTTGAACCCTTGAATAATGGTTTTAGAAGATTTCTATGTTCTTCTGAGACATGAGGTTGTGGGTTCGAGCCCCACTTCAGGACTTGGATACACAGTCTAAGCTGACGTTCCAGTGCAGTACTGAAGGGGTACTGCATCAATGAAGGCGCGAACATTCAGCTAAAATGTTAAACCAAGGCTCTATCTGCCTGTTCCGGTTGTTAGGTAAGCATTAAAGATCCCACGGCATTATTTGAAGAAGAGCAGGGAGTTATGGTGCCCTGGCCAACATTCTTCACTCAGCCGCCACCATCAAAAATCACATTAATTAGGCATTAATCTCATTGCTGTTTGTGGAATGTTGAGCACAAAATGGATGCCACTTCAAAGTAGCTCACTATGTCTGAAGCATTTTGAAATTTTTCTGAGCGATGTGACAAAGTGCTATATAATTGCAAGCCTTTTCAAAAGAATTATTTACACCTAGACCACCGTGAAGCCAAATTAATTGGACATGGTGCTGTAAAAATTGAAAGGCTTACTTTACCATCACAGAAAAGACATGATCATGAACAACCTGCTTGATGGTTTATACATCAGACCAAATCCAATTGAAAGAAGGACATTTCAGTAAATCGAAGATATTTTTATTTCAGTTGTCAAGAGCTATGAGGAATAAATAACAAAGAATAGCTGAAAATAATACCTGAAGTGTAATATATTGTGACGTCTATCTTGTTTAAATGAGTGCATTATGTAATGTAGATGTTGAGCAATATTGTAATTCAGAAACTTTACAAAAATTTTAATTTTAAGAGAACTTTATTCGGTAATGCCACTTGGATGGCTTATTTATGCCACGTCTAATGCACCATTGATAACACAGAGCTGTTTGCCTTGCTGCTGAACCTGGCCAGTGGAAGAAACGGCAACAGCAGATAACATTGTGTAAGATTTGTGTGTGCACAATGGTTGGAAATCATGCACTCTTTGGAGACTCTGCCAATTTGGTAGCTTGCCTCAGTTGTTAGCACTCTCACCTCTGAGTCAGAGGTTGTATATTCAAGCCCCGCTCCAGGGTTGAAGTGTGTAATCTGGGCCAACACTTCAATGCAGTACTGAGAGAGTACTGCATTGTTAAGAGGTGCCGCCTTTGAGATGGGCTGTTAAATCTTAGGTCCCATCTGCCTGTTCAGGTGTACGGTGAAGATCCCAGGGCATAATTTGAAGAGCAGGGAATTCTCCTGGTGTCCGGGCCATCAACCCTTCCTCAACTAACACCGCCAAAAGTAGATTATCTGGTCATTCATCTCATTTGCAGTTTGTGGGATCTTATTCTGAGCTAATTGATTGCTGTGTTTGCCTACGTAACAATAGTGGCTGCACTTCAGAAATTGGAAAGTGTTTTGGGATGTCTTCAGGACATGATCAGGGCACTACACAACTGCCTGCTCAGTCTTTCTCTCCCCAATTTCAGCCCAGCGATGCTGAAAGCACATTGGGGGTTGACCCCCTTTGTTTGCCCGTGGCCTGATCCCATAATGGAGGACCCAACCTTGGTGTCACAGGCAGCTGCTGTTTTTATTTGTCAGCCCTTGCATACAGTGGTCAGAGGGCATCCTAGGAAATCACCATCAAGGCAATCTTAACACTGGTATCATGGCATTATGTTAAAAAGTTGCCTCCAATGACACGCTCGCTATCGGAGAAAATCTTGTACAGTAAGTGGGGTACAAATATCTGCATGCGTCAACTCTACCAAAATCAGATCTTACAATGTGAGTTCTTGGTGGAGACTGTTGCTATTCATGTGTCTTTCATTAATGGGGTAATTCTTGCAAATAAACTGTTGTTAGTACACACCTGTGAAGAGGACAGGATGAATGCTTATAGGGAGGAAGAGTTTGAGATACAATAATATCCTTACACTTGTGGTCAGTTTGCACCTTCTGAGTTGGTGCCATCATGAACTAAACCCAAGGTTGGAGTTATTTAAGTATTTGTTATTTTAGCATCAATCCATAGATCAGAATTAGTGAAGTTACATTAAAAAATGGCCCTGATGCCTGATCTGTTCAAGTATCCAATTGACAATCTCAGAGATAAGAGAGACCATAATTATGGTGGTGTAAATGAAAACATGGCAGGGTAAGGTTAACTTAGGGCAATGGTTTATTGCACCAAACTCCATTGAACATTGTCCTATCCTTAATCGGAACCCCCCCCCCCCACCCTTCCTCTGGGTAAGCGCGTATATTATAAAAAGTTATGAAATGTTAAAAAAATAGCTGATGTTCCCCAACGGCTCACTGGGTGAAGGCATCCTCTGGTGTAGCAGACCAGAAAGTCCCAGTGTCAATTCCTGCTCTGTGATCCTAACTGGGGGTAGTGCAATAGATCTTAGTGCCTCTGAGCTAGAGGGGAAGAGTTCCTGCTACTGATTACTCGTGTGTGTGTGTGTGTGTGTGTGTGTGTGTGTGTGTATACGCACGCGTGCGCACACGTGCATTTTGGTTGAAAATTCTCACTTGAGGAATGGTCCTTTGGATGAGAGTTGGCCGCCTCAGCTTAAGTTAATGGTTCCAAAAGAGGAGGAGGGGAGCAAATTGGCAAAATCATAAAGGAAACACTTGCAGATGCCATTCATTTTCAATCAAGGAGTTTGTAATTTCCTTTTTAAATCAATAAGAGCAGGGTCAGTTGCACTGAGCTGGTGTAATGTATCTCCAGCTCACTGCAGCCAGGTTCCAAGAATATCCGAAGCAGCCACTGCCAGGGCTATCGGGGCAGATTTACTACAAGTAAATTAACATTGTAGAAAACCAGGCTTGAACACTGCGCATGGTCTCAGTGGGTAGCACTTTCACCTCTGACTCAGAAGGTTGTGAGCTCAAATCCCACTCCATAGACTTGAGCACAAAATCTAGGCTGACATTCCAATGCTGTACTGAGGGAGCTCTGCACTATCAGGGGTACTGACTTTCAGATGAGATGTTAAACCGAGGCCCCGTCTGCCCCCTCAGGCGAATGTAAAAGGTCCCATGGCACTCTTTTGAAGATGAGTAGGGGAGTTCTCTCCGGTCTCGTGGCCAATATTTATATCTCATCCAACATTACTAAATGTAAGGACTTGCACAACACCAGGTTATAGTCCAACAGTTTTATTTTAAATCACAAGCTTTCGGAGCTTACCTCCTTCGTCAGCTCCGAAAGCTTGTGATTTAAAATAAAACTGTTGGACTATAACCTGGTGTTGTGCAAGTCCTTACATTTGTCCACCTCAGTCCATCATCGGCATCTTCACATCAACATTACTAAAAACAGATTATCTGGTCGCCATCTCATTACTATTTGTGGGACCTTGCTGTGTGTAAATTGGCTGCCACGTTTCCTGCATTACAATAGTGACAACATTTCAAAAGTAGTTAATTGGCTATAAAGCGCTTTGGGATGGCCTGAGGTTGTGAAAGGCACCATAGAAATGCAAGTTATTTCTTTTACCAGCACAGTACTGTCCTAGTCCCACTGCCAGCCTTCCATAAGCAAAATCCTCATTCCACCAGCCTTTAATAGCCCTCGTAGAATTTAGGATCTTAGGCCGATTCCAAAAATCTTTCCACTCAAACAATTTTCCTAGAGTTATTGTAATAATAATCGTACTAATAGTACACTTGGACCTATATGGATTGTAAAGGTTATTGGCTTTCGAAGTGCAACAGCCCAATGCAGTGTCGGACTGCTCTGAATCCCATAAAATACGTTAATTACATGTCCTGTCCGCTGTGATCTTTCTTCAATTTTGTGCCTGTTCATGGAGCTGTTTGACAGCTGCAATCGTTCAACTGATGTTTTGATATGGTTCAGAAACTCTTATTTGCAAATATTCTGCTGGGGAGGAAAGATGACATTGATTGACAGGCAGGTCATTGAGATCAATTTCAGTTTGACCAGGGAAACATTGATCTCACTGATCTCACAACTTGCAGTTAGGAGAACAAATACACAAGAGACCAATAGGCAAGATGTGCCGTATATTTTGTGCCAATATGAAGCAATTTTGGGTGCAAAATGTGTGGTACAACTTGAGTGTGAAATTGCCCCAACTGAATTTAGGCAGGTAGTGTAGCAGTACTGTGGAGGTATCTATAGGAGGTATCCTCCACAGTAACATGTCCTCTATCTAATGGGTAAATGCTAAAAGAAAACCAACATGGCAAAATGAAAACATCCTTGGGTGCCTCTCATCACTTGTAGCGAAGATGGAAAGCAGTTGCTGGGAGCTTTTATTTTTTTGTCCAGGAACATATGGCCACAGATCACGGGTAAAATCCTTGCAGTGATGCTGAATTGCAAGATCTTGGGAAATACGGTCAGTACCTTTTTTTGTTTACACTTGTATCCTCCTGACCCAGTTCAGACGCCAAACTCTGCGTTTGTGGGACCGTACGTGATGGAGTAGCAATCTGTCTCGGGCGGTAGTGCTGAACGGGTGGGAGTATAACAGGCGGCCGATTAGATACTGTCCAAGACCAATTTTGACCCCAATGTATTCTCTCCTTGAGGGGCTTCTGCTGTCGCCAAAGGTTTTCCAGCCTTGGTCTGCACCGTCTCAGCGGTGAAGTGTGCATTGGGATGAATTTGATGGTGGTACTGTGTGTGAATGCCTTGGGGAGGTTAGTTTGATGGAGAATCTACTAACTGGTTTATTCTGTGCTGCTAATTAATTCATTTGGGCATGAACATTCTGTACACTGTCCTCCATGTAATGATAATTAGCAGATAGGCTGCTACCAGGGGGTCATTATGTGCTGTTAAGTAGCTGGCTCAACACTGTAAACACCATAGAATAATGGATATTTGGTTTTAAGAAAGTAGCCGAAGCATTAAAAAATGGGTATGAGAGGAGAGGTTACAAATGTCAAAACACAAGCGGGACCTTCGACTTGATTCTGGATGTAATCTAAACCCTGAGATTCCATCATTTCTCTTAACTCATATTTTCTGCACTTTCAATGTATTTTGGTCAGCCAGGTGTCTGACATAGGAGGAAACCCTTCACCATGTTTGTCTCTCTGAACCAATCCACAGAGAAATCTACACCATAGAATTTCCGTTTGTCAGATAAACAATACACATTGTCTCCCCGCAGGGACACATCTCACTTACCCAAGTCAAGACAGCTTCGGCACAGATTAACTGAAGCAAAGGATCAGGGACCTCCCTCAAGTATGTGCAGAGATACTGCTGGAGTTTAACTATCTGAAATGTTTGCCAGTACAGGGAATCTCTCCGGATTGAGGCATTGGCTATCTGGAGCTGATTGGAAAGTGTCCCAGTGCCCAGGGGTAGCTCGACTCCATCAGGTTCCATTACTAAGCCAGACTGATCTTGCCAATCATCAATAGTTCCCCAGACTACAGCGGATTTGCCTGTTTCAAATATTGGATTACGGAGTCTGCTACAGAGGATTAACTTGGTTGTGAGCTTCTAACGCTGCACATGTCATCTCAGAGCTACCTCAAGTGCAAAGAGACTGCTGCTTACCTTCACCCCACTCCCAACGGACGATAGTCGTTGGTTGGTCGTTCTTTAGACGTTTTGTACAAATTCCCAATTGGCCTTGACATTATGCAACATATTCGAAATCAAATTATTTTTGGTTATTTTAATAGATAATAAAATGCCTGTTAAAATAGCAGGAGAAGGAATTTCATACAAACACAACAACAGCAACTTGCATTTATATAGAGCCTTTAACATAGTAAAGACATCCCAAGGCGCTTCACAGGAGCGTTACCATACAAAATTTGACACCGAGCCACATAAGGAGCTATCAGGACAGGTGACCTAAAGCTTAGTTAAAGAGGTAGGTTTTAAGGAGCGACTTAAAGGAGGAGAGAGGTGTAGAGAGGCGGAGAGGTTTAGGGAGGGAATTCCAGAGCTTAGGGTCCAGGCAGCCGAAGGCACGGCCGCCAATGGTGGAGCGATGAAAATCGGGAATGTGCAAGAGGCAAGAATTGGAGGAGTGCAGAGATCTCGGAGGGTTGTGGGGTAGGAGGAGGTTACAGAGATAGCGAGGGGCGAGGCCTTGGAGGGATTTGAAAAAGAAGATGAGAATTTTAAAATCGTTTAACGTTTGCACGCTACTACCCAACAGCGCAATTTCAAGGCCAGTGATTTTCTGGTATTCCAACTCTTTCAGCTCTTTATTGAATTATGTCCATTCATGTTACTTGTGACCTCTGTGTCCTAAGCGAATGCAGGTGGTGAGCATCATGCGAGAGGTAGAAGTATATTCCCCCTACACCAGCATTCCTTGGACATCTACTGATATATTAATGCTGTGCGCTAACCATTTGCACCACTAAAGAGCCTCAGGATACTTTGTCCTGAAATTAGGGATCACTGACCATCTGGTACATATTTTATAGCATTACTTAAACTGTTGGCTCTTACCCTTATATTCTCTTTGTTCTTGCGCAGTTTAAATCCTGTTTTCTAGGCTGTGTGCGCGCCTCTTGTGTTTTGTTTTCAATTATTTTGCACATCTCTTAAACTCCATCTTTGCCTGGAAGGAGGAATTGCATAAGCCTCGATTAGCTCAATTAATAACAAGCATCAACATGGATCATCTAAACCTTGGAGAGCAGCATTTTATTAATTTTGTAATGTGAAGGAGAGACTAGGGCCTGAGTTCAGATGATGGGCAGACAATAGCAGCAGAATTTATGTGCCCTGTAAGGTGAAATGCCTGACTGTACCTCCCTGTGCCGCACAGTGTGGCAGAATATAGGATTCATGGAGCGTTCTTAAAATAAATAATGAATGATGTTACCTGACCTCAGTTACACCCGGAGAGTGTACTTTTCATTAATGGTGCCATAGGGTGCCCATACCTTGGCAGCAATTTGACAGTCTAGACTGATGGTTTGCGAATCTGTTTTCTAAGCAACATTCGCACAAAGCCGTATCCTTTTCATGATGTCGCATCAGTCTACTGACAGCTGACAGCCTTCTGCAGCTGCTGAGGGTTGTGTATGCAAATGACGGTGGGCAAATTTTCTGGGAAGTGTTCAGTATGTCGCAGGTACACGCAGCTCACGTGATCCATGTTCTATTCTCGCCTCTCTTGACACACAGTCACAATTCCATGGGGGCTGCCCGCCCTCCGGTAGCTTTCCCAAGTCATCGTGGGTGTCATCAGACGGCGAGTGTTGTCAGGCTATTCAGATGTGGGGAGCATCACAGACACACTCGACCTTGTCCTCATCAATTGTCCACACGCACATGGACTTTGCGAATACATTGTTGTTCTTGACGTGAGAAAGAACAACAAGTGTACGGCAATTATTTTCAAACTTTCCAATGTGGAGTGGGGGCAGGCCGCAGCCAATATTAAACAAACGCACCCAGAGACCCTTGTCCTAACTTCTGAAAGGCAGTGTCAGTTACCCAAAGGAAAAGAGTGCGATCAGAGCAGGAACCACTTGTAATTGGTGTGTGTGTATATATATATGTATATATAGTTTTACGTGTGTGTATACAATGGTCTGAAATATAGGGGTAGGTTTTCAATTTGCCACTTGGGCATAAAACTGGTGTTCCAGGTGAGCTGCCTGTTATAGACTCTGTGGACCCCACTTTGAAAATTCATAGTTTACAGTGACCTCGGTATGATAAGATGAGGGGTATAGTTGTAGATCTACACCATGAGATTTAACATAATCCAAACATTAATGGGGCGGTAAAAATACACAACCACCTGGACGCAGCTGTCTGTGAGATTTTTAATTTCAGCCATTCGTAGGAAAAAGTAAAACCTCTTGTTATCCAGTAGCTTGTAAAGATAATGTAAAGATTTTAGCTTCTTAACTGGACTGGATATATTACTGAGTGCAGTATAATTTACGCTGCTTACAGGACGCACCTCAACGGCCTGTGGACCAAATCAGGTGCCCATTTCCCTTTTCTTATCCACTTCCACCCCACCCCTCCCTTTTCAAGCTCCATCTTTTGACCTCCCATCAGTAGAAACAGTTGGGCCCTTAAATTCTATGGAGGCTCTCCCGCTCTCCCACCATAACTCCAGCGGAGACCTGGCCTATGCCATACATAGGCTTGGGCTGATAAGTGGCAAGTAACAGTCACACTAGACAAGAGCCAGGCAATGACCATCTCCAAAAAGAGAGAGTCCAACCACCTCCCCTTGACATTCAACGGCATTACCATCGCCGAATCCCCCACCATCAACATCCTGGAGGGGTCACCGTTGACCAGAATCTAAACTGGAGCAGCCACATAAATACTGTGGCTAAAAGAGCAGGTCAGCAGCTTGGTATTCTGCAGCGAGTGACTCACCTCCTGACTTCCCAAAGCCTTTCCACCATCTACAAGGCACAAGTCAGGAGTGTGATGGAATACTCTCCACTTGCTTGGATAAGTGAAGCTCCAACAACACTCAAGAAGCTCAACACCAACCAGGACAAAGCAGCCCGCTTGATTGGCACCCCATCCACCACCCTAAACGTTCACTTCCTTCACCACTGGTGCACTGTGACTGCAGTGTGTACCATCTACAAGAGGCACTGCAGCAACTCGCCAAGGCTTCTTCGACAGCACCTCCCAAACCACAACCTCTACCTCCTAGAAGGACAAGGGCAGCAGACGCGCGGGAACAACACCACCTACACGTTCCCCTCCAAGTCACACACCATCCTGACTTGGAAATATATCGCCGTTCCTTCATCGTCACTGGGTCTGAATCCTGGAACTCCCTACCTAACAGCATTGTGGGAGAACCTTCACCTCATGGACTGCAGCGGTTCAAGAAGGTGGCTCACCACCACCACCTTAAGGGCGATTAGAGATGGGCAATAAATGCTGGCCTTGCCAGTGACGCCCACATCCCACGAATGAATTAAAAAATATATATTTTGAGTGTTCTGCCAGAATTACAACGGGAGCCCAGATGAAACTTTCCTGGAACTTCAAGGCCTCGATCTCCCAGTGGGTTCCTGGGCATTGCACTAGATTGATGTGGGGCTCCCACTTCCTCCTTCAAATGGGATCTGGCTCAGGAATCGACAGGACGACAGGTCCCGATACAGGGAAATGTGGCGAATTAGATCCAAAATTGGCTCAGTAACAGGAAACAGGGTAAAAGTTGATAGATGTCTTTGTGAATGGAAATCCGTTTCCAGTGGTGTGCCATAGGGCTCAGTGTTGGGTTCCTTGCTGTTTGTGGTATATATTAATGATTTGGACTTGAATGTCGGGGGCATGATTGGCAAATTTGTAGATGACACAAAAATTGGCTGTGTAGTTGATAATGAAGAGGATAGCTGTAGACTCCAAGAAGATCTCAATGGGTTGGTGGAGTGGGCAGAGAAGTGACAAATGGAGTTCAACCCGGAGAAGTGTGAGGTAATGCACTTAGGGAGGGCAAACAGTAAAAGGGAATATGCAGTAAACGGGAATATATTGAGAGGGCTAGAGGAAGTGAGAGACCTTGGAGTGCATGTGCACAGGTCCCTGAAGGTGGCAGTTACAGGTAGATAAGGTTGTGAAGAAGGCATACGGAATGCTCTCCGTTATTAGCCGAGGTATAGAATACAAAAGCAGGGATGTAATGATGGAACTGTATAAATAGCTGGTAAGGCCACAGCTGGAGTATTGCATGCAGTTCTGGTCACCACATTACAGCAAGGACATAATTGGTCTGGAGAGAGTGCAGAGAAGATTTACAAGAAAGTTGCCGGGGCTTGAAAATTGCAGCTATGAGGAGAGATTGGATAGGCTGGGGTTGTTTTCCTTGGAACAGAGGAGACTGAGGGGTGACTCGATTGAGGTGTACAAAATTATGAGGGGCCCAGATAGAGTAGACAGGAAGTACCTGTTTCCCCCAGCGGAAAGTTCAAGAACTAGAGGACATAGATTTAAGCTGATTGGCAGAAGGATTAGAGGGGACATGAGGAAAAACTTTTTTACCCAGAGGGTGGTGGGTGTATGGAATTCGCTGCTCGAATTGGTGGTCGAGGCAGGGACCCTCAACTCTTTTAAAAAGTACCTGGACCTGCCCCTAAAGTGCTGTAAGCTGCAGGGTTACGGACCGGGTGCTGGAAGGTGGGAATAGAATGGGCACCTGGTTGTTCTTCGAGCTGGCACAGACACGATGGGCTGAATGGCCCCCTTCTGTGCTGTATCTTTTCTGTGGTTCTATGGTAGGGTATCGCAGGAGTCAATTTGTGCACAGCAAGGTCCCACAAACAGCAATGTGACAATGTTTTAGTGGTATTGGTCGAATGATAAACATTGGCCAGGACACCGGGCAGAACTCGCCTGTTCTTCTTCGAATATTGCCATGGGATCTTTTATGTCCAGCTGAGAGGGCAGACTCAGTTTAGCTTCTCCTCTGAAAGAGGGCAGCTCCGACAGTGCAACTCTCCTTCAGTATTGCACTGGAGTGTCAGCCTAGATTATGTGCTCAAGTCCCTGAAGTGGGACTTGAACCTACGACCTTCTGAATGATGATCCTCCTTGGAGCAATTGATGCCCACATTGGCTGAGCCTGCCGATGCCAGCACCCCTGCCAGCTACAGCTGGCCTCCGACCAAGGGAATCTCGGACCCCGCCCCCAGCTTTCTCCAATGCCACTGGCATCCCTTCCCACCATGTGCCAGGCACAGTGGCCATGTCTAACCTGCCCACCTACTTGAGTCCCAAATCTCCAGCTGCTGCTGCATTGAACGGGCACTCACCTGAACCCTGATGGCTGTTGTCTTTCCCGCCCGTAGCTGGAGACAAAGATAGAAACAGAAGAAAGTTAAAAGAACAGAAAGGGAGGGAGACAGAAATGAATGCAGAGAAAGAGATGGGAATGAAGGAGAGAAGAGTTTTTGGATACACTCACATTACAAGTTTAGCATCAGGGCAAATTGATTTCCCCTTTGCACCCACACTAAAAGGTTGGACACCTCTGCTTTAGAAGAGTTGAATTTTCCTCCTCTATTCATGTGGGGGAAAATGCCCAGAAAAGTGGATTAAAACACAAGTTCGAAGGCTAGACAGTGATCGATGATAAATGTAGACACTGATGAGGAGAGGAATCTGTGGGCTTGAGGCACTCTGTACCTGAGCCTTCTGCTGTAATCGGAGTTGCAGCTGAAGAGATCATTTCAGGCATTTCTATTCTCAGCGAAATACCCAAGAGGTACGTCAGTGGAAGGGAAACCGGATAGATGGGAAAGTGAAAGGAATCCAGAAATCTGCTTTTTCATCTTTACCAGTGGATAGAAATATCAGCCTTGCATGGCCTGTCACATCATTATCTAATAAATGGCACCTTTTAATTTCATCCCTCTTTTGTTGGGCTTTCCTCCCAGCCCTGGGCAGGCAACTTAGCTTCACAACTCTGCCTGTACCACTCTGACTGACTGCTTGGAGATGTTGGAGTGCTCAGTAATGTCTCTTCTCCAGTCTCTCAGTGAAAGAGATCAATGCCTCGCCACGCTGGGAATAATGGTTTCAAACTTTTTTTTCTTGCCAATTTGGGTACTGTTTTCCCCTCTTGTACCTTAAGTGGCAATTATCCATCTGTGAACCTAGTCAGTGAGCATCAGTTGATGATTTGACTGTGGTATCACAGCTGAGCCCAATCCCTCTCCTGATGTCTAGTTTCAATTAAGGCAGGAGGCCACTAGATAGTGGTCAGGTTTGAGAGTTTCCCCCTTCTGACTGAGACCAGCAAAGTTGGCACAGGCCAAGGATCGAACCTGCAACCTACCTGCCCTGAGAGGCTCGGCTGCCTACTGGTTAAACTCGGTGAGCCATTGAGGAGCTTTGAAACATGGAGCTTATTGCTGCCCACTGGAGCTCCGTGTGTGTGTGTGCCAACTGTGCACTGGTGAAGCCAATTTGCAATGTCTCATTTCAATAATAATGACAGAGTTGCAATTTTGAGTTAATTGAATAAACGAATGTTTCAAAAAAACAAAGTCCTGTTTTTTGAGAAGGGAAATGTTCATTTTTCAGCAAATGGCATTCAAATTATATGTTGACAATTATTTGTTTAACAAGTGTCCAAGAATTACAGTTGTTAATGTAACAACAGATTGGTAATAAGAGGGCAGAAAGCTGGCAGGCTGAGCTCTGTAGAACTGGGCCCACACTGCAGGATAATAACGGGAGGTCACTCAACATCTGCCCAAAAACCACCTTGTTTGGTGGAATACAAAGCCTCCCATCTGTGTGCAGTTCTGTCCAATTCCAGCTATCTATATAAGCAAGTACATGAAAATGTGATCCACGCCTTCATAAATAGTGGATCAAACACAGGCAGACAGATGTGTGCTGACTGCTTAGCAACCTAATAAAAAAAATTATTGTGGCTTTATCTGCGAGTGCAGTTTTGTTTAGTTCATGATAAATTGGGTTAGACTCATGTCTAAGGTCCCCATCGTGTGCGCTGGAAAGTCAATTTCCTCGCACCCCCTCCCCCCGCCCCAAACTCAATCTGTACAGAATCAAAAGCAAAATACCGCGGGGATGCTGGAAATCTGAAATAACAACGGAAAATGCTGGAAAAGCTCAGCAAGTCAGGCAGCATCTGTGGAGAAAGAAACAGAGTTAACAGGTTGAAGACCTGAAACGTTGGGCGCGATATTAGGAGGACGGCGGGTTCGCGGCGGGGGGGGCGACTGGGCGCGTGGGTAACGCGCCCGGTGAAATCAGTCTGCCCCCCACGTGCGATCACAGCCTAATTGGATCCACTTACCTGGTCTTCCGGGTTCCCCGCTGCTGATCTGCGTGTCGGGCGGACTGCGCATGTGCAGTAAGCTCTGTCAGCTGGAGGAGCTCTATTTAAAGGGGCAGTCCTCCACTGACTGATGCTGCAAGAAATAGGAATAAATACTGCATGGAGCAGCCCAGGGGGAAGGCTGCTCCCAGGTTTAATGATGCCTCACTCCAGGTATCATTTGGATGGGGTGAGGAGGAGGAGGAGGAGAGGGAGGACAGACATCTTCCCCCCCCCCCCCCCCGGCAGGCGGGAGGAAGCGGCCTGCCTCTGCCACCAAGAAGGCCTGGCTCGAGGTGGCAGAGGAGGTCACCTGCACCACCAACATATCGTTCACCTGCATACAGTGCAGGAGGCGCTGCAATAACCTAAGTAGGTCAGCCAAAGTGAGTACACTTACTCATTCCCCTACACTCCGTCTGCCACATCACCCCTCACACCCACTCAAACCTCATCCTCATCTTACCTGCACTTACTCACCTCGCCAGTACTCATCCCGCCACTATCACTTACCCAATCCTCATACAATCTCATGGCTCTATCTCATACTCACCCTCTGATGCATCTCTCTCACGGTCAGCCTCACCCAACCTGCCACTACCTGTGCTGCAGCCACAGGGCATGCATTACATATGTGCAGTAGGAAGCGTAAGACAAACGTGTTGTGAGCATGAAGGGGATGCACAAGGGTGTTTGAGGGTTTGTCATGGTTTTTACTTATATTTAATTTCTGACCAACTCACATCACATATTATATTGGCACCACTACTGCCACGTCTTTGCGAATCTTGTCTGGTTTGTGCAATAATAAGGATCACAATGAAGACCCACACCTGATGCCACCCATTGTGTCACTGTAGAGTGGGTGTAGGTGTATTTGCAGGGCTCTTTTGTGCAGACGACTGAGAGACGTTGGCGATGTCCCCGGTGGCACCCTGGAAGGATGCGGAGGAGAAGTTGTTGAGGGCAGTGGTGACTTTGACAGCGACAGGTAAGAAGATGGTGCTCAGGCCAGCCGGGAGCAGCTCGGCATGAAGGAGGCTGCAGATGTCCACGACTACATGTCGAGTGACTGTGAGCCTCCGTGTGCACTGCTGCTCAGAGAGGTCCAGGAAGCTGAGCCTTGGTCAGTGGACCCTGTGGCAAGGGTAGTGCCCTCTGCGACGCATCTCTCTCTGCGGTTGGCCTCCCTCCTGCTGTGCAGGTGGATGTGTCACAGCACTGTGTTGTGGAGCTCATTGTGTCAGAGGTGGCCGGCGAGGCTGGTGATGCTGTTCACCCTCCGAGGAGGTCATGACTGCAGCTACGGCGGCCCCCATCCGGAAGATGTACATCTGAGGGGGTCCGCAAGGTAGGTACGTGTGTCTGGACACCGGGGTAAGTTTGCAAGTTGGTGAATTTTATTGTTAGGTGGAGGGTGGTGGAGGCCAAACTTTGTCCAAAGTGACAGAGTGGCCTCCTGCAATGGGTGAGGGTCTCCCCCCCCCCCCCCCCCCCCCACCTGTCAAATGGACCTTTGCAGCGGCCACAGGCTGATGGCTACAACACGTCCATTTCAACTGGGAGTTTTTCCCCAGTGCGGGAAACGGTTCCAGTTGTTTCTAAAATCCCACCCCTCCTGAAATATTCCCTTAACCAGGTCTGTTAACGACCTGAAATACCAAGATAAATATTGTTAAGTGGCACCCCGCCGGCTTTAATCGCCTGCGGGAGTCCCACATGCGGGGGCTGCGCGCACATCAGCGCGTCTGTGGGGAACCCGGAAGTGGGCGGTTTGGAGCCGGGTTCCCGACCCGCTCCGGGATTCCCCGATTTTCGGAGCCCCTCCGCCAGGAACGCACCCGATCGCGGGTGCTAATATCGGGTTAACTCTGTTTCTTTCTCCACAGATGTTGCCTGACTTGCTGAGCTTTTCCAGCATTTTCTGTTTTTATTTCAGTCTGTGCAGAGGTTGACACTGAAAAGTTTCTGTGGTCGTTTCAGTGATGTTTGCATACGCCGGCCATCCAGGTCATCAATTCTAGATTGGCAAGTTATTAATTTGATATCTAGATTTAATAAGCTCCCCCAATGGTTCAGTTTGTGAGTTTTGAACTGAGCCACACTGCCCAATAAGGCCCCCAATTTCAAATGGTGGGCTCTGCTCAGATAGCCAATCTCAGCTAGGTTGACGGTAGCAGTACTTCAATTGTGGCTCCGGGTTAGGGAGAGTTCAAATCGGCCAGCGTTCCTGCCCCTGATCACCAACACTGTGACCTCTGCGGGAACGTTTATGTTGGGTGAGGGTGGGATTGGGTCCGGTATTGAATGCCCTGGCATCGCTCAGCATCTGGGTTCGCATATGATGAATGCCCACTTACATGAGGTGCTGGAGGATGCCGGTCACCTTGGGAGTCCCATGTGAGGAACGCCACACCTTGTAAGTTAGGATTTTCACAGCAGATACAGATTTGTAGCTATGGGGTAAACAGGGCTGGAGGGGAACAACAGCAAGAATTTTATGGAAAGAATTTCTGAATTCTGGGCATGTCTCGTTAAATCGAACAGCTTTTCAAAACAGGTTGTTTAAAGAGCAGAGAGATGTACAGCAGTCAATAAATCCTTACGAAACCATCAAGTTCCCTCTGCCTGCAACAATCCTTCCATTGCCGCCATCCATTTCATTATCTTGCCCGCTAATCGCCTCAGGCAATCATCATCATATACCTGCTGTCAATCACGGACACCATGACTACAAGTCTCAGTGGCCAAATTGTGTAAGCACACGTGTGCAGACTTTGAGACACTCAAGAAAAACTGAAATGTTCGTGCATTCTTGGGATTAATTTTGTTTTAATCAATCACAAGCTATTAGGAGAACATTCCCAGACTCCCAGGTAGGAGGTTAGCAATATTACTTCTCTGAAAAGGTCACTGCACTTAACCAACTCCCCGCAAATACTTATTCTTACTTTAGATACGTTTGTTTATTCGGCTTGCAATTGCCAATCCCATAAGGTGCTTTTACACTTGAAAACCTAAAGGTTGACTCACTTTCCTCTTGCTTTCAGCTGTAGTTACAAATGTAAACTGCACCCCCCCACACACACCGACATCCCTTGTTCTGGGGGCAGTTTACTGGATTTACTGGATTTGCCACTGGATTTACTGGATTTACTGGCTCCGTCTCTGCGTGGTGTCCGCTGGGCAATGGTACTGTTTGCAAATGGTGTGGGAGGGCCAGCGTGGGGGCACTGTCCAGGAACCGCTGCTGCACTGCGAAGGTGCTGAGAACGGATCTGTTGCGTTGCTACCTAAAGAAATGAGTCTATAAATGGCCACCCTGGGGTTAGCTCTTCCCTTCAATTCAGTAGTGTTTCCATTTGAATGTATAGAAAATGAACCATGTGCCAGAGTGAAGTCTCCTTTTAATGGACATGTTCACTATGATTGTGCTGTATTAGCTAACACTGGTATACCAGCCAGACATCTGCAATAAGTATTCGGTTGTAACTCCGCTGATCGCAGTGCTCACTCATTGAGATCTCCATGGAGATGGCAGCTCGGGTATCGGTGAGAGCGGGTTTGCACCGCGGCCTGCCTTGAAACTGTTTGTCATTTCGATGCTGTGCATGTTTCTTTTTCAAAGTAAACCTCAACATTGGTTTCATCCCATCTCTCAAAGGCTTGTCATCATTAAATTTTCAGTTGGGTCTGACGATGGTAAACAAGGAGTCTTCATCACCGTCAGCTTGTAACTTTTCCACCTCTTGCCGAATGTGAAGGGTTTGTAAAATAACACTGAGAGATGCCGACAAGCACAGATGACAATCTCTTCTGACTTGATTGCTTTGAACAGAGGGACAAGAGTCACTGAATAATGCTTCTTGTCGGAATGCTGTTCCTTTCTAATGCCGAACCTTCCACTGATGCCCTCCCTGAATGCATTTTGCTACAATCTGCCACCAGCCATCAAGACAAACACCTGATCTGTTTCATTTGTCTGTCGTTAGAGGCCAGCTTGCCATTTTCAGAAGAATAGTACTGACTGAATCTGAGTTTGTAAAGAGATTCTAATCTAATATTTTTGCCTATTTAACAACATGAAGAAATGAGGTGTGTGTGTGTGAAAAGTCTGTTCTCTGACTCTCTCTATATCTCTGCCCTTTGCTACCTTGTTCAGTACAGAACAATCCCTTACAATTGTCTACAAGTAGTTGTTATTGTCAGATCCCTATAGGCTAGATGGAGTTCACACTAAATTTTTGTCTATGGGCTTTTTCTCTGTCTCCCCTTCCTCTCTTCCTCCCTTTCTCTATCCCCCTCTCTCTCCATCCTTCTTTCTCTTCCCACTTCCCCTCTCATCCTGATCCTCCTCTCTTTTTCTCCGCCCCTTCTCCCTCTCTCGCCGCCCCTTCTCTCTCCTCCCTTTCTATCTCTTCTCCCCTTCATCTGGGAAGTTATGAATGGAGTCCCAGAAATACATTAAGCAGCAGGTCTCCTGAGGACCAGAGGTGAGAGGGAGATCAGATGTAGCTTCTGAATGATATTGGGTCAGAACTTGCTGGAGTGAGGCATCTTATCCGTGCACCGGGAGTTGGATTTTTTTCCCCTCAAACTTCAGCTCAAAAATTATTTGCGCCGTAAATGGCCAGACATGCGAGTTGATGACGACATGGCAAGGTCAACGGGCCATCTGAGACCTTGGTGAATGACGGCTCCAACAGTCTATCTCCTTAACCAATGGAATTTTAAGATAGTGAAAGAAACAGAGCAACCACGGAGAAGGAAATAGGGTGAATTAGGGTCAAATTAGATACAGGAAGGGAAAGAAAGCTTGGATTAAGAAAGAGAAAAAAAGAGACCGAAAGGAAAAGTAAGAAAAAAAAATTACATTTCAAATTTAATAAACCTCAAGGAACAATTTACTACCTGCAGGAGTCAGACTCCACATTTTCAATTGTTCCTTTTCTGGGCCCCTGATGGCATGTCGGGAACATAAATCTCATCATCAAAAGGGCCCTTGCGTCATTAACCACCGGCCCTAACTTTCTGTGCTATTCATATTTGTGGTGCAAATCCAGCAATTTCTTGAAACACCCGAGGGGATTGAGGGTGAGATCCTGTTTTTGTGCGAGGCTAAATTGTCCAGCAATTTGTGGCGATTCACAATCCACGGCGTATCTCCTCCTCCTCTCTACAAATTGCTGGGTTTTTTAACGCACCAGTAACGGCTAATGCTTTAAACTCGTCTTTAGTTTCCCAGCAAATTCTGGGCAATTATTACTGCCACCACTATACACTTTATATTACAGGTTGCCACTCCGTACTGGCTGTGTTAATGAGGTATTTCTCTGGGTGATCTTTATATAACCTAGCCAAAATGAGAGAGGATGACTTTCGTTTTTAAACATCTTGAGGAATGGCGGTGTTCACACAAGGAAACTGTGATACCATTTCTACAAGTTTGACTAGAAATAATGCAGTTAATTAAAGAACAATTGTATGTCTGATATGAATTGTACTATCATGAATTCAGATGCTGTGTGCCAGTATCTAAATACAGAATAACATTGTATAATACCCTAGTGTGGTGTGATACATCACCTCTGTTGTAGCCTCATTATACAGTGATAATCAACCACATACTGCTGCCTCTCATTCTACTGGAGGCTCCTGGATCCTTAACCTATGCCACAGTGTGTATAAAAAAAATGCATCAGTAATCCTTAAATATTTTATATGAAATGAAAAGACTTAAAAATGTGTTTCAATCATGGAACTTAATCTGTGGAGTCAGATGACGTTTTATAAACCATTCGAGCATGGAGTTCAAAGTCGATAATGTCATCCAAACCCTGAGGTTGCATTACACCTTTGTGCCACACTCCTAGGGAGCTGCTATTCTATGTGAAACAGGCCTGATTTATTTAGCATTTTCAAATCTCATCAGTGAAACTTATAGGGACTTTGACATCTCCATCACGGACACATCTCCATCACGAGCCGGGGGTGAATATATGGGCAATTTTGCTAACATCTTACAAACAAACTGAAGTTGTTACTGATAGCGACGGCAGTGTCACAGCAAATCAAGGAATGATTCTTTCCGATTTCTTTTAACAGTCATTATATAAATAAAATCATCCACTATTGAGAAGTGTCATGCTATTTGCTCCTTCACTTCCTTTCGTTCTCCTCTAACCTATCAGAAACGGTTTATGTTAGGTTCCTAATGGTACATAGTCTTCTGCATTAGTGAGGTCGCTTGTGCATATATCATGAGGCTATACAGATTTCTTAAGAAGCAGGAAGTTCCTTTGATGGATTAGTGGCTGACTATGCCATCTGCTTTGTGATGGAGCCCAACACATCAGGAACGTCTCGTGTTTGACTCCCAGTCTGTGCTGAGCTGAGCTGATCTCAGCTGGAGTGGAAGTAGGGACATCACAATTTGCCTCTGCACCTCCTAGGTTACGGAGGGGAGAAATCAGGAAGGATTCCTTTTCCTGATTGCTATCCAGTGAGCCCTGCTGGCAAGTGCATGTGCATAGCTTTCAGGGAATGCTGAGAATGGACTTGGCAGTGATGCCTCCTATGATCAAATTCGCATTCGCCTCCTCAGTTCACATGAAGAATGGCTATAAGGTTAAGAGATACAGGAAGGCAGCCAGCTCTCAAACAGCTATACTAGAGTCAACGGGATGGATATTCCTGACCTTGAATGCCCAGATTGCTGGTTCTCTACCCCTTTTACATTGCCCTCAGATTTCTGGGGCTTTCCTGGGGGGAGGGGGAGCTTAGCCAGTGTCGGCAGGTCAGTCGGAGGTATGTTAATGACTTGGGAGAGGGAGCATTCCGACCTCCACCTCATTTCCCAGTTTATCTCTGCCCTGGCCGCCACCCCCACCAGAAGTAGTCAATCGAAGAACATGATGCTTCAGCTTGACCTGGACCACTGCTGACCAGAGGGTCCGCAGGGTTCGAGGAGCAGGCCAAAGACTTCAAGTGAGGAACGGCTCAACGTTTTTTTTTTTGGATTCCCCCTCAGGGTGTTGAGGTCCAGTCGGTCACATGCCCGAGGCCCCGACGTGCATCTGCAGGGGTGAGAGGCCTGCAGTTGTGTCTCATTTTCCTGCCCTTTCTGCCAGTACTAGGCCTTGCCAGGGGGTGTTCCTGGGTCATGTAAATGCCACGGGGGGGGGGACAGGAAATCCTAGTCTTCCGGTCTGGGGGCTGTACAGGAGTGGAGCACTTTGTGTACAGCAGAAAGCTGGCATAGGCATTATGGGCCAAATGGCCTTCTGTACTGTAAACTACTATGGCTGTATGGGAGGGAAGGGAGCAGAAAAATGTGCCTTAGTGTCTTCAGGAGAGGATGAAGAAAAAGGGGAAAAAATTCAATAATGACTCCATCACTCTTTCTGTGGATGGAGGCTGCTTGGCCTGTAAGTGTTCTCTGTATTAAGGTTGTACCTTTGTAGCCATTTCACAGATTGTAAACTTAATGACCCCACATAGTCACTTCAGAAATACTCAACTTTTTATTGATCATCTAAGTACTGCAGTCTCATAATTTATAAACACCAAACTTTCCAACTGAACCAGTGTTCCTTAAATAGCCTTTAAAACCCTTCAGGTGTGATGGTATAAATTGATTCAAACCGTGATCAACCTGAACTGATAGCCCACTGTCCCGCCCACATCCGCAGAGCTGACTTGAGCCTCTGGAATAGTTCTTGAAATCTACAGTTCCAGTGCAACCTTGGTTAAAATTCTGGTTCTGCAATTAGAAACTGATGGGATCCTAAGAAACCGGTACTCGTGTGTGATCAGACTGTCCCAGTTTAGCTTTCTGGCAGTCGTCTTTGGAATTCAAGATTCCAGCCGTGGTTCAGTTGGTAGCACTTTCGCGTCTTGAATCAGAAGATTGTGGGTTCAAACCCCACTCCCGAAACTTGAGCTCATAATCCAGGCTGATACAGCAATGCCAGTACTGAGGGATTGCTGCACGGTCAGAAGTGTCATCCTTCAGATGAGATGTTAAACCAAGGCCCTCTCAGGTGGAAGAAAAACAGGGGAGTTCTCCCTGGTGTCCTGGTCAATATTTATCCCTTAATCAACATCACTAAAAACAGATGATCTGGTCATTATCTCATTGCTGTTTATGGGACCTTGCTGTGTGCAAATTGGCTGCCGCGTTTCCTACATTACAACAGTGACAACTCTTCAAAAGTACTTTATTGGCTGTAAAGTGCTTTGGGATGTTCTGAGGATGTGAAAGGCGCTATATAAATGCAAGTTCGTTCTTTCTTTCATGGCGGAATACTACCATAAATCCGATACATATGCCTCTCAATCTTTTAATATAACAGGACTTGACCACGGCTGATTTGGATCCAGGCTAGGGTCCACGGAATATTTTTATCAGCTTCTCCCCTTCGCCCGACCTGAACAGCAACTTGTCACCAATTGCCTTTCTCCATCATTCAGCTGATCAGGACTTCAAAATGGCTGTCCTCCCGAGGAAGGATGAGACACAAATCTATTCATTCATTTTTATTTCCAGAAATTTAGAAACAGGGAAGTGGGTGCCCATTGAATGCTCCTGGGTTTAAATGCATCGTGCTGTGACTACTGAGCATTGTGTACACAATGACCTTTAATTACTTCTTTGTGTGTCGGTAAAGCAGGTCCAAGTTGAGGAAATGAGGACCTAAATGTTGAAATTTATTTCCATTGCAAAAAGTGACCCAAACAAGGCTTTGAAATCATGATGGGTGATATTGGTGTACAATTGCTTATATCAAATTCATCTGTGTGCTATTTTAGTAGAGGCATTGACCCTTTTATTTACAACAGGTTAACATCTCTGTAAAACAGCTGAAAGAGGAGTTTGATGTGAACTGGTTAAACAACCGCATGTTAACGTCACACTGTGCAACTTCCAATTCTATATGTCCTAATCTCCCACTCTCAGTACAGCCGTATTGATTCTGTAGGGAAGATGTTGCAGGATTTGGGATGCGCGCTGCGTTGTCATCTCCCCGTTGTCTGCTTTGGACAAAGACTGCAGTGATGTGAAAGTACTTAAGAACCTGTTGTCTACCTGATTTTGGACAGCAAATAGAATACATAAAAATAGTGCACCAAAGCATTCTGAGAGCAGGCTGCACACAACCCAGCTTAAATTAGGTCTTGTATTTTAACATGAAAATGCAAATTGGTATGTTCACAAATTACACATGTTTGCCATTTCGCACGTGCGCATGCGGGTGGTGTATGTGTGGAGTTCTGATCTGCTGCCTCGGAGTAGCTGATGTATTTTGTAATTCAATATCAGTTGGCAGCTCTACCAACACCTCTGCCTCAGGAACTCCATGTCACACCTGCACTTGCTGGAAAAGAGTGGAAAATTCATGGGGAGAGGAAAGTGGGAACAAAGGTTACCTGGTTTTATCGGATGATTGCTGGAATTTCCCAGCAATATTGATGCTTTCTCTTGCTGGAGTTAAGGCTGTACTACCATCTTAATAGAGGATTTTCATTACTGCTATGGATGTTGAGATAGTTCCTAACACCATGGTGTTCTCTTGCTTTCCTGGGAGGGGAAAAAAACAGTAGAGAAGATAAATATATTAATGCCGCTGGGCCATATCTCCATGTTGCAAGCAACTGCTTTTAACCTTGTTTATGCTTTTGTCTTGAGGTGATGCCTCCTGAATTTTTTGGCTTGTGACAGAACTTTCACACCTCTGATTTCTCTGCAGCTGACAACTCTGTTGATTAGCAAACTTTGGGATAGAAAAGTTAAGCAAACAATGCACGAGCTGGTCAGTGAAGGCCTGCAGAAAGAGATGGGATGTGCAGCAGCACTCGGGGTCATGAAGGGATTGAGAGGAGACACTGGAGTCCACTCTAACCAGCACCACGTGTTTGGTTGTGTTACAATGAGATGGAGATCCGAGCAGCTTATCCAATGGAAGCTATTGGTGGCATTTAATATCTTAGTGGCTGATTCCTAATTTATAATTCATGAGGTTTGAGTGATAGTGGCAAACTGTCTATCCAGCTCATCGCGATTCCCTGCAGACATCGGAAGTTTCGTGAAAACCTTCTAACCACAAACTGTACTTTGCTGGTGCAGCTGTACCGCCTGGAGCAGTGTGTTTAACTCTCTCAGACGACAGGAATGAAATTCAAATACACGGAGCCCAGCTACAAGCGCAGCCTAACCAGATGAAACACAATCGTACGACCTCGTCCATGCTGATGCCGAGCAAACCTGGTTTTAAGGAACATTTTTGCAGCTTCCTGATTGCTCAGCTGCTGAAGATAGTGAGTTACTGAGCCACACAGATCAGGAAGGTCCACAGTCTGATTCCCGGTCTATCCTGCCCTGATTAGGGAGGGGAAAACTGACGAGCTTTCCCTCTCCCCTATGCTGACCCCCAGCTGGAAAAATACTTGTATGAATGTTGGGTAATGATGGCCACCTGTGTTGAACAGCCTATCAAGCATTCACTGTGTTGGCTGATAGAATGAAGAATAACTGCTTGAGATGAGGTACTGGAAGTCATGAACTTGTACCCTTTAGACTCTGCACAATGCACCATTTCCCTATCTGAGAAGGTGGGCAAGCAACCTTGGGCTAGCCCTCTACTAAAGCTGCTCTTTAGTTGTTCAGAGGTAATTAAGGGAGACCAGCCTTCACTGTCCCTCAAGGAGAGTTCCCTGCTCTTTGCTTAGTGTCTCCCTGGGATGGCATAGCTAGGATACTCACTATCTGAGGAACTAAGGGAAGGTAGAAGATCACCTACACACAGCACATAATTAAAAATTAAGTAGCATCATTGGATTGCTTGTCGTGACATTGTTCAATAAGGGTTTGAGAGAGAGATCAGAGCAACAACAACTTGTATTTATAGAAGGCCTTTATTGTAGTAAAACATCCCAAAGCGCATCACGGGAGTGATTTTCAAACAAAATTTGACACCGAGCCATATAAGGAGATATTAGGACAGGTGATCAAAAGCTTGGTCAAAGAGGTAGGTTTTAAGGTGCGTCTTAAAGGAGGAGAGAGAGGCAGAGGGGTTTAGGGAGGGAATTCCAAACTTTAGGGCCTAGGCAGCTGAAGGCAAGGCCGCCAATGTTAGAGCGATTAAAATCGGGAATGCGCAACAGGCAAGAATTGGAGGAACGCAGAGATCTCGGAGGGTTGTAGGACTGGAGGAGGTTACAGAGATAGGGAGAAACGAGGCCACGGAGGGATCTGAAAATAAGGATGAGAATTTTAAAATCAAGGCATTCCCAGACCAGGAGCCAATGTAGGTCAGCGAGCCCAGGAATGATGGGTGAATGGGGCTTGGTGCGAGTCAGGATACGGGTAGCAGAGTTTTGGATGAGCTCAAGTTTATGGAAGATGGGAGGCCGGCCAGGGGAGCACTGCAATAGTCAAATCTAGAAATAACAATGGCATGGATAAGGGTTTCAGCAGCAGGTGAGCTGAGGCAGGAGTGGAGACGGCGATGTTACAGAGGTGAAAATAGGCGGTCTTGGTGATGGAGTGGATACATGGTCGGAAGCTCATCTCGGTCAAATAGGACGTCAAGGTTACGAACAGTTTGGATCAGCCTCGAACAGTGGCCAGGGAGAGGGATGGAGTTTGTGGCGGGGACCGAAGACAATGGCTTCGGTCTTCCCAATATTTAGTTGGAGGGAATTTATTGCTCATCCAGTACTGGATGTCAGGCAAGCAAGTGTGTCAAATCAGACAATGGAGGGGTCGAGGGAGGTGATGCTGAGGTAGAGCTGGGAGTCGTCAGCGTACATGTGGAACTGATCAGAATGCCTCACCAATTGCACGCGAGTCTGATCTGTGCCCAAAATGAAATAAATGTTTGTACAATCCAGAAGGCATTTAATTTCAATCTAAATATTGGTTTGCACTGATTGACGGTCTTGATGTGTTGCGCTATTCTGAAATGAGCCATGATTGTTTGGATGACAGCAACGCACACAATGTGATTATCAATGGCTCGTAAGAGAGATTTACGAGGCCGTGGCAATGTAATACACCCCTGGGTAATCCATCAGGGCTCAGATTATAATAGTTTACAAGCGTGTGTGCCCACACAGCTGCATTTGTGCAATTTATTGACAGCACTTTTATTCAGATTTTGTCAAGATTATCGCCACTGTGTAATTCTTGTTGCTAAGTTTCTACTGCAGTCCAGTAGTGTAACAGTTGCACTGTGCAATATTGATCTTCTGAAGACAGCTTACGGGCAGACTTTTCCTTGGAATGTTTCTCATCGATTCCGAGCTTTGCTTTCCTTTAGTGGAGTCCCCATTCAATGTGTATTTGTTTTTGGACTTTCTCCGCATGACTGATTATGCACTGGTGAGCTTTTACCCTTTGAAGAGCCTAAGAGAGCGTTTTGCAATATTTAGAGAATCAAACGTCGTGTAAATAATTTAATGTAGTTGAACAGTGGGTAGAACACGGTGGGTCCTGCAGTTCCCAAAGGCCTGGTCTGCCGCAGAGCTGAGGTGGGGCAGGACTTCCATTGACTAATCTGCTCTGTGAACCTGTGAAGTGATTTGCGTAAAGAGGGCGGGCGACCATCAGTGCTCCCTGGCCGTCTATCCTTGCTGCTCTGTCGGGGGAGGGGGAGGGGCAGACCATTTAAGCCAAAGGGTATCCCAGTAGTTTTTGAAACAAAGTACCAATTTTGAACTTGCCATTAGGAATGTGGTATTGGTGCTTCACTTCCAATCGTGCAGTCCTGCGTGACGGGGCAGGGGAGGGCAAAGGAAGTGAAGCTACTGGGATTTTGGGGTGGGTGACATCATCCTGCCAGGCCCGTCCCCTCTTCTGATGTCAGCATGGGGAGGGGGGGGGTGCAGAGAAGATGCAAGATGTTCCCATTTAACTCCCCCTGCCCTGCCCCAACCCCCCATCCCTCCATCAGAATTACTTATTGTGGAGAAAAGAAAGGGTGGAGACCTGGTGGAACTAGATCCAGCCCCAAATTCCAACCATCTCCTGCCCACCCCTGAAACTGGCTTAAACTTTGGATGGACCCTCAAAGACCCAGGAATTTCAAACCTAGCCGATCAACATCATAACTTGGGTTATAATCTGACTCGGAACAATGGCTCAAAGCGAAATGAGTTTGGGGAGGTTTCAACCACTTCCCATTGAAATGCAAGTCCAATGGCAGAAATTTGTAGCGTCAGTCAGAGAGGCCATTTAGAATGGGTCGTGTAGAAAATGGAAAAATGTCACCCTGGCTTGGGGAGATAGAGGGAAATGTTGTTCATGGGTTTACTCGCAAGGAAAGGAAGTGTGTGATGGGTACAGTGAAATCATAAATGCATTTATAAAGAACTGGTTTCTGATTTTTGCTACTCCCAGAACACTGAGCAAACATTCTCCCTCGATCAGTTTGGATGAACCAGACAGTTGGCCCATCTGATCTTTACATTACAGATTTTTTAATGTCCATCTAAGCAGGACCTCCAGTTTAACATTTTGTCAAAGGATAATCGAAAGACAGCACCTCTGATGATTTAACAGCCCCTCTGCGCTGCACAGGATAGATTCTGGGGGTAATTTTAACTTTTGGCCATAGAAGTCGGCCACCTCTCCCGATTTTCTATGGAGATTACTCCCTACGTGCTTAAGTCCTGGTGCGGGGTTTAAATTCAGAGATGAAGGTGCTATCTGCTGAGCCAAGCTGATACTAAACTACATCCAACCTAAGCTGTACCTGACCTGCAAGGTGGTGATGGGCCTTGTTCTTGAACCAGTGGCCGTGGTCTATTACAACTGAGTGGCTTGCTAGAGGACAGTTAAGAGTGAGACTGGAGTCACATCTCGGCCAGACCGGGTAAGGACGGCAGGTTTCCTTCCCTAAAGGACATTAGTGGACCAGTTGGGGTTTTACGACAATCTGATACCTTCACGATACCAGCTTTTTATTTCCAGATTGTTTGTTTTTTTTCTAAATTAATTCAAATTCAAATTTCCTTGGTGGGATTTGAACTCTCAGTCGTTGGATTATTAGTCCAGGCCTCAGGATTATTAGTCCAGTAACATAACCACTACACAATACACTGGATTCAAAAATGGGGGAAAATGTTCTGTTCCCCCTCTTATCTCTACTTTCTCCCCCAAATATTGACACCACCCCCCCTCACTTTGAGCACTAAATTCATCAAAAATTATTATTTAAACAAAATAGACATCTTGGTCAGTCACACCACAACAGCTTGCCTCACAGTTTAGTTCCCCATTTTTACTCAAACCAGTTTTACTAAATGGCCTGCGCAGCTGTCAAAACTTCTAGAATCATAGAAATTACAGTACAGAGGGGGGCTGTGCAGCCTGTGCTAGTTTCTCGACCAGAGCCGTCTACTTTAATCCCATTCTCCTGCCCTTTCCCCATATCCTTTTGTATTCTTCCTTTTTCAAATATTCATCCAATCCCCACAACTTACACTCCCATTTTTATCATGTATCATATCTGTACAAATTTTCTATACGTCTATGATACTGTACTTCATCAAGGAAAGATGAAGGATTGATGATTTCAAGAATATTGAAGCACCATGATAGGGGGTTTATCCTGTTCCTCTACCACTCACTACCTGGGAATTGCATCCCGGAAAGGGAATAAGAATCCTCCACTTGCCTGAGGTGATGGATGAACGGCAGTATTTTCTCCCACCTTCGGAAAGCACTAACTCTTGCCTTAGGTATGGTGCCACAGGTACTGGCAGCTCTCTGGTACTTTGACCAAGTGGCCCCTGTTCACGTGTGGGCATAGACAGAGAAGCCTGCATGTTCTGATCACAAAATCTAGGTTTGAGTGTTGCCAAATATTCAACCTTGGAGGGCATCACACCTGAAGCAGTGTCCATATGCATGCACCTTCCATCAGGGGTCCCTGGATATTATTGAAGAGTTCGACCCCTGGCCTATTTGCCCTCACTTAGGTTAGGAGTGCTGAGGCTAGTTATACAAGGAACATACCAGCAATTGAATCTGGGACTTTCTGGGTTTGTGCGACTTAATGTTACGCAGCTGTTACCCAGTAAGTCATTGGAGAAACGACGTTTTCTTCACTGACTAGTTTTACTTTTCTTGTTGCAGGTGATAGAACGACTGTTAGCAATTCTGTTGTCAACTCAAATGTTGACGGGACAGCTCCTTGAGATTGTCACATCTGATGAAACATCAAAGACAATTTTGTTGTACTTTGATTCAAAATGATTACAATAGTTCTTAGAAGGTCGATTCTTTTTTGGCTTTGTAGTACTTGAGCTTTATAATGTTAGAGTATAATTCTTGTAGCCATTAAATGACATACAAGTTGCGGATGTTAATGATGTGCCAGCAGGAGAAGTCCATGATAGAGTTGATGCACTCAATTTTACTTCAAAATCATTTAATGTTACATCTTATGCTTGTGCTCTTGTGGTTTTCTAATGAGCCTTTTTAAATACAAGAAAGAATTCAGGAGCTGTGACTGTTGTGCGTTTTTGTGTATTTTGTAATTCCATTATATTGTCAGTTGTCTGTCACTTAGTAGTAATGTTTTCATTTTCTCTTTCCCCATTCCCTCCCCTTCTCTCCTGAAGGCATTAACTCTGACTGGGCTCCTGTCCACCATGATCTCCTGGAATACAAAGGGGTGGAAGTCCTATTACAGTTGTATAAAGCTCTAGTTAGACCCCATTTAGAGTATTGCATTCAGTTCTGGGCACCGCTCCACAGGAAGGAGCTATTGGCCTTGGAGGGGGTGCAGTGCAGATTCACCAGAATGATAATGGGGCTAAAAGAGTTAAATTATGAGGACAGGTTGCATAGACTAGGCTTGTATTACCTTGAGTATAGAAGATTAAAGGATGACCTAATTGAAGTGTTTGAGATGATTTAAGAATTTGATAGGGTAGATAAAGAAAAACTATTTCCTCTGCTGGGAGTGTGCAGAACAAGGGGGCATACTCTTTAAAATTAGAGCTAGGCCATTCTGGGGTGATGTCAGGAAGCTTCTTTACACAAAAGGTGATGGAAATCTGGAACTCTCTCCCCCCAAAAAGCTGTTGAGGCTGGGGATCAATTGAAAATTTTGAAACTGAGACTGATGGATTTTTGTTAGGCAAGAGCATAAAGGGTTATGGAACCAAGCTGATAGATGGAGTTAAGATGCAGATTAACCATGATCTAATTGAATGGCGGAACAGGCTGAAGGGGCTGAATGGCCTACAACTGTTCCTACCTCACCAAAATGGCCATTCCTCATGTGTGAGGTGATATTGTGGCTGTCAGCAAGCTATTCGACCATGCAGAGCATTACGGCTGAGCCCGATCCTGTCCCCACACACGCACTTTTCCAGCAGGATCACTGTATTGGGACTGGGAGCCCAAGTTGGGGTTTTTCCTCCCCTCCCAAACCCAGGCCCATGAGGCTAATTAATAGGCAGCCCTACACTCCAGCCCTTCCTTCCCCATCTGCGATTATCTAACTGAGCAGTGGCCGGGGATTAAACCCGGGTGCGTTCTTTGTCTGATTGAATGTCTTTTAAAGATCAGTACGTTTTAAAATAAGTCAACTGCCAGACATTATCCAGAGGCAGCAATATGTGAACTCTGAAATTGATTGTACAGGTGATGCATTTCTGTTAAATATTTTCTGTTGGGTTCAGATTTAGTTGGTGAATGAATGACTTTCAAATTGCTGGTTTCTAGTCAGAGATCTGACCTTCAGTGTATCATTTCCAGTTACATGCTTATCGGGGTCGCACTGCATCACCATTCCACCGTTAATTTTTTTCCATTTCTTTCTGTGATCCTTATCTGGTTCACAGCAGCAGTTCTGATGCAAAATAATTACAGGTTTGGACGCTGAGCATTCACTAAGACTTTTCACACCCATCCCTGCCTGTCAGGGACCTCATTTACTGATAGACGAATACACAGCAAATTGGAGGCTGCTACAAACAGTTACTGATGCTTTACCGCAGTTATTTAAAGATTTTGTGACTTCATGTTACTTATGTTCTTCCTTGCTTCTCTGCTTTTTTGACAAGGACCCTGACAGGAAACTTTATCAGATGTGTCACCATCTTTATTTCTTCAGGTACTGCATAAACAATTAGTTCTTTGTTTTCTAAGCTGGTTCTATTTGATTTTACTTTTTCATTTTTCTCTCGGTTTCCTCCCTCCTCCTCCTCTCCTTTTTGCTGGGGTGGGAACATAGGAACAGGAGGAGGCCCTTCAGCCCCTCGAGGCTGCTCCGCCATTCAATGAGATCATGGCTGACCTGTACCTCAACTCCATTTACCTGCCTTAGCTTCATATCCCTTGATACCCTCACCTATCAAAAATCTATCGATCACAGTCTTGAGAGCTCCAATTGTCCCAGCATCCACAGCCTCTTGGGGGAGAGAATTCCAGATTCCTACTACCCTTTGTGTGATAAAGTGCTTCCTGATTTCCCTCCTAAATGGCCTAGCTCTAATTTTAATATAGTGTTCCCTCATTCTTGATTTCCCCACCAGAGGAAATAGTTTCTCCATATCTACCCTATCGAATCATTTTAAAGCCCCACAAGGATGGAAACATTTCCACAAGCGTTGAGAGCCCCTATTGTTGTTTATCCAGATGATTATTCATGTGTGAGCCTCGACCACTAATATCAGCAGGCAGTTCAATCTCTGGTGGAGGGAGGCCTCAGTCAAGCCTGATCAAATACGTAGGTACTTTCCTGTAGTGAGGTCTATTGAAGAGGGGGTTACAAATACACTCGCGGCAATTAGATGCATTTCTGAAGACGGACAAGATTGAGAGGGATTGTGAGCAGGCAGGTGGATGGGGTTGATTGGATTTTGCCTGTTTTGGTGCTAAATGCAATTCTGTGCGCATAAGAGGAACGGAATGTTCTGGGAGGGCAGGAGGATGATGTGGAGAAAGGGGGAATGAGGCCATGGTGGGATTTAGAGACGAGGAAGATGATTTTAAATTTATGTTGCTTGGTCCTATGTCCCCCATGGAGGTCAGGGAGGATGGGGGTGATACATGAGCGGGGCTTAGTTCAGGACCGGGTACGTGGAGCTGAATTTTGGACAAGTTGGAGTTCGGTGAGGGTGGAGGAGGGGAGGCCTTCAGGCTGTGCTTTAAAATAGTCAAAAAGGAGGAAATGAAGGCAGGTTTGAGGATTTCAGTGCCAGAGAGGGAAAGATAAGGGTGGAGATGAACAACACGGCTCAATTATACATTAGGACTTCCATTAAATTGTCTTGAAATTTCACCTTAACCCTAAACTTGGATCCTCAGTGACACTAATGTGTCTTTGACTTGGAAGCTGCTGTTTTGGAGGAGTACTTGAATTGTAAATTGAGATTTGGGTTATTTTTATTTATATGATTCTTTTTGTAGACACCACCAGCAGTTAATTGTTCCAACACCTGTTGCTAACCTTTTGGAAGAGACTGGGTGGTGTCTGAAGTAAGACGTGATCTTATGGAATGAACTGAGTCAATTGAGATACAGATTTGGAAAGCCATTTGCATCTTTCTCCAAATCAGCAGAATGTTTTCAATCTCAATTCTCTGTTGCATTGGAATGTTGCGAAATCCTGGCTTTAAGCTGTTTTGGGCTAATTTCAGACTGTATTAATGCACTTCACTTGTGAACCTTGATTTGCTGCAGCATTTAACCTAATGGCATTCTGTTTTATTCAGCAGGGAAATGGTTAAAGGGGCCTTGTTAATGGGAGAAGATGTTTGTGGAGAATACAATTCACAGGCATTATGTCCCTGATCAGCACAGACAAAAAGTCTGTTAAAACTGCTCTGTTTGGTATGAGTTTTTGCAGGATGGATTCCAGCAACAAGACTGTTAAGTAAAAAAAAAAGACACTCATGATCAAAGATATAATGACACATAAGCACTATTTGAAGTGATTGGATTAGTCACATTGTAAACTGGTTTTAAGAAATTATTTCACATGGATACTGGGTGGTGTTTTGAGCCAGAACAAACTCTCTTAATCTCTGGGACTTGGGTTCAAATTCAGCACAGATAAAGGGATTTATGGTAAAATGAGTTTGGGACAGTCTCAATCTATTTCCCAGTGGATGTGGGATCAGAGTGCAAAAACTAGCTACAATTCAGCACGAATTGCATTAAATTGGAAATCTCTCTCAGACTGGCTTTAAGGATGGGGATGGTGTGTTGACCACCTGGAAGTAATAGTGGCCTCAGACTGTAAAATGAGAAGAACTATTGGAGGCATGTTGGTAGCTTAAAGAATAACACTAATGTCATAAGACAATGAGAAGCTCGCTTCAAGATGGATAGCTGAAATGTCTCATAGTGTTATCACTGAGAACGTTATCTTCAGGGCAGATCTTTGGGAAACAATCTAAGAGCTGGAACTTGCCTGATACTGTATGCCCAATAAAGGATAGACTTGTTACTTCTATCCAGAGGATCAAGGGTGACTGGGCTGGGGAGGGTTGAAGGCTGCAAGGGAGAAGGTAATGGAGGTTTGGCACTAGGGTTAGGGTTATCCCAACCTAAATGGGGGAAACATTCCTGGAAATATGGACACACCAAGTTTCATCCTTAGATTTGAATTTGTGCACGCAAAATGCAGCTGGTAATTTTTGAGTATACACCTAATACAGGTTAAGATCCTGATTAAAAGTAGCTGAAATTAAATAAAATATTTAAGTGAAAAATGGCTAATTTTTAAAAATTCTTCCATGGGATGTGGGCATCGCTGGCGAGGCCAGCATTTATTGCCCATCCCTAATTGCCCTTGAGAAGGTGGTGATGAGTCGCCTTCTTGAACCGCCGCAGTCCGTGTGGTGAAGGTTCTCCCACAGTGCTGTTAGGAAGGGAGTTCCAGGATTTTGACCCAGTGACGATGAAGGAACGGCGATATATTTCCAAGTCGGGATGGTGTGTAACTTGGAGGGGCGCATGGAGGTGGTGTTCCCATGTGCCTGCTGCCCTTGTCCTTCTAGGTGGTAGAGGTTGCGGGTTTGGGAGGTGCTGTCGAAGAAGCCTTGGCGAGTTGCTGCAGTGCATCCTGTGGATGGTACACACTGCTGCCACTGTGCGCCGGTGGTGAAGGGAGTGAATGTTTAGGGTGGTGGATGGGGTGCCAATCAAGTGGGCTGCTCTGTCCTGGATGGTGTCGAGCTTCTTGAGTGTTGTTGGAGCTGCACTCATCCAGGCAAGTGGAGAGTATTCCATCACACTCCTGACTTGTGCCTTGAAGATGGTGGAAAGGCTTTGGGGAGTCAGGTGGTGAGTCACTCGCCGCAGAATACCCAGCCTCTGACTTGCTCTTGTAGCCACAGTATTTATATGGCTGGTCCAGTTAAGTTTCTGGTCAATGGTGACCCCCAGGATGGTGATGGTGGGGGATTCAGCGATGGTAATGCTGTTGAATGTCAAGGGGAGGTGGTTAGACTCTCTCTTGTTGGAGATGGTCATTGCCTGACACTTGTCTGGCGCGAATGTTACTTGCCACTTATCAGCCCAAGCCTGGATGTTGTCCAGGTCTTGCTGCATGCGGGCTCAGACTGCTTCATTATTTGAGGGGTTGCGAATCATCAGCAAACATCCCCATTTCTGACCTTATGATGGAGGGAAGGTCATTGATGAAGCAGCTGAAGATGGTTGGGCCGAGAACACTGCACTGAGGAACTCCTGCAGCAATGCCCTGGGGCTGAGATGATTGGCCTCCAACAACCACTACCATCTTCCTTTGTGCTAGGTATGACTCCAGCCACTGGAGAGTTTTCCCCCTGATTCCCATTGACTTCAATTTTACTAGGGCCCCTTGGTGCCACACTCATTCAAATGCTGCCTTGATGTCAAGGGCAGTCACTCTCACCTCACCTCTGGAATTCAGCTCTTTTGTCCATGTTTGGACCAAGGCTGTAATGGGGTCTGGAGCCGAGTGGTCCTGGCGGAACCCAAACTGAGCATCGGTGAGCAGGTTATTGGTGAGTAAGTGCCACTTGATAATACTGTCGATGACGCCTTCCATCACTTTGCTGATGATTGAGAGTAGACTGATGGGGCGGTAATTGGCCGGATTGGATTTGCCCTGCTTTTTGTGGCCAGGACATACCTGGGCAATTTTCCACATTGTCGGGTAGATGCCAGTGTTGTAGCTGTACTGGAACAGCTTGGCTAGAGGCACGGCTAGTTTTGGAGCACAAGACTTCAGCACTACAGCTGGGATGTTGTCGGGGCCCGTAGCCTTTGCTGTATCCAGTGCACTCAGCCGTTGATATCACGTGGAGTGAATCGAATTGGCTGAAGACTGGCTTCTGTGATGGTGGGGATAACGGGAGGAGGCCGAGATGGATCATCCACTCGGCACTTCTGGCTGAAGATGTGGAAAATAGAAATGTAATATATGGTTGGGATTAAGATATGTTGTTGGGAGCTGTACCCTGCATCAACCTGTGTATCCTGTTCTGCAGTCCTTAGTACTGATACTGGGTGTTTCGACCCCCAGCACTGATATCCCTCATCTCAGCCTTTATTGCAAGGGGGTTGGAGTACAAGAGTAAGGAAGTCTTACCTCAATTGTATAGGGCTTTGGTGAGACCTCACCTGGAGTATTACATTCAGTTTTGGTCTCCTTATCTAAGGAAGGAAATATTTGCCTTCGAGGCGGTGCAACAAAGGTTCACTAGATTAATTCCTGGGTTGTCCTATGAGGAGAGGTTAAGTAGAATGGGCCTGTACTCTCTGGAGTTTAGAAGAGTGAAAGGTGATCTCATTGAAACATATAAGATTATGAGGGGGCTTGACAGGGTAGAGGCTGAGAGATTATTTCCCCTGGCTGGAGAGTCTAGAACTAGTGGGCATAGTCTCAGGATAAGGGGCCGACCATTTAAGACTGAGATGAGGAGGAATTCCTTCACTCAGGGTAGTGAATCTTTGGAATTCTCTGCCCCAGAGGGCTGTGGATGCTGAGTCGTTGCGTATATGCAAAGTTGAGATCGATAGATTTTTGGACTCTAGGGGAATCTTGGAATATGAGGACCGGGCAGGAAAGTAGAGTTGAGGTTGAAGGTCAGCCATGATCTGATTGAATGGTGGAGCAGGCTCGAGGGGCCGAATGGCCTACTCCTATTTCTTATGTTTTTATCTTCTTATCTCGATAAGCCTAAAGGACATACAATTTACTGTTCAGTCAAAGTGGTTTATTGTTTGAAAAAAAATCTAATTATCTTTTAGTTCAAATTAAGCAGTTTTAATAGAACAACACTTTATTTTGCACAAATTCAATTTGAACTAACTGATAATTTGAATGTTGCAACTTTGAATTAAGAGGAGTAGACTGCAGATTTAGGAAACAAAAAAAAACCAGATGACCATCCCCCTTACAGCGAGATTGGGAAAAATTCCTATTACACTATTCCTGCCTCTGCTCATAGCAAAACTGCACAGCACGATAAATCCATTCTACTCATTGCCGTGCAGTGTATTAACACAAATTTCTGATGTGTCATTAAGGTGGAGAAGATGCTTTTCTTTCTCTTCCCTTCCTCTGCAATTAGTAAATAAAGTTTGAAAAATAAAACTCAGTGGCTGATTTTTCTATTTTATAAAAGCAGCAGTGAATAGCACACTGCCTGCAGCAACCCACCATCTCTGTGAGCTTGCCAAAGCCAACCTGCTGCATGCTCACAGTTTGATGAACACAGTACTTTGCTATTTAGCTGTGCTACAAATTGAGTAGAATTCTACCATGAACATATGCTAACACCCTCTGTTACTAGCTTTACACTGGAGTGTTAAATCGGTTCAAAATAGAATTGACATTTTTTTGTCTGACTTGCCTACTTTAAAAGTGTTAAATTAATGTGCAGGAATAATCCACTGAATCCACCTGGATTGTTTCAGTGACAGGGATTTATCATTTATACGGGTCACTACTACCCAGGGTTATCCAATCGGGTGAGAGTGTGTGGCCAAATCTCTTCTTGTTGCCTCACTTTCAAGATGGTGGGTCTGGGGAAGGGAGAAATAGCAGCTCGGTAGCTTCACTTTGCCTTTACTGGTGTTGTACTGAGCCGTACTGATTTCATCCCTCATCTGTGCTGAGTTATCTGATCTTAACTGGTGTTGTGCTAGGATGGCGTAATCGGCCTCTGCACCGATGGTTTAAGGAGGGGAAAATCAGCCACTCTTGATCACTATCAATACTAAGTCCGGTCATGTATCACCTCATCCTCAGTGGTAGCACTCTTGCCTCAGAATTAGAAGGTTGTGATTCAAAACTCACTCCAGAGACTTGAGCACAGTCTAGGCTGACACTTCAGTGCAGCACTGAGGGAGTGCTGCACAGTCTTTTGGACGAGACATTAAACGGAGGCCCTGTATACCCTTTCAAGTGGACGAAGAAGAGCAGGGGAGTTCTCCCCGATGTCCTGGTTAATATTTATCCCTCAACCAACATCACTAAAACAGATTATCTGGTCATTATCATATTGCTGTTTGTGGGGCCTTGTTGTGCGCTAATTGGCTGCTGTGTTTCCCTACATTACAACAGAGACTACACTTCAAAGGTACTTCATTGGATGTGAAGTGCTTTGGAACATCCTGAGGTCGGTGAAAGGTGCGATATAAATGTACATTTTTTTTTTCTTTTTGAACCTCTCACCATGGCTCAGTGCCTCCTTCCTTTTTTTTCCCTCCTGTGTAAAGCACCTGGGACATTTTCCACATTAAAGTTGCTCTATAAGTGCAAGTGGTCCGAATATTACAATAGTATCCATTTCAGGAAGAGATCACACCAAAAATAATTACAGTAGTAGCAAACTGCAGAAGTTATTTTTGTCTCTCCTACAGAATGTAATATTTGGTCTCAGGTTATCAGCTCCCAACTAATATTCTCCCTGAAGCTCTTTCTGGATCGAGTGAGTTACAGCCAATTAAGCTTTTCCTGCTGATTGGTCAATTTTTATTTTTTTTTCCCCCCAAAAAATAATTATCACAGGATAGAACCTTTAAAGATTGAGAATTTCACAAGCAATAATTAGATCAGAATGATTCACAAAGTATTGAAATGGAAGAGATATGAGAAATCTCATTCCAACCTAATATCTGACTGTGTGAAGATGAAAAAAATAACTTCAGGGCTGTCACTACCGGTAATTGCTCTGAGAAACAATTTTATTTTGGCAAGATTTTCCTTTAAGTTAATGTGAGCACACATCCAGGCCAAGATTTGAACCTGAGTCTCAAAGATGAAGGGGTAATACTTCAGAATAATGCCTTTTATTATTCCAAGCCTACCAATTCTGTGCACACAGTCAATTCGGATGAAGAATCAGTTTGACCCATTGATTTCATCCTTCAAGAATTCCAACCCTACCATTATCCTCATTCCTCCATCTCATTGATTCTCAATCACTCTCTCAGCAATCAACCTTAACAAATCCCAGCGAGTTAACTTAGAGTTACTGCACATTGGGACTTGGCTCCACAAGCACAGCTCTCGGGCAGCATAAAGGCAGTTTAATAGTCTCTAGAACCCATTTATACTGTCTGCTTCAATGGCCTTCCTTAGTAATTTAGAACATAAGAAATAGGAGCAGGAGTAGGCCAATCGGCCCTTCGAGCCTGCTCCGCAAATTTATTCCACAACTCTTTAGATTATAATGACTCCCCCTCTTGCTCATTTTTTAGCACATGTTCCCTGATAGTTGAACCTTTCACTTTGGTCCAATTGGTCTATTCCCTTTTATTATCTTGAACACATCCACTAGATCACTTCAAAGTCTCTTTTTTTTTTAAAAAAAAGAAAAATCCAAACTTCCTCAACTTTTTCTCATAATTTAAATTCCTGATAATCAACATCAATTTGTATCTGGTGAATTTTTCAACTATGTAAACTAAGGAGTGCTTTCTCTCCTCTCTAACACATCTGCAATACGTCCCTTAAAACATTAGCATTTAATCTGGTGACTCAATTGGCCAGGAAAACATTTCACGTTAATAACAAAAAAAAACTGTGTTTCCTTGGCTGAGCACTGTGTCTGGTTCAATATGCAGAATCCTTTGTTTAAAATGACAGGAATTCAGTGGGGCTTGAAATATGCAGGAAATCTGGGATTAAACTGTACAGCCTATTGTTTTGGTTGAATGAATACGAATTCTTCATCGAAGGGCTCCTATCTAAAAGTCGGGCATGTGGTGGTTTGACCTGTAGTTACCTCTCTACTTGTTACTGATAGTCTGCTGTTATCTCACTCGAACACTTTTATCACTTTCGGTTGGTGAAACATAGATAATATCTAGCTTGGTGGGTGATGAGTTATGGGCGTTCTTTCATGAATGTGAAAGATTCAAAATTCATGAGCATTGCAGACATGAATGAGTTATGATGCCCCGTTACATACGTGACAATGCCTGAAATTCGCTGTTGTGGGTGAGATATTAACGCCCAGCACATTAATATTTGAGTCTGTATGATGGCTATTGCCATTAACGGAGTCACCATCTTTATAATGGTTACCATCTTGGCATGGAGGGAATGGGGGGGCTAATGGTGAAATTTGAGTTATGTCAATGCTTCAAGTACTTTATATATTTTAAAATATTATATCTATTTTCCTTCCTCAGTTTTCTCCTTTTCTTACCTGAAGTTGTGGTATAATTACACAGGCACTGACACTCTTTGGCTCCTCAACCAAATGGTCGGCGTTCATTTTTGAGCTTAGTAAATGCTGACAGGTTATTTAACCTTGGGGGGCATCATCACCAAACTCATTCCTTGGAGAGTATCAGAGCCGAACCCAATCCTGACCTCACCCAGTGTGTACACACACACACGCACACGTGTTCTAGCAAGTATCATTGGATAATGGCAGGAGCTGAAACCCTGGCTGATTTTCTTTTGTTGCCCAGCAGTGCTGAGGCACCTCAGTGGTGACTAAGATCAGCTGATTCAGCACCGACTGGGGATTGAATAAATTATCGCAGATAACAAGATAATTATGGCTGAGTAAGATCATGAGGCTCAGCTTAGATCATCCATCCAGCAAGCCTCTACATTCACCCCATTGCAGTATCTGATCGGTTCTTAAATGATAGAAGAATTTTAACTTCCACTTCTCTCTCCAATAGTTCATTCCATGTGTTAATCACTCCTTGGCCTAAACTTACCTTTTACTAGTTTGAGCCTGTCCTAAACTTACCTTTTACTAGTTTGAGCCTGTGTCCCTTTGTCCTACTCTCACAATTGAATTTAAAGTAATATTTTGCATTTGCCTTTTCCATTACCCTTAATAATCTTGTATACCTCTGTAACGTTATCTCTCAGACGCTTCATTTCCAGGCTGAAAATCATAGAATCATAGAAAGGTTACAACACGGAAGGAGGCCATTCGGCCCATCAAGTCCGCGCCGGCTCTATGCAAAAGCCCAAGTCTCTTCAGTCTTTACTGGTACCTTTTACATTCAGGATCTGCCTCGTGGCTCTTCTCTGCACTGCCTCCAGCGCTTGAATATCTGTCTTGTTTCTGGACACAGCCCTCGAGGTGCAGCCTGACCAGAGCACTGCACAGTCTGATCATGACCTCCTCTTTCTTATATTCCACTGTTATATTTATGTTGTGACATTGTTCACCTCACACAGGATATTGCGCCAACTTTAATAAGATGAAGGATTTATGGCACAGCTGCAGTAACAAGGCAATAAAATATTTATAAATAATACATGTATATATTTGACAAAAAATTTGCAGCGCCTGAAGGGACCGGGGTCCAATAACAAATCACTTCCTTTTAATTTTAAACGATTCTTTGTATGGAGGGAAGTGGCACCTTTAACTGTGCTGTGGCTGTGCTGATCGTAAGATGGGGCTTTGTTGGGGATGTTGACGTTATTTTGCCACTTTGTGATGTGCAGCAAGAAGTCATAAAATGGCATCATTGGAGATAATGGTACAGGTGGAATCTGCCAGGTGGAGCCCAGGGTCGCCAACTCTGGTTCGACGTAATCCAGGAGCTTTAATCACATGACCTACCACCTCCAACCGCACCGCCCCCGCGCACCTGCCATTGGTCACCGAACACATCCATCCTCCTTTCCCATAGCCAATGGTAAAGCAGTCAGACTCTACATTAACCGATTGAATGATCTTTGACTGTCAGTCAACAGTCTTTTTCTCATCTCTTATATTTTTATGATGAAGAAAGTGTTCAAAGAAAAATTTTTAAAAGAAAATATTTTTAATGCCCCTATGGCTTTTCTTCTGGGTTGCTCGCAGGAGTGTCTTGGAGATTAATCTTTAATTCCTGAAGACTCCAGGACAATCCAGGAGGGTTGGCAACCCTAATGCAGCTCCAGTCTCGGGCTATGATAAAAGTCGTCTGTCGAGTCTGTTCTGAGGCTGTGTTGGCCATTTAATGGTCACTCATGCAAGCAGAGGTCAAAACAACCTTCATTCATTTCGAAAGCTGAGGTGTTCGGCCTTACAGTCCCAGTTTGTGCTATAGTTTCTGGGGGTTGAATTGTTAGATTGGCCGAACAGGAATTCCTGATTCAGAGAAATTGCAATGCTTCGGGAAATGAATGGCTTTTCCAGTAAAACAAAATCAGTAATTCTGTCAATAAAGCCTGTGGGGCAATGTTGCCTCAGCACTGTACAGCTGCCCACAAATATGACCTTTGTCAAATTAGTAATACAGTTACCCTCTGCTGACCATTGCCCCTGTTTGTTTTGCACCCCTTTGGTCATTCTGTGTCTGCAAAATGATGACCATTGGCCCATTTCAAGTGCTCCTACTCCAAAAAGCTCAGTTACCTCTATCACAGCAAACACTTGATGTCCCCTTATAGCTCTGAATTCTCTTAAAAGCCCAAATCTCTTCAAAAACTTAACATTTTAGGGGAGGGTCTTCTAGCACTCCTGGACAGTGTCCAAGAAAATGAATGTCATGTTATCGCCAATCCTTATCTAGATTCTGTCTGTCGATCGATCGATCTATCTATCTTTTGTCCTCTCTCTCACTCTGTCTTTCGTCCTCTCTCTCACTCTGCCTTTCGTCCTCTCTCTCACTCTGCCTTTCGTCCTCTCTCTCACTCTGCCTTTCATCCTCTCTCTCACTCTGCCTTTCGTCCTCTCTCTCACTCTGCCTTTCGTCCTCTCTCTCACTCTGCCTTTCGCCCTCTCTCTCACTCTGCCTTTCGCCCTCTCTCTCACTCTGCCTTTCGCCCTCTCTCTCACTCTGCCTTTCGCCCTCTCTCTCACTCTGCCTTTCGCCCTCTCTCTCACTCTGCCTTTCGCCCTCTCTCTCACTCTGCTTTTCGCCCTCTCTCTCACTCTGCCTTTCGCCCTCTCTCTCACTCTGCCTTTCGCCCTCTCTCTCACTCTGCCTTTCGCCCTCTCTCTCACTCTGCCTTTCGCCCTCTCTCTCACTCTGCCTTTCGCCCTCTCTCTCACTCTGCCTTTCGCCCTCTCTCTCACTCTGCCTTTCGCCCTCTCTCTCACTCTGCCTTTCGCCCTCTCTCTCACTCTGCCTTTCGCCCTCTCTCTCACTCTGCCTTTCGCCCTCTCTCTCACTCTGCCTTTCGCCCTCTCTCTCACTCTGCCTTTCGCCCTCTCTCTCACTCTGCCTTTCGCCCTCTCTCTCACTCTGCCTTTCGCCCTCTCTCTCACTCTGCCTTTCGCCCTCTCTCTCACTCTGCCTTTCGCCCTCTCTCTCACTCTGCCTTTCGCCCTCTCTCTCACTCTGCCTTTCGCCCTCTCTTTCTCTTTTACTGATACTGTTATGGTCAGTGCTCCTCAGAACTTTCCTCTTTTGTTCCATCTAAGCAACAAATTCAATGTCCTACTTACTCTTCCTCATGCATCTGTATAGTATCTAAACTGAGACTCATCACACCATCCCCAGGACCTCAAAATTGTGGAATTCCTTACTTCCCTCAGCGTTCCTCTCCTTCTAAAATTTACAGCTTTCTAAAACCCAAGCTTGCTTTCAGTGAATCACTACTTCTCAATTCATCCATTTTTTTCTTCCTACTCTTTTCAAACTTGCTGGTATTCTTTGCTGTGAACCTTTCCCTTTCCCTCCCTGAAGCTGTAGAAATTGGAACCGTAAAAGCAGACCATTCTTTTGGGTCTTCTGTTTCAAGACATCACTCATATAGGGTGATTTCATGCTCCCAGCAGGGGAGTCAAGCTGAATGGAAGAGTGGGTCAGAGAATCAAGACTACAATGTTGTAACTCTGTCTCCCTCCTACTCTCCCTTTGAGTGCATCTCGCCCGCTGGAGGCACGGGATTATTCCTGTCGTTATTGCTGACTCAGTTCATCTCCTGTAAAAGGAAAGCTTGTCCTTGGCAATTGACTGCACTGCGGAATCTCCATTATCTATGCTCGAACCATCCAATTTCCTCATTATCTGTCAGATTTGTTGTGCCATGTGCTAGATGCCATTTCACTGTATGTCCCTTAGCTCCAATCTCCTCTAGTCTGACACAAATCGACCGCTCAGCCCAATAAAAAATACTCAATTTCCTTTTTGCATTGTACGTGTCTTCATACTCAGCCATACGACGTGTAAGATTAATATTTTGGGTTTTCAATTATCTTCTAATTTGCATCATTAAATCAGTGGCGATCGCCTCATTATTGAGGATAATAGAGTTTCTGCTACTCCTGGATTTATTGGGCAATGATTGTGCCAAAATACTATACGTTTCATGAGTGGAATGAGCTGTAAAGTGCAGACCATTATATTTTCAGACTCTTGTGTATGGCTACCAATTTGCTACCCATTCAGTAATAATTTAGCACACATACTAAAGCACTGATCCTGTCACATCGATAGTCTGTTTGTCACAACATGTTACTCAATTATCCTGAAAGACACCCTAACAGGAAGCTGCATAATGATGGCAATATACTTGCCGTGTAGCTACAATTTTTATAAATAGGGTTCTACGTGTAAAAAGTGCTTTCTTCAAGGGGAAATATATTTTCTGAATTCCTCCTTAATCCATAAGCACTATCCTCACACTAATAAGAATGACTTAATGCTGCCAGTTTGGCTCAGTGGTAGCACTCTTGCACCGAGAGTGCTACAATGTTGAAGATGTCAGATAGATGCTAAACCGAGGTCCTATCTGTCTGTTCAGGTGAATGTTAAAGATCCCATGGCACTTTTCAAAGAAGAGCAAGGAATTCTCTGTCCTGGTCAACATTCATCCCTCTACTAATATCAGCAAAACAGATTAACTGGTCATTTATCCCATTCATTGTTTGTGGGATCTTGCTGTGTGTAAATTGGCTGCTGCCTTTTTGTCAAAAAAAAGCAATGACTGCATGTAATAAAAAATACTTAATTGGCTCTGAAATGCTTTGGGATGTCCTGCGGATGTGAAAGGCACTATATAAATTCGTGTTTTTTTCCCAGTTACCATTGGCACCTTCAACATATCACCCTCTATGAGTATGATCTTCTCTGCTGCTACTTGGCCAAGGCGCCCTTACTAATTGCATATGTCCCCCAACTACTCACAACTGTGTCATTAACTCAGTTCAGTAAATAACATTGTGAACTTGCAAATAATTGTACAAATAGGACTGTAACATCAATGCATCCCTTTTCAAACAATTAAAATGAAGGAGATATCTGTACCTTTAATGGTATCTCCTCACCACCTTTTGTTTCCTTGTTCTATACTTCGGAGCTGCTGGTTAGAGACAATCTAGGATCACATGTTGTATGTGGAACAACCCCTGCACCCCTCTATGCGGTCTCACAAAGGACAAATGTTTCTTGCAATCCTGTTTCTAAATACAATGTCACAGGAGTGGGAGATCCACAAAAAATATCTACCTCTAACCAGCACTTTTCAAACATAAAACACAGGTAACGAGGACAGACTTGGAAAGGCTGGTTTGTGTCAAGATATCTCTCTTTGTAACATGTAGGATTCTGACTATTCAGTTGAACACATTCCCTACAATGTTATGTTTGCAACATTTGGTAATGTTATAAAACTCAGTGCCTGTCTGTATGTTGAAGTCCTGTTGGCTGCAACTATCCGGGACTGGAAAGAGAGCAATCAGGAGAGGGCTGGAAAGAATTGGAACCATAGTGGAATAACGTTAACAGCTTGAGACGGAGTGTGCTATGTGTGTGCGTTCTATAAAAATAGTACATCTTGATACAGAAAGTATTACACTCCCCTTTAATAGTCATGCCTCTTGCACTGGCACCTGGAGGAGTCTTGGTTCACTGGATATCACAAGTCGGCTTGGATATGATGATGGTTGTTTGGTCTATTTGATCCCATTCTTTCAGAACACTAACCCTAGCACCTTCCCATTACAGCTTCTAACGTTTAGCTGTCCGGCAGAGAGGACTCCAGGTTAATGGGCTCGTCGGAAGGATGTGCCTCTGACATTGCAGCTGTCCCTCAGTATTGAACTTGAGTGTCAGTCCAGATTATGAACTCAAGTCCTGATGTGGAGCTCAAATCCACACCTTCCCACCTTCTTTGGTCTCCTGCACCAGTTCTGATCGCTTAAAGGGGTTGGAGAGGAATTTTCCAAATGTTTTTCTCTCTAATTGGCCTGGGTTTTTATCTTTTTAATTAAAAAAAAATATTATTAGACTTCTGCTGGTGCCATTTACAGCTACTCTAGGCCCATTAACCGGTCCCATTACCACCCTCCTTGCCTTGCATCATCATCCCTTTGGTCATTTACTCACTCTTGCCCTCTACCCTATCACAGACCTTCCCTTTTGTTCTTTCCTCCCCCTCCCCCTCCCCCTCCCCCTCCCACCCCTTTCCCTCCCTCTGTACTTGCTTAAGAACTTTAACTCTTTAACATCTTCCAGTTCTGCCGAAAGGTCTGCTACCTGAAATATTAACCCTATTTCTTTCTCCACAGATGCTGCCTTGATTGCTGAGCTTTTTCAGCATTATCTGTTTTCATTTCAGATTTCCAGCATCCGCAGTATTTTGCTTTTGATTCTGGGTTTTTAATCTTTTTGCCTCTCCCAGGAGATCACATGGCTTTAAGGTAGGATGGGGAATGTATATGTGGTGATGCATAATGCGTTGCAGCTGCGTGGGACAGGCTGGATGGACCAGTGGGTCTTTTCCTGTGCATCATTGCTGCATGTTTGTACGTTCACTCGGAGGTGCGAGTGACTGAGCCAAGCTGACATGATATGGTAACTTCCGGAGTGGCTCGATTTACTCTGCAGGGGGCAGCTCCAAACAAAAGTTAGATGGCGGGAATTTTTTTAAGCTCAGACGGTGTGTCATTTTGTTACTTGAAGCAGTTCCTACCACCGTGAAGTTGCAGACAGTAGGAGCTAAAACCTGCTAAAGACTTAGGAAATATACCTGCCTGAGTGGACTTTTGTACCAGTTTTATTCCAGCATCAATCGGGGGCCAGTTTGGACTGTGTGGGTATAGAATCTCTAGGAGGGGACACATTAAGTATTGTCACTAGAATTTCGAAGTGTGATGGATGTATGAAATGGTCATCCTTGAACAATGTAATACAATTATATATATTTTGTCTTTCCAAACCTGGCATGTGTCTGGAGAAGATTTTGTGAGCTGTACAACACAAAGGTGAAGTACCGATGATCACAAGCATCATGCAACATTGAAGAGTATTGGCTTGAGTACAATTTAACCGTAGTGTGTTGCAATCAATACTCTAAATAATCTCAGGGACAGCACTGCAAAGCTCCAGTGAGAGATAAACTTGTGAAAATCAGTGCTCGGCCAGTGAAGCAGACACAGTTGGAGTGCAGTAGCACTGGACTGGAATTTGTTTTATGTACATCAGCACTTGTCATTTCTTCCATTTGTGCCCTGAGAGCAACTAAGTCCAAGTTCTAATTCTAGTTGACGATTGTGATGCAGGAGTGTTTTAAACGGAACGTAAATTATTTTATTTTTTGGATGGTTTGGTGGTGGGGGGGGGGGGGGTTGGGGGTTGGTGGTGGGCAAGAGGGGCTCGGTTCAGTCCTTCCATCTTGAAGTGGCCGAATAGCAGCATGGAATATTTCCATTGACGATAACCTTTTAATGTCAAACTCTGTTAAAGGGACAATGGTGTCTCGTTACCAGTCACAGTAGGAACGTCCAACATGGGAGTGGATTATAAGTCTGCAGATGCTTGTTTTATAAATATTAAACTGGGTAGAAAAGGTGAATTGAGAATCCTACTTGAAGCGAAACCCATGACAGTAGGACAGGGATTACAGGTTCAAACTGGAAAGGGCAAATTTAGGACTGACATCAGGAAGTTTTTGCTCACAAAAGGAGTAAGCACCATTTGGAATGGCCTTCGGGTTGCGAGGTAGAGATGAAAAACCCTGGAATTATTTAAGAACCCATTGGATGCTGTGATGAGGGGAACTGTAGAGTCTCTCTGGATGGATGACTTTTGCTGAATGGCCCAACCTTTATCCCATCTTGTGAATTTGTGTCTTGAACTGAAAAGAATCTTTTCCCAATGAAGTCAACATCAAACTCTCCCAAACCAGTGCTGCTTAAAGCCCATGGTGCGTACTAGAGAGCAGCTAGCTTGTTTAGGCAAGGAACTTCTAACCTGCAAGCAAGACATTAAAGCCTGTTTTAAATCTGGGAAGCGTGAAGTAAATTTTTACAGTGACACTTGTAATCCCTTGAATACCTGTAAAGCAAAGCAATAAATACAATGAATGTAATACAGAATGGCAATACAGAAGGTACTAGCATGGAGCAAAGCACCTTGACTGATTGCACATTCTATAATAGTGCCATATACTGACTGCTTATTAATTTAACTTGAGAATAAGATGCAGGGAGTGTTTATTGAGCATTGCACCAGAATGCAGCCTAAATATAAGCAGCAGTTTGAAGTGGTATGTATGAAGGAAATATTTGAGATGTACTTTGAAAGTGAAAGTCACATTGTTATTTTCAGTGTTTGAATATGGGACGTAGACTATTGCACTCAAAGAACTGTTCAGGTAGAATAAACGTGGGAGGAAGTAAATTTAAACTGAGTTCATGAACCGAGAGAAGAGCTTGAGTAGTTTCTATGTGCCATCCAAACCTTGAGAATAGGCACAGCGCTTAATTTACCGCCTGGTATTTTCTTTTTAATATGCTAGTGGATGTCCCATGACATTGCTCATAAGAAGTCAGATGATAAACTGAATAATGAGGACAGGAGTATAAAACCATAGGAGGTACAATGTATTATTCTGGTACTAAGGAGTCACAGCATCACTTTAAGGTCTAATCATTGTTAAGTACGTACAGCTTCTGGTTTAGTTGGTTGGTAAAATTGGAAAAACACCTGTTAATTCCAGGCTTCAGGTCAGAAGCACCCAGCAATAAAACAGCTGGCTTCCCTTTCTACGTATGACTGCTGGGCTCAATTAGAAGTTACAGACATTCTGACTCTTGGGTCAGTGAGGTATTTTCTGTTGTTGGGGAATTTCCCTGAGATTGCAAATGACTGGCTTTCCTTCAGTTTCTTTTGAAGTGTGACACAAAAATGTGTATTTGGGTAAGTGTTACACGCAAGTGTGACATGCACATGGTGCACTTTTTTCCTACATCTATGCATACTATTACACTGTGAGATTTGAGTTGAGAGGTTTATCTTTTAATGAGTTTTCCAAGGCATGTTGCTGTTTTGTAAATGGTTTCTTGCACTCTGCACAATATAGAGTGATAGTTTGTGACATGGTCGCTGTAGGTTTACCAGAAAATAACTAGCAGCTATGCTTTGCTTGGGTTGGGATTGAATGATTTGCACCCTCTCCTCTCCTAAATTTGCTTACTTATGCTGGGCCTGGTTTCCATGGAGACTGTCAACCCTCTGATGCCTCACCCAAGTGGCCATCTGACCCTGATTATGCACTTACCCAACAACCACATAAGTACCAACAGGGGTCAACGGGAACCAATCAGGAGTGGGATAGCTGGCTGATTTCTCCTCTCCCCAACTTGGGGATGATGAGGCCAAGTTGTAATTTCCCTTTGGCTATTGTAACTGAAATCAGCAAACCCAATACAGAGGCCCAGTATTGAGCCTGGGACATTCCTAATTCTTCATGGCGTAATAGCATAGCAGGACATGATTTTTCCTATTGAGCCGTTGGGGGAAGCTGAATAGCTCACTCCAGCACCTGTTTGTTTTGTGCTGTGGACTAAATAAGATGGAAATAGTGCTAATGTCAGGTAAAAGTAGTACTGAAAATACGTTCAAAAGCAAAATACTGCAGATGCTGGAACTTCTTCCAGTTCTGGCGAAAGGTCTTCGACCTGAAACGTTAACTCTGTTTCTTTCTCCACAGATGCTGCCCGGCTTGCTGAGTATTTTCAGCATTTTCTGTTTTTATTACTAAAAGTACACTGGGAAATTGTGGCAAAGTCTCTGTCATAGAATTAAACTGTCACCTCATTGATTGGATGTTATATTAAGTGAAATACTTTGTTGTTGGGAAACAAGAGTGGAGCAGTTGAGACCTGGTTTTATTACAGCTGGTGTTATTTCCAGTTTTTTTTTAAATTGCTGGAACTTGTGTTTTTAAAAAAAATATCGCTTGAAAGGACTGTTTAAAGGATAAACATTTGAAACTCACCTCACACTACAACAATATTCACACCACCTCCAGCTGCACTCAAACAGAATCGCTAAGGAATATCACGCACCATTAAACCCATCGTGTTAACTCTTTATCTAATTAACTTTGGCTAATTAATTTGAACATGTGGTACAATACTGTACATTGTGAAGACCTATGGGATAGGATTTCTTTCATCATATCCCACTGGAATTCAAGTCCCATCTTAATGATCTTCCTAATGTATCTTCTGTTTATATTTTAAAGGAATACTCCACGATTGGGCTCTACAATGTTTCATCACCATAGTATTTGTGGGAAAAAAATCCCCTTCATATACCGAATTTTTTAAAAAAGGAATTCTAAGCTTCAAGTTCCTAACCTCATCGAGGTGATCTTGCTGTTTCCAAGGCTGGAATGCAAAACTCTTGTTTTAAGCCCAGCTCCGAGTTCTCCGTGCTCCTCCGTTGTTCATTGTTTTTAGTGGAGAAGAGAGGATCTTGGGAAACAAGCACAGGTGACTTCCTGTTATCGAATCTATCCTTAGAAATGCTGCAAAGGTGGCAGTCCAGATTGAAAACCTAGGCCTAGAAATTCGATGGAGGCCCGCCCATTTTTCTGGTGCTAAACCAGGTGCTGGATCCTCCAATATGGCGGGCAGGAAGCGTGCGCTCATTACGAGGTGGAAATGTGCCACTCGCCCTATTGGTATATGCAAAAAATAAAGGCACCCAGGGCCCTGTGCATATGTAAATAAGAGGCCTAATGCCTCTCTGAGGGCCCCTATGTAAAATTGGGTTGCCCCAAACGCAGCTGGCCCCAAATTTTCATGCTCTAGTCTTTGTAGGTTGACTTTTTTTAAAATGAAGATGCTGCATTGACAACATTCACAAGTCCTGGGATTTGTTCAAATTTCCCATATGATTTATGAGCATTAAAAAAAATGTAGACAAGTTGTGGGACTCGTGAATGAATCACAAGTGTTTGCAATGCTGTTGGCAAGGAAATGAAAGAGGCACCTTTGCCCACAAATGTTCTGCGATAAGTCTATTTTGGGCCTTATCCTGGAGTGTTCCTTTGATTTTTTTTTAAAAATACATTCTCGGAGATGTGGGCGTCGCTGGCAAAACCAGCATTTATCATCCATCCCAAGTTGCCCTGAGAAGGTGATGGTGGGCCGCCTTCTTGAACCACTGCAGTTCGCATTCTTTGTAGCAGTTTGATACAACTGAGTGTCTTGTTAGGCCACTTCAGACGGCAGTTAAGAGTCGACCATGTTGTCCAACATCCTGATAACTCAACGCAGTGGACTTAAATGCAATAATTCACCCAATAATTCACTCCACTGAGCTGTTACTGCATAGCCTGATTTGCATTCCAGAGCATTGGTGAAAGATAACCCATAAAATGACTCAAACATCCTGTGGGAATATTTGATCCAAAAGATAATTCCTGGATTGAATATTTTAATCTTTTAATGGGTTGGACTGTGATCTGTCCAATGCCTGTATCCTGTGAAGAGGTTATATGCCCTATTAGGGAGTTTCCAATGGGTGCATTTCCTGGAAGAACTAAAAAAATCCACAAATTCAGCTGCCGTGTCGGGTGTGAGAGAAGGTTTGTTTCAGCAGCAAGTGATGCAATGCAGTTTTGTTGTGTGACCTTTTTTAATGGTTTGTCCGAAAATTATTTTCATAAGTTATCCATCATGCCAGTGGAAATATAATAGTATTAACAGCCACGTCATTGTTTACCTGTGAGGCTGGTATACTGACATTCCTTTTGCCAGGATTCCTGGTAAATTCCTCCTTGCCTTTGTGTGAGGTGATGTTTCTTTAAACTATCTCCCTCAGTACTGCACTGAAGTGTCGGCCGAGTTTATGTGGTCAAATCCTGGAGTGGAGCATGAACAGACAACCTTCTGATTCAGAGGCGAGGCTGAAACCAGCTGAGCCAAGCTGACGCCGAAAAGAATTGCTACTTACTGATCATATCACTGAGAACTAAATTGGAATTTCAGAGTGTATTAGTCACACATGGGACGTTAGACAAAAACTGGTACATTTGCAATTCACAAAGGACATAAGTACTCCGAGGGGAAAGATAATAACATGAAATGATTAATTTGCATTTCAAGGAATCAGATATATTTTGTTTCTGAGACTCATGGAGCGTGTTTGTCTAATAACACATTTTGATTGAAGTGTACATTGAATTGTGTGAAGTGGATGGAGATTACTGCATAGTTCTCACACTGCATTAAATTTTAACATTGTGTTTAAATAATAGTGGACAGCTGCCAATTCTGTACTGGGGAATTGATGAAGGGTGGGTTGAGTTCAATTCTCCTGAATATCCTGCTGCATTCAAGGCATGGCCCATTACTATTCAATCATATCTGTTATTGATATGAAGTCATTCTTCCGGTTCACTGTTTTCTTGAAAACTTTACCAGTTTTCCAAAAGCTCATAGCACAGACTGAGGCCAGAACAGCAGCAGCCCCTCTTGTAATACACAGCACAGTATGAAGCTAAAAAATACTTGGAAGACTTGCATTTGTATAGCACTTTTCATGACCTCAGGATGTCCCAAAGTGCTTTACAGCCAATGAAGTACTTTTTTGAAGTGTAGTCACTGTTGCAATGTAGGAAACGCTGCAGCCAATTTGCGCAGAGCAAGCTCCCACAAACAGCAATGTGATAATGACCAGATAATCTGTTTTAGTGGTGTTGGTTGAGGGATAATTGTTGGCCAGTACATCAGGGATAACTCCCCTGCTCCTCTTCGAAATGGTGCTGTGGCATCTTTTACATCCACCTCAGAGGGCAGACGGGGCCTCGGTTTAACGTCTCATCCGAAAGACTCAGTACTGCACTGGAGTGTCAGCTTAGATTTTGAACTCAAGTCTCTGGAATGGACCTTGAACCCACAATCTTCTAACTCAGGCAAGAGTGCTACCCACTGAGCCCCGGCTGAACAGAAGTCCGTATTTCTCAGTGGCAGAAAACATAGTCCCTCCATGGGATTCCAAGCAGTTTGAGGCCTCTGCCTGGAGGCCCACAAAATGCAGGCCTCCTCCCTGAACCCCAGGAAGAGAGAGACATACATTGTCACCTCATTGCTTAATCCAATATGGTCACCAGTAAATGTAGGTAACACTCCATATCTACCAATCCAACTGAACCCTCGAGATGTGACCAAATGGCTGTGATTTTTAGGCACAGGCTCCTAGTATACAAAAGAGCCATGGCAGAAAGGTGCCTGGGTATCCAATGTATTCTTCCCACGATCGCAGTGTAAATGGTATATTCACCTCACAAAGCAAAATGGATACATGTACAATGACATAATGAAATGATATCTGTAGGTGTGTAATGCATGGAACATACGAAAATATAAATCTAAAAATGACCGATAGCATACAAATAATATATCTACCTGTCATTTTAATAGATGCATTAACTGATTCTTTTCAACCTCTGTTAACATGGCAGACAAGCAATGTGTTATAAAAGCATTAAACGTTTGCAGACTAACATCATAGTCGTTTCTAAGATAAAAAGACTTGCATTTATATAGCCAATGAAGTACTTTTGAAGTGTAGTCACTGTTGTAATACAGGAAACGCGGCAGCCAATTTGCGCACAGCAAGGTCCCACAAACAGCAATGTGATAATGACCAGTTGATCAGGTTTTAGGTGTTGGTTGAGGGATAAACATTGGCCAGGGCTCCCCTGCTCCTCTTCGAAATAGTGCCACGGAACCTTTTGCAGCCACCTAAGAGGGCAGACAGAGCCGCGGTTTAACGTCCCATCCAAAAGTCAGCACCTCCGACAGCGCAGCACTCCCTCAGTACTGCACTGGGAGTGTCAGCCTTGAGTTTCTGTGGTGGGACTTGAACCCACGACCTTCTGAGTCAGGCGAGAATTCCACCCACTGAGCCATGGCTTGACACCACCAGGGTCTTGATAGGCCTTGCCACCAATTTGATTTTTGCATCCATGTCGGGTGTAAAAAGCGTTTAGTGGCGGCTTCGTGCTTTGTGAAGAAAAGAGGGCGCGTTGTGTACGTTGCTTTTGTTGAAGGGTCCCTGGTACGTTATTTTGCCCATCTGTGTTTGGAAGTGACACCAAGTAACAGCTGGAACATCTCACCTGCATGGCTGACATTTGTTGAAGTGTTCGATCTGCAGATACGAAGTGTCATATTTCAGAGACTTTGTGAATGAAATCCTTCCATTTTCTTCATGGACTGACAGCGCCCCCTGTGGCATTATAACCTGATGTGGAGATGCCGGTGATGGACTGGGGTTGACAATTGTAAACAATTTTACAACACCAAGTTATAGTCCAGCAATTTTATTTTAAATTCACAAGCTTTCGGAGGCTTCCTCCTTCGTCAGGTGAACGATGTGAACATCGTTCACCTGACGAAGGAGGAAGCCTCCGAAAGCTTGTGAATTTAAAATAAAATTGCTGGACTATAACTTGGTGTTGTAAAATTGTTTACAATTGCATTATAACCTGTGTGTGAAAGCTACGGCAAATTCGCATTGCCACCTCGTTATAAGAGATGAATGAAGTGGCCTGGATTCAGATAATAGATTTTTTAAAATCGACAGAGTGCCCCAGGCATTTTGACGGATTTGAACCACTTAAACTTCATCTCAGAACTATTTTTTTTAAAAAAGCACTTTATGGACAATTCCACTGTTTCCAGGGCCAAACTGTAAAGAAAAGAAAGACTTGCATTTATATAGCACCTTTCACGACCTCACGACATCCCGAAGCGCTTTACAGCCAATGAAGTACTTTTGAAGTGTAGTCACTATTGTAACGTAGGAAACGTGGCAGCCAATTTGCGCACAGCAAGCTCCCACAAACAGCAATGAGATAATGACCAGATCATCTATTTTAGTGATGTTGGTTGAGTGATAAATATTGGCCAGGACACCGGGGGAGCTCCCCTGCTCTAATTCCGAATCGTGCCATGGGATCTTTTACGCCTATCTGAGAAAGCAGACTGGTTTAACGTCTCATCCGAAAGACAGTGCAGCATTCCCTCAGTACTGCACTGGAGTGTCTGCCTAGATTTTGTGCTCAAGCCCCTGGAGTGGGACTTGAACCCACAACCTTCTGAATCGGAGGCGAGAGTGGTACCATTAACGGAAATGGACTATTCAGGGAAGAGGAGTAGAGTTCCCCTTATGCTCTGGCTATTATTTATCCCTCAACCAACACCACCGTAACAGATTAACTGGTTATTTATCTAATGATTTATCTCATTATTTGTGGGATCTTGTGCTCAAATTGATGCTGCATTTGCCTCCAAAACAACAGGGACAACACTTCAGAAGTAATTTATTGGTTGTAAGGCACTTTGGGATGAGAAAGGTACTATATAAATGCAAGTCTTTCATTTTGTCTTTTAGTGTATAGCTGAGACGTGCAGGTCCGGAACATCTCTGCTTCAGTGCTTTGTCTTTGCTGAGTCAACTGATTAAAGCCAGGACTTCAGTAGGGGAGCTGTAGTTGACCCTAAAACCAGGCAGGCAGTAGATTCTTTCCTTCCAGAGCGTCCATTCTTTACTGCCGTGGATATCAGACGAGAGTAATATTGCCCTCGAATGGTCAAATGGCCTGCGGCAGTCACTCTCCAAGCTGATTTCTGGCACTCTTTGAACCTACTTTAGCAGAGAAACAGGGAAGTGGAAGCTTCGGGGCTTTCTCAATTCCAGGAACTCCACAGTGGGAGGAGTTTCTGGCAGGAAATGCTGTCCTGAAGTTTATGGTTAATGGCACCATCACTTTTATTGTATTGATTTGGGTATTAACTGTACCAATACCCCATTATGGCATTCACTTGCAATGCCCAGCATCTTAATTGGGCAAAGTCCATAGATGCATTTAAGGGAAGCTAAATAAGTACATGAGGGAGAAAGGAATAGAAGGGTACGCTGATAGGCTGAGATAAAGTAAAGTGGCAGGAGGCTCAAGTGCATAAACACCGGGTTAGGCCTGTTGGGTCGAATGGCCTGTTTCTGTGCTGTAAAATTCTATGTAATTCTCTATGTAAAGTCAGAAGACCACTGGCTCAGTTGGGATCTGTTTGATACCAGCTCCCAAGCTCTTTGTTGTCCATCCTAATCACTAATGTCACTATCTCAGAAATCAGGCATGGCCTTTGGCCAGTTCTGCCACCGCTGGCTCAGCAGGAGGGATTGACTAGTTCTGACAACCGTACAGGCCTCACTATAAAGTGACAGCCAGCTAGCTTGTTTCAGGCGGCAACTGACAGAATATCAGACGTTGTTAATCACGCTTGAGATCTCTGTGAAATAATCTTGCAGATTGGCGAATACGCACGGGACATAACTGCCTGAAAACTGCAGGGCTTCGCCGCCATGATTTGTGCCATGGGATCTTTTACGTCCACCTGAGAGGGTAACGGGGCCTTGGATTTACATCTTATCTGACGGAGATGTACTGAGCAGTCAACGCTGTTTAAATGCAAAACGCCTGATAGAATCACCATTCACATGAAATAGTTCTGAAGACTAATTGATTTTTCATAAGTATTACAATTGTAAGCGTTTCTTTAATTGGAAGCCTATTCTTGAGAAATTTGTTGGGTAGATGGAATATTTTATTTTAGAAATGTTCCTTTTTTTTAACATATAAAATGGATCACATAAATGGAATTTCATATTAATGTGTCCCATGGTTCCTTTCTATTGTAAAATGTATCCATCGACAAGAAATGAGTACGTGAGATCACAATAGTGCAAGTCCTTTGTGCTTGCGCTGAGTCGGGGAAATGATTGCTTTCAATTGAAACAAAAATTCATCAGTACAAAGCCAAGTCATTGTAAATAAGTATCACGGAAAGTGATGGTACAATTCATTTTTGGTTAGTGCTTGTCACCAGTCCATTCACATCTTGTGCAGTAACATTCGTTGGGCAAGGCACAATGTCTTCTTGCAAGAAGGTCGCAGACGACAGTTTTTCTGGTTGGCAAATGCAGACCATACGTGCTTTTAAACCTAGTGACTTCTTTTACACTTGGGAGCTGGTGTCTGTAGGAGCGCCTGGCTCCACTGTATGTTACAGAAACCCAGAGTGCAAAGACACGGCACCAGTTCACGTGCTTACTTTTACTGAAAGATTTGCCAGAACCTGATGGCAGTTTCATAGATCTACATTTTTGTGGGTGTATGATGCCATTGTTTCATGTCAGCCTTGGCTCAATTGGTACCACTCTCTCCTCTGAGTCAGAAGGTTGTAGGTTTGAGCACAATATTTCAGGCTGACACTCTAGTGCAATACTGAGGGAGTGCTGCGTGGTTGGAGGTGCAATCTTCCAGATAAAATGTAAATCCGAGAGCCCGTCTGCCATCTCAGGTGGACGTAAAAGATCCCACAGCACTATTTTGAAGAAGAACATGGGAGTTCTCCCTGTGTCCTGGCCAATATTTATCCCTCAACCAGATTATCTAGTCATTATCACATTGATGTTTGTGGAACCTTGCTGTGCGCAAATTGGCTGCCGCGTTTCCTACATTACAACAATGACTACACTTCAAAAGTACTTCAATGGCTCTAAAGCGCTTTGGGACGTCCCGAGGTTGTGAAAGGCGTTATATAAATGCAAGTCTTTCTTCAAGTCATTGAACCAGGGGGAAAACTCTCCAGTGGCTGGACTCATATCTAGCACAAAGGAAGATGGTAGTGGTTGTTGGAGGCCAATCATCTCAGCCCCAGGACATTGCTGCAGGAGTTCCTCAGGGCAGTGTCCTAGGCTCAACCATCTTCAGCTGCTGCATCAATGACCTTCCCTCCATCATCAGGTCAGAAATGGGGATGTTCGCTGATGATCGCACAGTGTTCAGTTCTATTCGCAACCCCTCAAATAATGAAGCAGTCCGAGTCCGCGTGCAGCAAGGCCTGGACAACATCTAGACTTGAGCTGATAAGCAACATTCGTGCCAGATAAGTGCCAGGCAATGACCATCTCCAACAAGAGACAGTCTAACCACCTCCCCTTGACATTCAACGGCATTACCATCGCCGAATCCCCCACCATCAATATCCTGGGGGTCACCATTGACCAGAAACTTAACTGGACCAGCCATATAAATACTGTGGCTACAAGAGCAGGTCAGAGGCTGGGTATTCTGTGGCGAGTGACTCACCTCCTGACTCCCCAAAGCCTTTCCACCGTCTACAAGGCACAAGTCAGGAGTGTGATGGAATACTTTCCACTTGCCTGGATGAGTGCAGCTCCAACAACACTCAAGAAGCTCGACACCATCCAGGACAAAGCAGTCCGCTTGATTGGCACCCCATCCACCACCCTAAACATTCACTCCCTTCACCACCGGCGCACTGTGGCTGCAGTGTGTACCATCCACAGGATACACTGCAGCAACTCGCCAAGGCTTCTTCGTAGCACCTCCCAAACCCGCGACCTCTACCACCTAGAAGGACAAGAGCAGCAGGCACATGGGAACAACACCACCAGCATGTTCCCCTCCAAATCACACACCATCCCGACTTGGAAATATATCGCCGTTCCTTCATCGTCGCTGTTTCAAAATCCTGGAACTCCGTTCCTAACAGCACTGTGGGAGAACCTTCACCACACGGACTGCAGCGGTTCAAGAAGGCGGCTCACCACCACCTTCTCAAGGGCAATTAGGGATGGGCAATAAATACTGGCCTTGTCAGCGACGCCCACATCCCATGAACGAATTTAAAAAAAAATTACATTACAGTTGTAGCTGGCAGATGTAGCACGCTATGTCTGCAGTTAGCTGTACTCTTGTAGTGTGAATCACCTTCAGCGAGTGTAATTAAGAGCTGAATTAATGTCAATAGATTGTCAATCTTTGTGTCGAAAATTTCAGCAGCATAAAGTAGAAATCTATAGATAACTGGCCAAGGGTTGCTTAAAGTTATTGCAGGGTTACTCACTTGTTAGGCTCAGTAACTACTAAATGCAGCCACCATCATGACATCTTCACATTTACTGTCAAAGTAGAAAGAAGGAGAGTTGCATTTATATAGTGCCTTTCACGACCGCTCGACATCCCAAAGTGCTTTACAGTCAATGAAGTACTTCTTTGAAGTGTAGTCACTGCTGTAATGTAGTAATACATTAAAGATACCGCAGTTCACTCAGGGATACTGATGGTGCAATGGGTCTGCATGCTTTCTTTCACCTCTGGTACTTAAGCATGAATCTAATCCACACTGAAGGGCTAAAATTCTCTCCTCTCTGCTGGCTGCAAGTATCTTCTGTGCGATAGGTTTGCACAGTCTCAACCCAGTTCTTAGTGGGTAGGACTCACAACACAAAACTATCTGAATTCAGAACTAATTGTCAACCGTATTCAGAGAGACTACAAGGATGGCAGATGTGGGAAATGGAAGTATTGCTCTGGTATAATGTGGGATGTTCTTCTGAGATTGTGATTAAGATGCATTGTTGGGGCATTGTAGATCAAGTTCTACTCTACTCTGCAACTGATCTGTGGAGCATCTGGCCGGGTAGTATTTGATGCTGACTGTAAATGGAAAAATTGGAAAAGTGTATTCCCTTAACTAGGAGAGATTGTCCTCATCTTGGTCAACAGAAAGAAATTACCAAAAACGGAAAATTACGAAATTAAACAAAAAATAATTGAAAGGGCAAATGGAATGTTGGCCTTTATCTCAAGGGAGCTGGAATACAAAGTGGTGGGAGTTATGTTACAACTGTAGAGAGTTCTGGTTAGTCCCCATTTGGAATATTGCATTCAGTTCTGGGCACCTCACCTCAGGAAGAATATTTTGGCCTTGGAGGGGGTGCAGTGCAGATTCACAAGAATGATACCTGGGCGAAAAGGGTTAAATTATGTTAACAGGTTGCATAGACTATGCTTGTATTCTCTTGACTATAGAAGATTAAGGGGTGATCTGCTTGAGGTGTTTAAGATGATTAAAGGATTTGATAGGGTAGATAGAGAGAAACTATTTCCTCTGGTGGAAGAGTCCAGAACAAGGGAGCATAACATTAAAATTAGAGCTCGGCCATTCAGGGGTGATGTCAGAAAGCACTTCTTCACACAACAGGTAGTAGAAATCTGGAACTCTCCTCCCCCCAAAAAAACTGTTGAGGCTGGTGGTCAATTGAAAATGTCAAAACAGAGATTGATAGATTTTTGTTAGGCAAGGATATTAAGGGTTACGGAACCAGGGCAGGTAGAAGGATGTAAGATACAGATCAACCATGATCCAATTGAATGACTGAACAGGTTCGAGGGGCTGAATGGCCTACTGCTGTTCAGATGTTCCTATGACCAGGGAGATATTGTTGCATCATGCGACTACTGGGATGGTAGACGGCGAACTAGATGGACCTTGGTCTTTCTTCATCCAGCAATTCCTATGCTCCTGTGAGACTGTCCAATGTTGGGAACTAGCTTACTGTGTTACAGAGGTAGGTTAGCCAGACTGAAGGTAGAAATGGTTGGATGGTTGAAGTTCTGTTGTGATGCTACTGATTCTATATTCAAGATTATAGTTGGCTAACGACATGGCTGATTATGTATGTGAATCATGTTATCAGATTTATAAACCAATGAAAATGTGATGACAAGTTGAGTAAATCTGCTTCAATGATGTCTTTCTCATACTTTTTAAACTTTCTATTAAGGGAATTAGATAACTATTAGAAAGTGGATAATATAAAGGGTACAGGGAAAGAGTAGAAAAATTGGATTAGACTAGAGAGCTCCAAGTGAAGACCCAGCACGGGGAGAGGCATGATGGGCTGAATGGCCGCCTTCTGTGTTCTAACTTCTATGACGCTATACCAGTTAGATAGAAATATTGCAAAACAGGACCAGGAAGATAGAGTCCATGATGGGTTGAATGAAGATGAAATATGACTGTGACAATAAAGCAGTTGAATTAGAAGTGAATTACAAGCCAACTACTTGTTATATCATTGGAAATATTTCAAGCCTAATTTATCAGGCAATTGACATGCACTCAATGAACAAACCGTTAATTGCCTAATATCTTTCTAATGTACCTGTTAATGGATTCCCTATTTATTGAAACAGCCAGTTGGTGAACATTTGCTCGGAGACCCATGGAATCTTCCATAGATTGTACAATCTTTGCTAACTGGGTAGAGGATTTAATGGTGTTTCCATTAAGAGCTGTCTGGTGTACTGATTTATTACAGTCAGTGATGGGATGGATTTCGGTGTTCCAGTGAGTCGGGCTGGGTGCTTTGGTGAGTTAGAGTACAATCATTTCATTGCTGACCTCCCTATTTCTATCCAGCTCAGATAGCCTGTCCAGGTGGCTTTAAGGGAAATGGTTTGCAACTGACTCTTGTCGATTCATTCACAAAACACGTATGTGCTCGTATTTCCTAGTCACAGCACAAAAAAAAAGAACATTTTTCAGGTGATCTGGGTTTACATTGACCTCGGTGTGCAAGTGTAGATTCCCGTTATAAGGTAAAAGCAATGGGATAGAACTGTAGGCTGCTTGTTTATCTGTTGAAGATGAATACGGACTTCGGACCTTGAGGAAGCCACAAGGGATAGGTCTCAGTTATCTCAATAAGCTGATGGAAACATTGCAAGGTGACTGTACAGCTCTCAATGACCAAGGTGATTTGCATAATATCGTATTGTAACTCGAATATTTTGCTTCAGGGGATCACCTAGATAAACTGACCTTGACTGCAAAACATAAAATAAGGAAGCAGCAACTTCCCAAGAAACTTCACAGAAGGTGTATGGAAATGGACGACAAGCTAGGAGAGGAAGCATAATGAGGGGTGACCAAAAACTAGGTCAAAGTGATGGGTTTTGAAGAAGTTTTTAAAGGAGAGGTGGAGGGGGTTAGGAAGGACATTCCAGAGATGGGACCCAGATGGCTGAAGGCTTTGGTGGGGTGAAGGGTTGGCGGGGGGGGGGGGAGACGATGTGCAAGCGGAACAGAGTTCGGGGTGACTTAGGGCTTGCGGAGTTAGGTTGATGTGAGGACATGGATGGATTTATAAGCAAGCATTTTGAATTTAATGTGTTGGGAATAGGGAACCAACTTAGGTCAGCTAGGATGGAGGACATGAGTATGCAGGATATGTGCAGCAGAGTTTTGAACAAGTTGGTGTTTATGGAAGGTGTGGGATGGAATGTGTTGGCATGGTCAAGCCTGGAGCTGACCATGTACATAGAGAGTGCATAAATGCTATGTCAGATTCACAGTAATTTTAGCCTTTCATTCTGGTAACTGTCCCTGTTTACACCTTTCAGGCTGAAGACATTAGACTTCATATAGTCTGGAGTAGAGTCTCTTCCATATTTAGTTACATGTGCAAATATGAGGGTCACACAACAACAACTACTTGCATTTATATAGCGCCTTTAACACAGTAAAAGTCCCTACGCACTTCACAGGAGTGTTATCAAACAGAATTTGACACCAAGCCGCATGAGATATTAGAACAGGTGACCAAAAGCTTGGTCAAAGACATAGGTTTTAAGGAGTGCCCTTCGAGGAAAGAGAGGCGGAGAGATTTAGGGCGGGAAGTCCAGAGCTTAGGGCCTAGGCAGCTGAAGGCATGACCGCCAATGGTGGAGCGATGAAAATCGGGGATGCGCAAGAGGCCAGAATTGGAGGAGTGCAGAGATCTCGGAGGGTTGTAGGGTTGGAGGAGGTTACAGAGATGGGGACAAATGATGACCCACATGAATCCACAATTGCTTACCTAAACTATCATAATTGTGGGCTATAATCAATTAAAACATTGTATAACTAAGGGAAATATAATCAATTTTTAACCAGCAAACTTTTAGTTTTCTGCTCATAATCTCTGGCACACAGTTCAATGTGTTGTTTAGTGCAATGGAGAACTTTAGAAAAACTTACTGCCACACACACAATTTAGGCCCATCCTTTTTTTCACACTGGGTTATCAACAACCGAGGGACTACATTGTCTGTTGGACTCCAGCTGTTTTGCAATGCATCAGCAAACAGGATGGCAAGCTGCCAAATGCCCAACTAATAGAACCGGTTGCAACTCTCAGCCACACAAACTCAGTCAGAAGTTTGGTACTTGTAAGGTTAACTGAGGTGAGCATTACATTATACGTGAACACTCCATCCTAATGGGAACTCTAATATGTGAATAATGTTACACAGTGCAATTATTGAACAAAAGAACACTCCTACATCCTATTATAACAACCACACTCTGCTGTTCATTGCATTTAAGAATATTCTCTCCCCTATTCATCACTGAAAGCAGTGTTTTTGTTTTGTCAGGGTAATTGGTAAAATAAAGCCCAGTTAACACAACATTCGCTCATGAACTCCTCACTGGTGCGTTCTAATGGTATTAAATATAGGACAATAGGTGCCTGACAGTGAGTTGCAAGCCATCAATTAGATCGAGGGGTTCTAATGAAGTAATGCATCACTGGAGCAAATTTTGATCGGTTAATAAACACCATAAAAACCCACAAAGATGGAATTAATCACTGCAAATCACTGCCGCTTATTTTAAGTTATTTTTATAATAAGCAGTGTGCAGTTTGTTTTGTGAATATAGGAAACATTTTTCTTTACGCTTGCCAGAAAGCAGCCGAGTGTGGTCGAGATGGTGTGATGAGGGAGAAGAGTGATAAAGGCAATTGAACCTGAAGGTTTTGATTGTATGGTATGTTTTCTCCAGTAGTCCTTCAGCAATAAGTGAACTGTCCACTTTATAACGAAAGGATCTCTTGTGATGCTGGTCCACTCCCAGTATTGGAAGCAGGCACAGAAGGGGGTGTTTTCAGGGAGGTGACAGCTCGCTGTCTGTTGTGTACGTGAGCGAGGCAAGAGTTTTTGGGCTGGAGAATGTCAGCCGCTGAATTGGAGAACAAGCCACAGGAGTGAAGAGCGTGACAGGAGCGTTGAGGATACGCCTCTGTGAAAGGGAGGGAATGGAGCTCGATTAGGGCGGGTCTGGGAGGGAGCGGACTGGAAAACTTGGGGGAGTAGAGTGCAGAGTCCAAGAAGGGCAGGCACAATACCCAGGGTGGAGAATTAACTGATGGGAGAGGGGGGGGGGGCAAAAGAGGGTTGAATTTTTTTTCCCGACAATCTAATTGGTTAATATGGACCAATAAAATATTGCAATTACACAATCGAACGGAAACCCTATTACAGATTTTTAATATCGATAGATAGCTGTACGTATAATGCCATTTGGACTTCAGTAAACTGTAATGCTGAGACCGTGAAATGTTCATACTGTGTCCACTTCAATTGTCAAGAACACCCAGCAGTATAATGGGATGGACTTGTGGGCTTAAGCTTCTGTCCAGTCTTTTCACCTGGCACACTGACCAAATAAGCAGTTTACGTCAACTGTGCCAATGCCAGTCACTGGCCAACTAACTGGAGGTAGGTGATGAGATGCAATGCATTCTATTCCTCCCTTCCCCTCCCCCACTCCCAGTACCTACTTGAAAACCATAGATCTCTGTAGATAGATAGGCCAACCTAAAGCAGTTCAATTGAAGAAACTTCTAAGGCTATTTTGAGGGCTGTTTATGTCTCCTTCAAGTAGTTCAGTGCTTTAAGTTTACCATCTGACAGGCTCTTCCAGACAGTTTGTAAGGATAGGGGCTAGAAGCATTTAAGGATAAATTCCCCGGCAGTGATGTAAAGTCATGTACTCACCCAAATAAATATGATAACATTGGTATGCAGTAAAACTAGAGAGCCCGGTGCCGCTGTGTTCCCATATTGAATTGGAGATGCCCTCAACTCTATCAAATACCTCTGGGGTGAACTGAAAGTAGGACGAATAAGAGGATGTCCATTCTGTGATAAAGAATACTTGCAAGTGGGACTAAATGGATAGCTCTTTCAAAGAGCCGTCACAGGCACGATGGGCCAAATGATGGCCTCCTGTGCTATAAGATTCTATGATTCTAAGTGAAGTGAGCCAACATATGGTGAGGGAGGGTGGTATAGAGGAAACTTGCTTCAAATATGTAGAGATTTGGCTCTCGTTGAGTCTTTCGTTTGCTCTACTCACTACCAAAAAAAAAATTCAGTGACTGAGGATATACATGTTCATTTTCTCTGTGCTGAGTTTATTGTAAACAATTTTACAACACCAAGTTATAGTCCAGCAATTTTATTTTAAATTCACAAGCTTTCGGAGGCTACCTCCTTCCTCAGGTGAACGATGTGGAAATGAGTTTATTGGCAGCAGTAAGAGCTCTCCCATTGATCACATCACCTCTGGGTGAGGGAGGGGAAAACTGCCTGGCTTCTCTGCTTCTGTTTGCTATGCAGCAAAGTGCCTGTGCGCTTGGCACCAGTTGCAGGCAGGGTTCGGGGTTGTCTGTCATGGCCTTCACGGGTAGCCTGCCGCCACTCGTTGTGAGCATTAGCCACTTGGGCAAGGTACAGGGCATGGTGAGCTGTACCCACTAAGGATGCCGTCAGGAGAGGAGGGGTGGGGTGGGGGTGGGGGGGGAAGAGAAATTTGGTGAGGGTACTAAGGGGGGAAAAAAATATTATTTTTTTCTTGAAGTACAGCATTTAAATTTAGTTGGATGAGAATACACACTGCTGCAAAGAAAACTTTTTTAGTACTGCCCGTCATGTCACTGAATAATTTTTGTTTTAAGTGGCTCTATCCACAGTGGAAGGCCCCTCTTGGGGTGTTTTTCCACAACAGAGGCTAATTCTATTCTAGACTGTGAAATATATATTCCTTTAAATTTTAATTAAAAATATTATTGGATTGCGCCTTATCTATAAAGCTTCAGGATCCATCCTATTTCAGATGGTCCTTGGGTCACGTGACATCAGTGCGCACAGAAAGACTCAGTTTTGTGAGGTGATTGAGTCCTTATCTGTGGCAGTGCAGTACATGGAGTGCAGAATATAACTTAATGTTGTGAAAATAATAATAATATGTCATCAACTACTGATTTAGTTTTCATTTACACAGCACTGCATCTGTTCTCCTTCATGTCACGACCTATTTCCTCTTGTTAAAGTGATTGAGATTGGCTGGAAATCATTCATTTACTGATGAACTAATTGATATTCTGGAGTTGATACTTTACTGGGAAGCTGCAAATTTGTGTTGGTGGTTGCCTGGTGACTGCTGCTGTGTTCAGGACGGAGGCTTCTGAAATTGGGGTAAATTGATAATTGGCAACAAATTTTAAAAAGAAACGGGGTAACTAAAAACCTGTAGCACAGTTGGGCATTTGATCAATTGGCTTCAAATTAGTAGTTTCTCAACCTTGATTTCTGCGCTCCTCCAATTCTGGCCTCTTATGTGTCTCCGATTTCCATCGCTCTACCATCGGTGGTCGTGCCTTCAGCTGCCCACGCTCTAAGCTCTGGAATTCCCTCCCTAAACCTCTCCACCTCTTTACCTCTCCTCCTTTTAAGAAGCTTGTTTAAAACCTACCTCTTTGACCAAGCTTTTGGTCACCTGTCCTAATATCTCTTTATGTGGCTTGGCATCATATTCTGTTTGATAAACGCTCCTGTGAAGCCCCTTGGGACGTTTTACTACGTTAAAGGCGCTATATAAATGCAAGTCCATTGTTAGAGGATGACTCGAGTATTGGCACAGGCCGGGGAGCAGGTGCCCTGTCCATCCTTTTAGCTTCAGGAGGTGTTCACCTGGAGAAACCAGAGAGGGCAGGAGCATCAGAGATTTATTACCCTCAAAAAAACCAAAAGAAGCCAAAATAAAGTAGAAAGAAGAATGGGAGGATAGAGAAAAAGAATATGGTCAATAGAAGTGATGGGATGCTGGGTAAATAAATTCATATCTTGACCCTTCAAGAGAACTAGGTAAAATTTAAAAAGTAGAGTGTTCTTGGAAATTCAAAAAAAGCCTACACAACAGAAAGAAAAGCCACTTCATCTAATGGCCCCTGGTTGATGGATGATGATGCTCTTGGATATCATTACCTCTACTCTGCTTCAAATGGCACCCATTTTCTAACGGTCAGCTTATAGTTTTCAGACACATTGGGAACATTTTATGGTTGCAGGACTATTATCAGATCTATTGGTCCGATGCATTTATTTATTCCTTCCAATTATTCAGGGTACCAGTCGAGAGGGTAGTAGAGTTTCTGTTAGCACTTGAAAGACTGTGGGGATGAGATAGGAACTGGGGGGGAAAAAATTTACATGTACAGATTTTTCAAAATACTCGATTGAAAAGGCCAATTTTGAAATATAAAATGCATTTTAAAATTGGAGGTAGACTAATATTAGGATCTCCTAAACCTATATTGAGTTCTGAAAAGTGGATATTTCATGAAGTGGTTTCTAAAGGGTGAGCGAATGCTGTTTTCTGCATTTTATCAGATAATTTAATGTGCTTTTATAACATGCGAGACTGTAAGTGTTGCAGCATCAAGAAAGTAGTGTTTCCGTGCGCGGAATAGATAAATGTCAGATTGATTAGGTTATAGTTTATTACATTTTAGTGCTGCGTGTGATTGAAATATTTTTCATATTTCATGGAGATAAGATCGCAATTCAAAAGAGACAGCACTGTGAGAAGTCACACTACTGCTCGATAAACCACTGATCACTTTAATGCCCATTTTAAATTAAGATTTACCATTGATCATTGGCCTCAGTACCCCTGGGCTAAGGAGAGAAAAAAATTAATTAGGTTCCTATCTAGTGACTCATGCTGGAAAAGGGGGATGTATGACCATCAGATAAGGACATGAAGTGGGTTTAGCCCCTGCAGTTGAATAGCCTGCTGACAAACATCCTCCAGCCGATAAAGAGCAGCCACTTAACCCAGATACCGCAGAACAGCTAGCTCCCCTGGAACTGTATCCTCTCAAAACTCAGTACCATCCGGAGAGAACTGGAGTTAAACATCTAACTGCTACTGTTTAGTTATTTATTTGAACTCTGGTGCAAACAGAATACATGAGGAGGAGCCATGGTTTGTAATCCATAATCCCATTGGTGGCACTGACCATCACTCACTCATGACTTGTTGCTTGTGAGTTATCGGCTTGGGCCGCTCATGGGAAATAAATGGTATCCCAGGACTCTTCCTCATCTCTTGTTCCATTATTGAAATAAGCGTCTGGACATAAATTGGCCCAGGCAACATAAATCTAAAGGTATTTTCATACGATTAGTAAAGATAGGGGGAAAAGTATGAAATAATGTGTGTGCATTAGTAACTGAAATGAGTAATTTATTGCGGAACATGAATATTTAAGTTGTATGCTAGCCATTTATTATCAGCATAAGTAATGAACTCCTGGCAATGGTGATCTATGATTTTAGTCACACAATTCCAGCTACAAACAGGACTTTTCTTCCATTTTTTGTTTCTGTACAACAGAATTTACAGCAGAGTGGGCATGTTGTTAACCCCTTTAAGGGGAAAATTGCTAAAAGGAATTACGGATCAGCCCACCCAATATCTCGGTGGCTAAATGCCACTGTGATGTGATTTTAGTCGTACAGAACTGAAATTTCCACGTTTGATTCGCAGCCTGTGCTCAGTTAATCGATTCTGGCTCGAGTCACAGCTGAGATGTCACCATAATCTTCAACGTCCTTGGGCTAGGAAGGGGGTGGGGAAAATGACTCCCAAGGTTCCTGCTCATGATTAGTGAATCCAGTTGGAAAGTGCCCATGTGTGGACATTGGGATAAGCTGAGATGCCTCTTCTACTGATTGGTCCGTATCCTTCAGGAGAGAAGAACGTGCAAATCAGTGTTACATTTTTCCCTATTGTATTCCTGTGGAGTTTTACATTTTTAAAATAATATATTTTTAAGCAGTGAGAATTAATAATCAGTAACATCGTTGGAACGTGGGAGATGGGAAATTGAGTCTGTGCTGAAATAATCCATTAACAGATCCTCTTAATATAAGGTAGATGTCTCCTGCTGCCTGGTAGGTTGGTTCCTATTAAAATGGTGTGCATAGTGTCTGGGGTCCGGGCTGCATGGGGACTGGGCAGGTGGAGCATCAGACGCGATCCCTTTCTGCACTGTAGATTTTATTTTAAAGCTGAGATACTGCACACTATGAGGAACAGAACAGGCGAGATGTATACATCCTCCCTCAGGACATAACCAGCCACTACCAAACAAACAATTTTCAGTGCATGGTGACCATTGCAGAGGCAACACATGCGGGTTAATGAAGCATGCCAGTCTCAACCAACTTTAGTCTTCCTCAACACAGTATCAAGAGGAAGTGTTATTAGTTCTACTCACCCAGCTGTGCAGCAAAATCATTGGGAATGGGAAAGAAAAATAATGTCGCCTGTAGGTCTGAGGTGATCACTGTGACCAAAATCTCTGATCTCATTTTTTGCCTTCTGGCTCATACTGACATCTCCTTAACTCTGTTTCCCTTCCATTTACCATTTAGTCCAAGCATTGCATTCTCTCACTACTGTTTGTGTCCTCTTCAGTTTTCTCATCCTGTCTTCTCTATTATTTTTGACTTTTCGGCAGCACTCTTAATTGCAACCTTCGTGTGCGCTCATTTTGAACATTTTTACTTTAGAAAGGCAAAACAGCTCCTTTAACAGAGTGCGGAATGCTTGTTTTTTCTGTGTAATTAATGACCAGTTCTAAAACATGCAGTTTCTGATCAGTGTTTGCAGGTTATTAAATACCAAGAAACACCGATGTCCTCCATTTATTCATTAAACTCATGAATTCCACTCCCTTACCTCACAATCTGCCGTTCTCCCACAGCCACCTCAGTACCAGTTATCTGGTGACCAGAAGCATACAACTCCTCAGCAACAAAAAGCAACATGAGGGGATAGTTTGTAATGAAATGCTCCAAGGTAAAAGATAGGAATTGGGTGATATGGATATCAGAGGTAAACTAATCCATGGAAAAAATAAGATCCCATGCAGCTATATCGAAGAAGAGTAGGGGAGTTCTCCTTGGTGTCCTGGCCAATATTTATCTCACAACCAACATCACAAATAGATTATATGATCATTATCACATTGCTGTTTGCGGGACTTTGTTGTGCACAAATTGGCTGCTGTGTTTCCTGCATTACATCAGTGACTACAGTTCAAAAAGTACTTAATTGGCTGTAAATGAGGTCATGAAAGGCGCTATATAAATGCAAGGCTTTCTTTCTTTAAATGGCAAAGCAGGGCAATCCATTGGTGCTCCAGTGAACTATGCCACCTACAATCCTTCCTGACCTTAATCACGTCTCCTTTGAAGGGAAGGGGCAACATATAAGGTTGGAAGCTGCCCCACAGAAGGGCAGTATGTTTTCAGAGTCCATTTATTCTGTGAGGAAGAGTGCTGGAGACTGTGGGTGAATGTAGGATAACAGAGTGGGCAGATAGGTGACATGAGCAGTTCAATGCAGAGAAATATGAAATAGTATATTTTGGGAAAAGGACAATGAAAGGAAGGGTGCCCTAAATGTTAGGTACTGTGCGATTGAGGGTGCAGATACATAAAATGGGAGCGCAGATTGAAAAGGCCATAAAAATAACAAGTGGGATTCTGGGTTTTGTATAGAGAGACATTAAATATAGAAGCAACAAAGTGATACTGAATTTGTACAAGACATTGGTAAGGCCACAGTTGGAGAGTTGCTTGTAGTTCCCTGTACCCTGTACAGAAAAGATTCACTAGAATGATACCAGGAATGAGAGGTTATAGTTATAGAGAAAGGCTTGAAAAATTGGAGCTTTTTAACTGGAACAGAGATGGTTAAAGGGGGATCTGATAGAGGCTTTCAAAATTTATGAATGGTTTTGATAGGATAAATAGTGAAGGATTGTTGCCACTGGTTGGTCAATCATTAACCAGGGGCATAACTCAAGACTGTCATTAGGGGAACAAAGGTGGAAGATGGTTATCGCACAAAATGGTGCCTTATCACAAGTGGCTATTGAGCTAGTGACTTATAACATCATTTAAAAGGAAATGAGATAAGTATTTGAAAAGGAGGTGTATGAAAGGATACAGGAGAAGGGCAGAGAATAGGGATTGGTATAGATGGGCCTAATGTGCTGTAATTTCAGAGACTTTCTTTTTCTCACGTACTTATCCAAATCATTTTTTGGACCTAAAGCGAATTTAATAATGAGTTTGAGCTTATTGTGAATTCTTTTTAAATTTCACTTCACAGTTTTAGCAATTTTGCATTCAAATCTTCTTTCTTTCTGAAAGGCATTTCTGTACACTACTTGAGCTTCCCTCAATCCAGGAGTGCGAGATTAACTATAATTCATAAAGTTGTACGTTAACACTTGATTTCTTTCCCTGTGCGAGTTCTAGGCGATAACACTTGAATGTGCTGATCTTGAAAGCATTTCTGACACTTCATTTTTCTTACCTTTTGAAAATAAGTTTTTTTTTTTGTAAAGATCTGTCATTTCCAGTGATTAATTCGATGTTGTTCCAAAACTGAGTTTGATTTTCACTCTGTGAAGCACAATTGACTGTTATGGAGTACATTGTAGTGTGACAGAGTGCGATGCCGCATTCTCCTCCTAGAGCCCGAAATTATTGAAGGAGAAATGGTATTAAGGCTCTGCTGGATGTTCTATGTGTGTGAATCTCACATCTGACTACATGATGTATTGTATTATTTATGTGGGAACACTCCCCTTCGATTTAATTTTAACATTAAGAATAATGAATGTGTAATTCTTGTCAAGTTTCCAACAGCAAATCTTACTTTAAAGAATCGGAGCTTCTTTGAGTAAAATTCAAAACACTTTCATTTTTCTGCGTGTATCTTCTGCTTTCACATTCTTCAGGGTATATAGATATTTGTTTATATTTACATATTTTTCTTCTTTATTCACACCAATAAAATATATCCCCGAGCATTGTTGAATCTGATCCCAGCATCCAACACATAATTTTTCCAGTTTTCTAATCTTCATCCCTTCTCTTCAGAAGGTTCTGACGCTTATGGGCAAGAGTGCCACAGGCAGAGTCTCGCTGGTCGTGAGTGGGGTTGGGATAATTGGGCTGTAACCCTTGTAGCCCCCGTTTTCCAACCTGCACTCAACAGGTCTATAGAAGCTCGTACCAGGAGCAGAACCGTGCAAAATATCCCCTTCAGCACCTCCGTTTTAGGAGTGTGTTAGTTTTTGAAATTTTTACCAAATATAAAGAGAAAAAAATGAAGAGAATTGGCGTTTTAGGTGACGAGAGCTCTCTGGTCCATTTGATCTCCTCTATCAGCAACCATCTTCATATCTAATCGTTTCTGAAGTGAGTTCCTGGCCTCAACCATCTTTTCTGGTGTGACTCGTTATAGTTGAAAGAGTAGAAATTGGTGTCACCCCAGTGTTATCAGACTGTTCCAGACCCACATCCATTCTAATATAGACGATTCCTACTGTATTTGAACAAAATTAAAATTGAAGATAGAAAATGATAGTAAGTTGGCCAACCTTCACCTTCTAATTCCCCTCCTGTATACAACCTCCTGTAATGATGGATAGGCGACAATCATGGGGGTGGAGGAAGTAGTTAGAGAACTTAATTGAACAGATATGAACCTTTTTATGAAAATGTTCATGCGATGTGGGTGTCGCTGGTGAGGCCGGCATTTATTGCCCATCCCTAATTGCCCTTGAGAAGGTGGTGGTGAGCCACCTTCTTGAACCGCTGCAGTCCGTGTGGTGAAGGTTCTCCCACAGTGCAGTTAGGTAGGGGGAGTTCCAGGATTTTGACCCAGTGACGATGAAGGAACGGCGATATATTTCCAAGTCGGGATGGTGTGTGATTTGGAGGGGAACGTGCAGGTGGTGTTGTTCCCATGTGCCTGCTGCCCTTGTCCTTCTAGGTGGTAGAGGTCGCGGGTTTGGGAGGTACTGTCGAAGAAGCCTTGGCGAGTTGCTGCAGTGCATCCTGTGGATGGTACACACTGCAGCCACTGTGCGCCGGTGGTGAAGGGAGTGAATGTTTAGGGTGGTGGATGGAGTGCCAATCAAGCGGGCTGCTTTGTCCTGGATGGTGTCGAGCTTCTTGAGTGTTGTTGGAGCTGCACTCATCCAGGCAAGTGGAGAGTATTCCATCACACTCCTGACTTGTGCCTTGTAGCCGGTCGAAAGGCTTTGGGGAGTCAGGAGGTGAGTCACTCGCCGCAGAATACCCAGCCTCTGACCTGCTCTTGTAGCTACAGTATTTATATGGTGGGTCCAGTTACGTTTCTGGTCAATGGTGACCCCCCAGGATATTGATAGTGGGGGTATCGGTGATAGTAATGCCGTTGAATGTCAAGGGGAGGTGGTTAGACTCTCTCTTGTTGGAGATGGTCATTGCCTGGCACTTGTCTGGCGCGAATGTTACTTGCTACTTATGATGTTGTCCAGGTCTTGCTGCATGTGGGCACAGACAGCTTCATTATCTGAGGGATTGCGAATGGAACTGAACACTATGCAATCATCAGCGAACATCCCCATTTCTGACCTGATGATGGAGGGAAGGTCATTGATGAAGCAGCTGAAGATGGTTGGGCCTAGGACACTGCCCTGAGGAACTCCTGCAGCAATGTCCTGGGGCTGAGATGATTGGCCTCCAACAACCACTACCATCTTCTTTTGTGCTAGGTATGACTCCAGCCACTGGAGAGTTTTCCCCCTAATTCCCATTGACTTCAATTTTACTAGGGCTCCTTGGTGCCACACTCAGTCAAATGCTGCCTTGATGTCAAGGGCAGTCACTCTCACCTCTCATCTCACCTCCGGAATTCAGCTCTTTTGTCCATGTTTTGACCAAGGCTGTAATGAGGTCTGGAGCCGAGTGGTCCTGGCGGAACCCAAACTGAGCATCAGTGAGCAGGTTATTGGTGAGTAAGTGCCGCTTGATAGCACTGTTGATGACACCTTCCATCACTTTGCTGATGATTGAGAGTAGACTGATGGGGCGGTAATTGGCCAGATTGGATTTGTCCTGCTTTTTGTGGACAGGACATACCTGGGCAATTTTCCATATTGTCGGGTAGATGCCAGTGTTGTAGCTATACTGGAACAGTTTGGCTCGAGGCACAGCTAGTTCTAGAGCAGAAGTCTTCAGCACTACAGCCTGAATGTTGTCGGGGCCCATAGCCTTTGCTGTTTCCAGTGCACTCAGCCGTTTCTTGATATCACGTGGAGTGAATCGAATTGGCCGAAGACTGGCTTCTGTGATGGTGGGGATATCGGGAGGAGGCCGAGATGGATCATCCACTCGGCACTTCTGGCTGAAGATGGTTGCAAATGCTTCAGCCTTGTCTTTTGCACTCACGTGCTGGACTCCGCCATCGTTGAGGATGGGGATGTTTGCAGAGCCTCCTCCTCCCGTTAGTTGTTTAATTGTCCACCACCATTCACGACTGGATGTGGCAGGACTGCAGAGCTTTGATCTGATCCGTTGGTTGTGGAATCGCTTGGCTCTGTCTATAGCATGCTGCTTCCCCTGTTTAGCATGCATGTAGTCCTGAGTTGTAACTTCACCAGGTTGGCACCTCATTTTTAGGTGCGCCCGGTGCTGCTCCTGGCATGCTCTTCTACACTCCTCATTGAACCAGGGTTGATCCCCTGGCTTGTTGGTAATGGTAGAGTGAGGAATATGCCGGGCCATGAGGTTACAGATTGTGCTGGAATACAATTCTGCTGCTGCTGATGGCCCACTGCGCCTCATGGATGCCCAGTTTTGAGCTGCTAGATCTGTTCTGAATCTATCCCATTTAGCACGGTGGTAGTGCCACACAACACGTTGGATGGTGTCCTCAGTGCGAAGACGGGACTTCATCTCCACGAGGACTGTGCGGTGGTCACTCCTACCAACACTGTCATGGACAGATGTATCTGCGACAGGTAGATTGGTGAGGACGAGGTCAAGTAGGCTTTTCCCTCGTGTTGGTTCGCTCACCACCTGCCGCAGGCCCAGTCTGGCAGCTATGTCCTTCAGGACTCGGCCAGCTCGGTCAGTAGTGATGCTACCGAGCCACTCTTGGTGATGGACTGGTTATTTGCAAACACTTGACGTGATATAGAAAAAGACTTGAATTTATATAGTATCTGATCACATCTCTCAGAAGTGCTTTGCATACAATGAATCACTTTGAAATGCAGTGACTATTGTTATGTGGGCAGCCATGAAAATGGGAAGAGATTGTTGCTTGTTTTGTGCACGCTGTCGTTATTCTGTATGATGTTGTGAGGAGCTGTTGCATAGTATTGATACATTAATGATTGAAAGGTATTGCTTGTTGAATCGGCGTGACTTACCCAAGGTAGAATAAGCATGACAGCTGTGACTGGTTTGTGCAGTTTGATCCAGGCTTTAACAAAACTGGGATATTTTCAGGACTGTATGGGCTTTATTTCAATTTTTTGCCGAAATATTCCATTCAGCAACTGCTCAATTTTGTCCTAAAAAAGGGCCAGTATTATTATGAAAATTGTTGGTTAGCTTTTTAAGGGCATGACGTGATTGGCATCATTGCATCAGTTGATGTAACGCATCTGTAACAATAATAATGCACAGCTCTACTCCCTTTGTCACGTTCCACTTGTGTCTCTAAAATGAACTCTTCTTCTTTATCCAGGCTCTTATATGATGGTGAACTCGTCCCTGCACGCTCAAGGCCAGAAAGCTCACTTCATCCTCCCGTCTTTGAGCGAAAACGACACTCACTGCATCCAGTTCAGCTACTTCTTGTACAGCAGAGATGGACACAGCCCCGGGTCACTCCACCTCTTCGTCAGGGTCAACAACGGGCCCGTTGGCGGTTCGGTCTGGAACGTGTCAGGATCGCACGGGCGGCAGTGGCTCCAGGCAGAGCTCGCTGTCAGTACCTTCTGGCCAAACGAGTATCAGGTACCAAGCTTAGCTTTTCCGTTGAAAAGAAAACAAACAACAATTGCGTCCGAGCTGTAATCCTTGAGTATTTCTGATGAGACATTTACAGGAGTGTTCTTGTGGTTGAACCTGGGGAAGGGAGAAAAACCAGCTCATTCCAATCAAATCAGACTACAGTGCCCCTTGAAGCATTCCAGGCCATGTTAAATGTACTGCACAGCTCAGTGAGTTTTCTTTTTTTTTGAATTTTGCGAACTATTCCTCTTTATTTCCCTTCAAGGTACAGAATGCCATTGTTGGGGAATGATATATTTTCTCATTTAACATACCCAGTGTAAAAGCATTTGCCTCTGTGTATAGCACATGTTAGAAACAAGGCAAAGCTCCTTCTGCTGCCCTCAAACAATGGGGTTTGACTTGAGTCTCAAAAAGCACCCTCTACTGCATCAACGCCAGTTTTTTTTCGAATTCCTCCCCCCCCCCCCCCCTCCCCAGTTCTTCTTTTTCCTCCCCTCCTCCCCTGGAGGCAGTGATTCAGGACCACCTCTACCTCGGCCAAGAGGCCATTCTCCATACTAGAGCCTAGATAGGCTAACAGTGAGTGTTGGTAGACTATTATGATGGGGGAATGGAAGAGAGTCACAGCTGTGTCTTGTTCAGTCCTCACCCAAAGTCCACAAGCCTGCGTTTTCTAATGTGGGTCACTGAATAGTGGTCAAGAGCAGAAGACCTGGGTGTTTTTTTTTGTCCCTCTCTTGGATGAACCTAACTATCGCATTCCCATTACTGCCACAGCCAAGGCTGACTAGCTCAACACAGCCATTGGAGGGTGGTGGAGGTTGGTGCGATCTCCAGTATCGCAGTGTGACGTCCTGGGTTCAATTTTAACTCCCAGGTGGGAACGCGGCAAAGCCAGCATCGTGCCTGTCTGGATTTTAAAAGGCCGGGCCTCATTAACGTGCTGCCGGTGATCTTTGTGTCTGGTCCTTGGCACAAAGTTAGTGCTACGGGAGAGAAATCCTGATCAGAGGAGGGGGGCAAGGCGGGGGATGAAGCCCGGGGCAGGGGGAGACCCCAGCTTTCCTTCTGGGGCCCAGAGAAGCAGTCTTGCTCCTCTTGGGGCCCACAAGGGACCAAAAAGAAATAATTTCCAAAACTTATCTTGCTGGTCCTGATCTGACCCTGGCTGCTGTTACTCAGCAGGTTTGGCCTGACATTCATCCCATCAGTTTGGGTTGGATTTGAACTGAGGTTCCAGTGGTGAAATTTTGTACTCCCAGACCCTCTAAAGCTCCCATACAGCTGTTACTTCCACCTCACTCTCACCCAGATCAGCTACAGTCTCTCTCTACAACATAAAAATGAAGTATGAAAAATCTTAAAATCTCGCACAGCTGCAGATTTAGTTTTCCTGCGCATTCACTTATTATCATTACATTTTTAGATTCTTAGCCAAATATATTTGTCACTGACACTTTAGTCTCTTTCACAAACCTCTTCCCTAAAGCATGTATTAAACAGATGGCACTGCGTTAAGCACCACAAGCCAACTGTGCGATACCCCATGTCCTGTACCAACAGCAAAAGCACTTGGATTACATATAATTATTTAGAATTTAAGAACATAAGAACATAAGAAATAGGAGCAGGAATAGGCCATCCGGCCCCTCGAGCCTGCTCCGCCATTCAACAAGATCATGTTTGATCGTCTACCTCAACGCCATGTTCCTGCACCATCTCCATACCCCTTGATGCCTCTAATATCCAGAAATCTATGGATCTCTGTTCTGAATGTACTCAATGACTGAACCTCCACCGCCCTCTGGGGCAGAGAATTCCAAAGATTCACCACCCTCTGAGTGAAGAAATTTCTCCTCATCTCAGTCCTAAATAGCCTACCCTTTATTCTGAGACTGTCACCCCTGGTCCTAGATTCCCCAGCCAGGGGAAACATCCTCCTTGCATCTACCCTGTCGAGCCCTGTAAGAATTTAGTAAAATCTAGAGAATACAGGCCTAGTCTGCTCAATCTCTCCTCATACGACAATCCCGCCATCCCAGGAATCAGTCTGGTGAACCTTTGTTGCACTCCCTCTATGGCAAGTATATCCTTTCTTAGGTAAGGAGACCAAAATTGTACACAATACTCCAGTTGCGGTCTCACCGAGGCCCTGTATAATCGCAGTAAGACATCTTTACTCTTGTACTCAAATCCTCTTGTAATAAAGCCCAACATACCACTTGCCTTCCTAATCGCTTGCTGCACCTGCATGTTAGCTTTCAGTGACTCATGTACAAGGACACCCAGGTCCCTTTGAACATCAACATTTCCCAATCTCTTACCATTTAAAAAATACTCTGCATTTCTGTTTTTCCTACACAAGTGGATAACTTCACATTTTTCCACATTATATTCCATCTGCCATGTTCTTGCCCACTCACTTAACCTGTCTATATCCCCATGAAGCCTCTTTGCATCCTCCTCACAACTCACATTCCCATCAGCAAACTTGGAAATATTACATTTAGTCCCCTCATCCAAATCATTGATATAGATTGTGAATAGCTGGGGCCCAAGCACTGATCCCTGCGGTACCCCACTAGTATTAGTCTGCAAACCTGAAAAAGACCCGTTTATTCCTACTCTCTGTTTTCTGTCTGTTAACTAATTCTCAATCCATGCCAGTATATTATCCCCAATAATCCTACAGGTGTAGCTGAAGAAAACACTTCATGAATGAAAAAGGCGTCTTAATGAACAAATTTTGTTGATTTATTTTTTTCTTACTGGACAGTGAATTGGAGGGTCGGTGCCGGCTTAAAATTTAAGTACGGTTTTAAAACAATTTCACCAGTCGGCTTCTGATAAATACACTTTGCTAACACATTATATGCTCAAATCAGGAGGGCAAATTTCCCTCTGCGGTTATACTGACTCCCTGGGGATGAAAATCGAGTGGGAGTTTTCCCGCCCGCTCTCCACCACTTGATGCCGATTCTGTGATCTCCTGCTGGAAGTGGCGTTGAGTGTGCAATATATCTGCCCAAATATACTGCAATGTGATGAAAATGACAGGAGTATGTAGACATTGCCGTCATTTGCACCATAAGTAATGTTGAGTGCTGGAAATGCAGATACACCGTTGACGAGTAGGGTTGCTAAGTAACAGAGGAAACTTTAAAGGGCTGCTGTGCAGTCAGTCACTGAGTTATTGATTACACCAGGCAAGATGGGAGAATTAATTTATTTTTAAATTTAAATATCTTTCTCTTCTGTTGAGAGTCCGACAATGTCCCTGACCTTTGGAAATTTTCTGGGTTTGGCGGGTAGGCATGGGATAGGACGGGTGGAAGTCCTGTCCCGTCAAAGTTATGCTGTCATAGGATTGGGAGTTTTATAAATTCCGATTCCCACAGCCAAATGTACCTCAGGCCGATGAGTTCTTCAATCAGCAACTCAATCTCAACAGAATCTATAGAAAATACTTCAAAACCTACATTTCACACACAACGTCAATATTGGATATCTCCGACACCTGCCTCCCCCCCCCCCCGAGTTTTCACCCCTCCTCTGCTGAAAGTGCTGATCCATTCTGGATATGGCTCCACTGGTGGCAGGTGACAGCTGGTACCTCACCCGTGTGGCCAATCTTCACATGTAAGCCTCAAACATGAGTGCGGCAGGCTGTTCAACCACATGAAGCATCGTTACGGAGTTCGATATCCGCATCCCCCGTATTTTGTTACAGAAGTTGTATGCGATAACCAAGAGCAGGAACCCTGGGCTGCTGAGATCAATTGTATCTCTGGCTGAGAATAACTAAGAGCACAGAACAGAAATGTGTGCACAAAAATGAATGTATATTTTAAGAAAGAAAGAATGTCCATTTATAACTTTGTCAAAGCAATTGACAATTAATTAATCACTTTTGAAATGTTGTGATGTAGGCAAACATGGCAGCCAATTTGCGCATAGCAATGTCCCACAAACTGCAAATGAACGACCGTCCAGTTAACCTGGTTTTTTGGTGGTGTTGGTTGAGGGAGAAATGCTGGCCAGGACCACCAGGAGAACCTCTCCATTCTTCTTCAGAGTGCTGTGGGAATTTTTGACATCCACCGATGGAGCCTCAATTCAATGTGGCTCACCCAAAAGATGGCACCTCTGACAATGCCGCACCGTAGTGTCAGCCTCGATGACGTACTTTCTAGTCCACAGTGGGACTCGAACCCACAACCTTATGAGTCCAAAGCGAGAATGCTACCACTGGAGCCAAACTGACACTTGAGATGATATTCTGGATTGAGATCTTACAGTTAACTATTATTGTTAGACTGAGGGGCAGGATTTTCTCATTTGGCTATTTGTAGGAAATCATAAATGCGAGTATCAAGAACATGTTTACAATTTTGCTAATAGCAAATGGAGGAAATCTACCAGCAGGAGTTTGGCATTGTATGGGGTCAATGAGAAAATGTTTGCTACAGTTTGTAACCTTTGCAAGGATCAGATGCATGTGAAATTGAATGTATGCCCTTTTCAAGTACACAAAATCACCTAGAATAACATGTAGGTTATGGTCCCTTGGCACATTCAGTATATTGGTACCAATACGCTCTAGGGGAAAATACACTTTTAACATTGAGGCAGTACATTTCTAATGTGTTGCTCTTAATTCATCACCTCAAACTGCTCCCACCACTACCAGCACCACTGATAAGCCTGTAACCATCAGTATTTCATGCTGGCTTTGACCCAAGATTGAAAGGACAAAATCTATAATTGTACCGCTGGGTGTTTTTCACTGTTAAAATAGGAATGATACCAAAAAAAAAAATCACATGACCAGCAATACACTTTACTGAAATCTGGGTATCCCTTGTATTAACTTTATGAATGGATTTGAACTTTGGTCCTGGGCACTCAGGATCTATTGAAACTGAACAGTTCTATTGACTAAAGTTGGTTATTTTGATCATGTTAGCATCAAATTCATCGCAGGGAACAGGTTTGTGGAAAATAAAGGGGCTGATATATATTTATATTTATATATATAAAAAAATGGCACTGATTGGAGTCTTGTATAAAGATGATTAATCTTTTTTGAGAGCAGAAGGGCCAGAAATTGGTTTTGAGTTAGTAGTGGGGTCTTATTGCCTCTGCTGTTCACTGTTGGGATCAGATGATAGAAAATACATTGCACAGATCAGACAAAAGAGCTGAGGATTAGATGGATCAAGGACAATTCTTGAAAGTCTGGACGTGCTCGAGATTATTTTCTTATCGCAGTAACTCCAAAGCGTATGGGAGAAAGTAGAAGAAATGAACAATGTGAGGATATTGCATTGACTGCTAACTAGCACTGAAGAGTAAGGCAATAAGAACCATCCTTGGTCGTGAGGTTAAAATAACAGTGGTGCCTGAGTGGAGATTTTCATCTATTTGAAGAAGAGCAATCTGAAGGGGCAGTTTGGTGAAAGAGCTCGGAGGGCAGATTGGCAAAGTAGCAGCGGTTCTTGAAAAACTGAGTGAAATCTTTCTGAATTGACAAATTTCAATCAGAAACAAGATGAGATTGTATGGAAGGGCTTTGTACGGAGTGCATAGCTTTATAACTGAATGACTTGAGGGCTGGGAACTGTTGATTTGAAAAAAAAAAGGTTTAAAAGGCTTTTCATCACAGTTATGTGGAAAAGAATAGGATTGTTCATTCAAAATTGAGGAGATGTCGGCCTAAAGTGGGGCTCTTGACATTGAAAGACCAGCTGATCCCAGTGTGGCGCTTGGCCGTGCGGACCAGGAGGTTCCACATTCAAGTCCTGGACCGTGCTTTCCGCTGGGTGGCAGTAGCAGTGCCACAATTGGCCGCATCGCCCCTGGGTTATGGAGGGTAAAGGTTCAGCCAGAGCTCTCGTTCCTGATGGCTGGAGTTGTGTACGTTGGCCAAGGGCAGGATTGGGTTCTGCGGTGATGCCCACGTGGTCGAACGTCCCGCCGACATCCGCTGTCCAGGCTCATGCATGAATGGCCACTCAGGCAAGATACAAGAGGGCGGGCAGCACCCGTGGGAGGCGTCAGCAGCAAGGGACAAGGTGGAAAAGGGAAGAAAAATGGGAAAACATGTTGAAGGCCGGCTGAGAAGGAAGGGGCTGAAGTGCCTTTGATTTGTTTGTAAGAAGGCCGAGGATAGACAGCTGAAGGAAGTGGAGACCGATTGGGGGGGGAGAAAGGAAGAAGGAAGAGGACAGAAAAGAACGAAGTGACCAAAGACACGGGGAGTCTCGAGCAACCCCGATTCTTAGCATCTGCAAAATGGCTGCCGTGTTTGCCCACGTAACAGCAGACACTGCAGTTACAACATTAATCCATGAAAGGGCTGATTTCCCCATTGGGGAGCTCTGGGCAGGAACTCACACTCAGAGACTGTTCACTGGGAAATCGTAGGCCTGCGACCCCTTATTTTTTTGTCCGTCAATTTAAATGGACAGAAAATCAAGGTCTGTAGGCCTGAGATGCTCCAGGCAATTGGGGAAAACTGGCCCTTATATGGGAAGAACTTGAGGACATTTCTGAGAGACGTGATAAAGGAGTATAGCGTTCAAAATCTTTCAATCTTTTGACATTCTTTATCTTGAATACAAAATTAACAAAAAAAAGAGTTTTATGAGAGAAAGAAAGAATTTGTATTTATATAGCGCCTTTTATGACCTCGGGATGTCCCAAAGCCCATCACAGCCAATAAAGTACCTTTGAAGTATAATCACTGTTGTAATGTAGGAAACACAGCAGCTAATTTGCGCACAGCAAGGGCCCACAAACTCCAATGAGATAATTAACCAGATAATCTGATTTTAGTGATGTTGGATGAGGAATAAATGTTGGCCAGGAAACCAAGGAGAACTTCCCTGCTCTTTAATTGGTGCCATGGGATCTTTTATATCCAAAGGAGTGTATGATATCTATTGTAAAATGCGTGGTATACACATTAAGAGAATGTTATATATTATGAAAGACTGTCTGGTATATATTGTAAAAAAGTGTGTGGTATATATTACAAGCGTATAGGATTGTAAAGGAGTGTGGTATATTTTATAAGAGTGTGTGGTATAAAAGGAGATAGTGGTATATATTATGAAAGGGTGTGTGGTATACATTGTAAAGTATGGGATATTAGCACTTATTGCACACAAGCAGGTAGCTGTACAGAGTAACGGATTATTGTTTGCAGTGATCAGACTGATTTGGAGCGTCAGATACTTGACAGAACAGATCTGCACAGAAACGAATAAGGACTATTTTATCTGGGAGTGGGATTAAATAGAGCATGAGTGGATTCAATAAGTAGGAATCAGTTCCACTTAGCACTGTAATCCATGGATGAATACACACACAACCATATTTGGTGGCTGACCAGTGCCAAGAAAACACAGCTCCACCAATGGCCTGAATCCCACTGTGGAATCTGTTGATAACCTAATGTAATTACAGTGTCACGATGACCAGGCTCATATTAGTGCGCTGTTATTAGTCCTTCTGAGGATTATAATGTTTAATAATGAATTGCTTCTTTTTAACGCAATTGTGGCCAAAAAACAATTAAGAGGCAAATACATGCAGTGATTTTTTTTTTTTGTCCTGATTCCATTCTGTGTTCGAAGATTTCTAGTAATTTGCTGTTAAATTTCAGCACAGTACCTTTATTCCTAGCTGGCATTTTGTTGCATTTGGTGTTACAGATGGAAAATCATGATGAAAATAATCCATTTACAGTCTGCCACGGTCCACGGCTGATAGTTGAAAGACCTGTTTCAAAACTTGCTTTAAAAACTTACAAAAAAAGTGTCTGTGAATTTCTGAAAAAAGATAAGTTCCCGGTTTCTGTCCTGCTCTCCTGAAGGTGCCGTTTCATGCTTGAGGACAGTTCCAGGGGTGTTGACCGTCCTCCCATACTGCCCCCAAGTAGTCATTCATCATGAGTGAGGAGTAGATTTTCATGTCCTGCCAAGATTCAGTCCCGAATGATTAAGAACTGGTGCAAATCTACCAGAATTGTAGAGTGCCAACAGCATAGAATTTTCCCAAGTCAGTTCACTTGCTTAATTATTCATAGAAAGAAAGAACTTACATTTATATAGTGCCTCCGGATATCCCAAAGCGCTCCACAGCCAATGAATTATTTTTGAGGTGTAGTCACTGTTGTGGCAGCCAATTTGTACACAGCAAGTTCCCACAAACAGCAATAATTTAAAGGACCAGATAATCTGTTTTAGTGGATGTTGCTTGAGGGATAAACTTTGGCCCGGAAGCCGGGAGAACGCCTCTTGTCCTCTTCAAATAGTGCAATGGGATCTTTCATATCCACCTGAGGTGACAGACGGCACCTCCAACAATGCAGCACTCCCTCAGTACTCCACTGAAGTGTCAGCCTAGATTATGTGGTCAAGTCTTTGGATTGGGACTTAAGCCGAGGGTGCAGCCACTGAGCCAAGACTGGCACCTAGAATGCTTGAGGGAAAAAAAAGGCAAAAGCTTAAATGAACTAAGCAGCCGCTGGCAGTGTTCTGTCTGTCCTGTAGTTTGGATGCAGTCAGAATGCAGTAGGCAGCCCCTCCCTGCCACTATCTCTAAGGTGAATCAGACCCTGCCTACATAGACTTCCTTGGACAAATCCAGGAAAGTGCACTTGTCCTGGTGTTAACGGGTGGGAGGGTAATAGTCCTCATATGCTGAAAAGTCACTTGCCTGGTATTCTCCATTATTCATCCTCTTCTTTCTACCAAAAGCATCAACATTGCAGGATTCCTCTGGGGAATGCCATTAATATTTCCACAACTGATGCAAAATGTGAGAAATGATGCACAAAGCCTTACCTACAACTAAGTGGTTTAACAAAAATAGAATGGGAAAAAAAGTACAAAGAAACACTTACGGTGGTTTCTAAACCTGCACTTTGCAGCCTTTTAGCCCTTTAGGTTTTGAAAGCTTCTTTCAGCTGCTGCCTACATGATTTATGGATCCATTTCAACCAGCGTAAAGGCCCTAATGTCATTGCAGGCATCTAAATGATATCATTCAACGCCTTTTAAAGTATAACAATGAGGAGAGGTCACCGGAGAATGATCAGCAAGGGGAACAAGACTGATTTCCTAGCCCAGAGTTACTAAAGCCGATCGTGGTGCCCGACTGCCACCTTGGCTGAGATCAGCCAACTCAGCACAGGCCACTGATCAAACCTAGGACCTCTCTGGTCTCCACGGGTCAGTTCCATACTGCCTTCACTAACCGAGCCATCGGAACGGCGTCCTATGAACCTCTAATGTTGAAATGGAGTAGAATTGGAGAAATGCACAGAAACCATGAGCATCCTGAATTCCTTTGTTAAAATCCTTTTTATTTGAAACTAGCCTTTTAGGTTTCCCAGTGGCTGAGTGAGTTGATGAGCCAGGCAGATCAGGAAAGACCCAGGTTCGACGCCCAATCTGTACAGTTAGGTGATCTCAACTGGGCAAGTGGCAGAGTACTATAATTTGGCCTCAGCAGGCTTCGGTTAGGCTGGGGAAAATTAACCTAGGTTCCCACTCCTGATCATTATCCAGTAGCCCCTACAAGTTGTGCCTGTGTTTTTCACTGTTTCATTGCTCTCCTGGTTGGCCTCTCATGTTGCACCCTTCATAAACTTGAGCTCATCCAAAATTCCACTGCCCGTATCCTAATCCCCATTCAGTCCCGTTCACCATTCACCCTGTGCTCGCTGACCTACATTGGCTCCCGGTCCAGCAATACCTTGATTTTAAAATTCTTATCCTCATGTTGAAATCTCTCTATGGCCTTGCCCTTCCCAATCTCTGTAACCTTCTTCAGCCCGACAACCCTCTGAGATCTCCGCATTCCTCCAACTCTGCTTCTTGTGCAGCCCCCACTCCCTTCACCCCACCACTAGTGGCCGTACCTTAAGTCATCTAGCCCCATAAGCTCTGGGATTCCCACCCTAAACCATTCCACCTCTCTCTCCTCCTTTTAAGATGGTCCTAAAAAGCTACCTCTTTGACCAAGCTATTAGTCACCCGTCCTAATATCTCCGCCTTTGGCTCGGTGTGGATGTTTATCTGATTACACCCCCGTGAAGCACCTTGGGACGTTTTACTACGTTAAAGTCACTGTATAAATGCAAAATGTTATTGAAGTGTTGATGTTGCATGTGGATAGGAGTGGGCTAGTTTCTGATGCCTCCTGCAGTCAAATAGCCTTACTTTAGAGGCACATACATAAATAATGGCCATTTCGGCAAGGTTCCAGAGGGCGACTGGCACCTGTGGGATAGTATCTCAGTAATGAGTCAACGCCTTCTGAAAAGAGGAAGAAATTGGTGAGTAAAATATATTGTTAAGCCTTTAATGATTCTTTCCAATACTCGGCCCAACACAGAGTTCTCACTATCTCCCTTTTGAAGAAACCTTGAATAATCACAATGTAGAAATTCAGATTCAGTTAAGTTTTTTATTTAAAAGAAATCCAAATCTTCCACCCATGGTTGTGAACTGCTTCTTTTAAAAGTGAACAGATGCTACAATCCTCTCTAGATCACCTTGCTGTTGAGTCTCTGGAAATGAAATGAATTAGCTCTTCGAGGACCATTCCAGTGTCCAAAACAACAACACGACGAGATTTTTCAAACCTGCTATTCTTACTTGTCACGTGATACACCACCCACTGCTGTTAGTTGCTGTGAAGTAATACCGAGCACATAAAGGGGATGAAAACACAGGCCCGATCACTCCTGCACGGAAATGAGAAAATCTGTGCGTCATTGTTGCTTTCTGAAGATGAAAGGGAAGTAGTTGTCAAAATTGTTTGTGCTTTGAGGAGAGGCGCCAGAGAATGTAAAACGGTTATAACATAGATTACCTGCAGGAGCCTGCGTGGGTCTAATAATCCTGCTAGGTTCGGTTCTGATAAAATCCCTTGACAGGTGCATGGCCAGTTGACACCCCTTGTTTAATTTGGTGCTGAAATTCTCCTGTAATCCTCAAAGGGCAGATTCGGTGCCAGAACTTTGCCTGCAGCATTACCTGAGCAGTCTGTGATGTTAGATCGCTTGCAAATAGAAGCAGGCTGTTCAAAATTAAGGTGTTAAGACCTGTTTATAAGAGATAAGGAGTAAGCTTAACCTGAAACTGAATTTTACTCACAAGCACTTGAAGTTTTCCCCTCAATGGAAAGTTTCAAAACCTCCATTTGGTCTTGAGTACTGGGATAGAAAACAAAGTAGACAAGAGTAGCACAAAGCGAAATACTTCAGATGCTGGAAATCTGAAATAAGAACAGAAAACGCTGGAAACGCTCAGCAGGTCAGGCAGCATCCGTGGAGAGAGAAACAGAGGTAACGTTTCAGGTCTGTGACCCTGCGTTAGGTCTGTGTGTGTGTGTGTGTGTCTATACGCGAAAGGGCTCATCCTGTGGTAGGATACTGATCCATTCAAAGTAGGACCGTTCCAATTTGATCGCTGCAATGTGTTGAGTAAGATGACCTCAGCCAAGAGACGGGGGGAGGTGCCCCTGGGCTAAGGTGAGGAAAACGATCTGTCAATCATTATACAGTAACCCCTGCTGCAAAGTATGTGTAAATATGGAAATAGAGTCAGGACAGGATCAGGCTCAGCTGGGATCGCCGTAGTTGAATAGCCTGCCAAAACTTGCAGTCTAGGCTCGTACATGAAGGATCCCCACTGGATACATGGAATTACATAGAATTTACAGCAGAGGAACAGGCCATTTGGCCCAACAGGCCTATGCTGGTGGTTACGCTCCACATGAGCCTCCTCCCACCTTAATTCATCTCACCCTATCACCATATCCTTCTATTCCTTTCTCCCTCACGTACTTATCTAGTTTCAGCTTAAATGCATCTAAGTTATTTGCCTGAACTACTCGAAGTGGCAGCGAGTTCCACATTCTCACGCACGGGATAAAGCACAAGTAGGCCCACGGATACCTCGTGTGTGAATACCTTCGGGAGAGATGGGGAGAAAATCGGAGTAAGCCAAAAGCAAATCTTAAGCTCACAGCCTAGAAATTCCTGTTGGTAATATCAGAGGATAAATCTTCTTGCTTCCCTCGGCAAATAACCCATTGACACTTGTCTAAGCTCACACTTAAAGGATGGGCATTCTCTTTAAAAGGAAGTGGGGAGGGCAAGAGAGACAGATGGAGAGAGGGAGACAGACAGACAGAGAGGGGTGGGGAGAGGGATAGATAGAATATGAGAGAAAAGAAAATGCTGTGACAAGGCATACAGATAGTGAATCTGCATGATCACTTGTGAGGGCTCATTGTCACTTGGAAAGGAGATTTCTTACTTGTCAACAAGTAAATGAAATGAGGCCTAGTCAATCTGTACAAATCAACAAAACTGACAAGTCGCTGCAGCAAATGTTCTCATTAAGGGAAGAACAATTTTATCACCCATTTTGTTGAAAAGGTCACCGCACTGTAGATATCCTGCGAGCGTCCTACATCGAATCAGTTTCCTCTCCACTTCAAAACTCCTAATAAATTAGGCAAATAAATGGAAAAGCGTGACAGCCCTGTGGTCCCGCGAGGCGACAATTAGGAGCTTGGCTTTTTCTGCCGGAATACATATCACCAATAACGGAATAATGACTTTTCAGTAATCTGAGGGGTTTCTCAGTCTTTGGGGAGGGATGAAAGAAAGAAAGAACTTGCATTTATATAGCGCCTTTCACAACCTCAGGCCATCCCAAAGTGCTTCACAGCTAATGAAATATTTCAAGAAGTGTAATCACTGTTGTAATGTAGGGAAACATGGAAGCCACTTTGCGCACAGTCAGGTCCCACAAACAGCAGTACGGTAATGACCAGATAATCTGCTTTTTAAGTGATGTTGGTGAGGGATAAACGTTGGCGAGGTCACCAGGGAGAACTCCCCTGCTCTTCTTCGAATAATGCCATGGGATCTGAGAGGGCAGACGGGGCCTTGGTTTAACACCTCATCCGAAAGACGGCACCTTAGACAGTACGGCACTCTCTCAGTACTGCACTAGAGAGTGCTACCCACTTAGCCACGGCTGAAGCCTGAGCGTAAGAAGGCACACCTGACACATACATACATGCTTTCAAATTTATTTTGCAGCAGCACGGAAATCAATCGGACAGAGTTGTCGTGAAGCTTGTTCTCGTGCTGGTGACTCCACTTTGTTCTGTTACATTGACCCACAGGGTAGGTAGCAGTGTGGGTACAGTGACGTCCACAAGGCGATAGAAAGCTGGGAAGTAGAGCAATGAATCGGCTGGCATGCGTCCAAACTTGACATTGCCAAGTGTGTGGCTAGAAAGGAGGTAAAATCGCGGGGCCGAAGTTCCATTCCAGGCTGCACGCCCACCAGCCATTGTTGCAAACCCCAAGTCTCTTGTGCATACCTTTCAGAGGCTGGTTACAGAGAAACGTTGACCCACCTACCCTCTCCCCTGTGACATGGGGGTACCATTTTTTTGAGAGAGGACGAAACATAAAAGTAGCGTAAAAACATCATACTGTCCTTTTTTTTTAGAAAAAGGAAGACTTGAATTTCTAAAATGCCTTTCACAACCTCAGGATGTCCCAAAGCACATTACAGCCAATCAAGCGCTTTTGAAGTGCAGTCACTGTTGTAATATAAAGAACAATATTGTATATTCACATTCTCCGTATATGATATTGTGGAAGGTTTTCAAGTGCAGTCGTGAATCCTGCCCATGCTAGCCCTGTAGGGACATCAGCACTGTGAGCACAACACTCAGCATTTTATAAAGAAAATTACCAGTCAAATAATCAGTTTAATTTTCTCCCTTGAATTCGAGACGCATTGGAACATTTGACATTGGAATGCAGCTGACAGTTGTGCATGCGCTAATGCTTTTATGGGAGTTTAGATGTCCTTTTGTGATGTGCACAGTGACCTCTGCTAAGAAGTGAAGTACCATTTAGAAATATCACTTAACGTCAGAGTAGAGGATCTTTGACTGGCACCAAGGCAGTCAATTATCAGTAGACGGAGAAAAGGATGAGCAAGTCATTCAGTTCCATGCTGAATGTGTTGTACATTTGGTCAGGCTGGTAAATGCAATTGGGATTTAATTAGAGTAGAAACTCAGTTTTCTGATCTTCAGTGATACAAAATCCATGTCTGCACAAGACGTCCTTTTTTTAAAATACTAAGCTTAAAGTGACAGTTTTCCCAGTGAGCAGTTATTGATAATGGTAGTTTTTCTTGCTCATTTTTACACATCCAGGAATAGGGATGGGTTTTACAAGCATCTGTATCAAGAAGCCACAAGACTTGTTTTCTCTCTCTAATCTAATGGGTATCTGAGCTTTCAACGAGGTTGATGTACAGTCATGTGAAGAAACAGCTCTGAAAACAGCATTCCTGCCTTCTTAAAAAAAAATCATGAAATATCAATCAGTTCCCATTGTCTGACTTGCTCTATAAAAGGTCTCCAGTCCAAACCAGTCTCATCTTCATCTGATAACCCTGTAATCTGTAGCGTTTTGGACAGCTCATTGTCCAGCTGACTCTTTCATTTTCTCTCTCCATGTTCTCAGGAGACCAAATCCCTTTCATTTGTCCCCATTGGTTGCACCTTCAGCTCCCATCAATGACACAAAGTCGATGCGTAACCTTTTAGTCTGTTTACAATCTGGCCTTTCGAATGGTATTTAACAATGGGCATCGTCAATGACACCTCGCCAAGAAGACAAATCCCAAGCACAAAGGGAAAAAGCACATTTATGTCTTACAGCTGATGGGTGGAGTAGAGGAACTTCTGTTCTACAGCCAACCTGTCCTGTGGCAGACTGGGTGCGAAAGGCGGAAAGATGAGCAGCTCGTCTGCCATCTTGATGTTTGGTCACCTGTCCTAATATCTCCTTATGTGGCTCAGAGTCCAATTTTGTTTGATTACGCTCCTGTGAAGCACCTTGGGACAGTTTACGTCGTTAAAGGCGCTATATAAATGCAAGTTGTTGACCAAGGAAAATATGCACCAAAAGCTCCCAAATGCTCGGGGGATGGGTTCAGTTGTGTTATTGGGAGGAGAAAGGGAACCTTTATTGATTTGGGTGGTATGGCATCACTTTCATCTTTAATCACAACTGGAAAATCCCTACATCAAACAGATGGGCCCTTTGTTCCCAGATCATGATCATCCATTAAAGAAAGAACTTGCATTTATATCACACTGAAACATGTCAGTAGGATGCCTCAAAGTGCTTCATTTTCAATGAATTATTTTTCATATATAGTTCCATTGGCAAATTCCAATTTGTCCTCAGCAAGTCCTCACAGGCAGCAATTAGACAAATAACCAGTTAATCAGTTTTTGTTGGTTTTGGTTGTGGAAGTAATGTTGGCCCGGACCCCAGGACAACGCTTTGCCATGCGATGGAATCTTTTATATCCATCGGAACAGGCTGATAGTTCTCAGTCTAACATCTCATCAGTGAGAGAGCGCCTCTGACAATGCAGCGCTCCCTCGGTGCTGCACTGAATTGTCATCTTAGATTATTTGCTTCAGTCCATAGTGGGGTTTAACCTACACCCATCTGACTCACAGGAGAGTGCTATGAACTGAACGAAGCTGACACTTCGTCTGCGCACGAGAAAATGGCACAACGCCGCTCTTATGCCATAGTTACGCCGGAACCTTCCAGGAAATTCTGGGTCTTAATCGTATACCTATGTTTCCTTGTTCTAGACCTCTCAACCACTGGAAACCGTTTGTTTCTATCAACTCTGTCCCATTCCCTCATAATTTTAAATGCCTCTATCAGGTGATACACTGCCGAAAATCTTACTGCTTTGACTGGACACGGTCTCCAAGTTCCCCGTTCAAATCCCTGTGTTAAGTGATTCACAATGATGCTGCGAGCTGAGCATTTTGGCTGCGACCTGAGTCAACAGCACCTAAAAGACAAGAGAGCCAATTGATAGCAGGGGAGATAGATTGGCAGGAGTTTCTTGAGGGCTCCAATTCATTACCTCTCCATTGGCTGTGCAGTGCAGTATTGGTAGAAGCGCCGTGGGGTCTTTGCGCCCACCTGCACTCTCACTTCATGGGTCTCGTGTTGTACTGTAGCAGTGCTGTGTGTGTGTGTGTGTACCTTGGGAACCCCTGGGAGCCTGGTGATTAACCAAAGCAATGGTATGAGACTGGCTGTGTCTGGTAACGTAGAAAGGAGTACGCAATGAGCAAATACAGAAAATAAAAATCCAGAAAGAGTTAATGCCATCAATAGAATACCCGATAGCCTTAACCCAGCCACTGTATCATAATGGAATACTATCCTCATTCCGCAGTCAACTACCATGTGTTCCCTACACGATGCAGAGGGAGGCGGTAATTCTTGCTAATTAACTGACATATTAACAGCCAGCAGGCTCCTTGTTCAGTGAACCCTTTGTATCCCTTAGAACATGAATAATTCAACGTGGCCAGAGAAATGGAATCGAAGACTCGGCTTCTGCTAGCTTTCACCATCTGCATGGATTTCAGAAATGGATAAACAATCTACTTAGATCTGTAAAATAGCCCATTTCATGAAAAGTGCTGTTTCTTTCCAGCTCCTTTCATCCACGCTGATATTTTGAGTATTGTGCGCAGCCGTTAGTGGAAGAACATTCTAACCTGCTGTGCGGCAAATATTGACGGGGTATCATCAGGCACAGTTAGTCGGCAAACAACAGTTTGTTAGTGAGTGGATGAATGCATGCACCAAGTACATTGAACAGCCTGCCTCCTGGAGTTTTATTTCACACCTATCAATAATTTCATGATCATTAGTGCACAGCATAGAAACATAAAAACATAGAAAATAGGAGCAGGAGTAGGCCATTCAGCCCTTCGAGCCTGCTCTGCCATTCAATATGGTCATGGCTGATCCTCTATCTCAACACCATATTACAGCTCTCTCCCCTTGATGCCTTTTGTGTCTAGAAATCTATCTATCTCCTTAAATATATTCAGTGACTTGGCCTCACAGCCTTCTGTGGTAGAGAATTCCACAGGTTCACCACCTTCTGAGTGAAGAAATTTCTCCTCATCTCAGTCCTAAATGCCCTACCCCATGTCCTGTGACTGTGACCCCTCGTTCTGTACCCCCAGCCAGGGGAAACATCCTCCCTGCATCCAGTCTGTCTAGCCCTGTCAGAATTTTATGTTTCAATGAGATCCCCTCTCATTCTTCTAACCTCTAGTGAATACAGGCCGAGTCGACCCAATCTCTCCTCGTACAACAGTCCTGCCATCCCAGGAATCAGTCTGGTGAACCTTTGCTGCACTTCCTCCATGGCAAGGACATCCTTTCTTGGGTAAGGAGACCAAAACTGCACACAATACTCCAGGTGTAGTCTCACCAAGGCCCTATATAACTGCAGTAACACTTAATTTTAATATTTTAACAATTTGTACAAACCTGTATAACCTCTAATTTGAAGGACTAATACAAAATGAGATTAGAGCCAGAAGGTCGTGGTTCAAGCCCCACAATGAATTTGAGCACATAATCTAGGTTGGTACTTGTGTGTAGTACTGAGGGAGTGCTGCACTGTCGGAGGTGCTGCCTTTTGCATGAGACAATAATCCAAGGTCCTGCCTGCTCTCAGAAGGCCCTGAAAGCAATGTTCAGAGAAGAGCAAGGAGTGCTCACTAATGTCCTGGCCAGCACTGATCTCTCAACCAGAACCATCAAAAACAGATTACCAGGTCGTTTATTCATTTGAAACACTTTGTTGTGCACAAATTGGCTGCTGCACTTGCCCACAAAAAAACAGTGATGATACTTCAAAAAATAATTCATTGGCTGTAAAACACTTTGGGGCATTCTGTAAACATGATAGGGCACTGTATAATAATGCAAATTCTTTCTTTTTTTAATTAAAGGCTTTATCCTACACTCGCCTTTAAGACCCATCTGAAATTTAGCCCTTTGCTAAGAGTTATTAAAATAAACATTTACATTTTTCAGCAGTGTGTGTCTGGCCTTCTCATCTGTTTCACCTCCTTTCTGTGAGACTCCCCACATCCAGAAGGACTGAGACTCTCTGGATGATGTCTGAGTGACAACCTTTTCAAAGCCAAATACCTGGAGGGCACCAGAGGGTGTAGAGGCCTGCTGCATGCTGCTTAACATTTAAAATTCTCATTTTAATAAGCATTATTTTTGAAACTCCAAAAATGTCACAATTGGTGGAATAACCATTAAGATTTTTTTTTAAATCGTTGAGAACCTAGGTGAAGGCCCAAATTAATTGTGCGCAAGACCTGGAGAAGATCAGTTGAAGTGGTTAGGTAACGCCAAGATTGGGTTTTAAAAGCTTATGGATTGTGGGAAAAGGGGAAGATTGAGGAAGGTAAGGATATCACAGTTTTGAGGTTTTGGGAAACTTTGGCCTAGAAATTATGCTATGTGATCATTTACTCATATATAGGTCAATATCTCACATAAAATAGTGGACAAAGGAATTTTGTATGAAGAGGTTGAGTGTTTGGATGCTGTTAGTGCACAGCATAATGTCAAGGCTAGTGAGTTGGAATAGGCGACTGTGAAGCAAGACAATTCAAAGATAACGACAATATGGAAACTCATATAGTTACATACATGATATTGCTGTAATGTTCTAGCTGGGTCCCAAGCAATTCTATCCAAAAGATGATAGCAATTGGTTTATAGGGCCATCTTCTGATTCAGTATTATGCTTGGACCATGCATGTGTGTCCAGACTGTACTCTATGTAGAATAACCCATTTCTGTTTGTCATACAGTTAATTACACCAAAGCTGGTTAAAACCTATACATATAGGAATATTGTTCCCAATATGATGCATAAAAATATATTTTTTTGAGTTGAACACTCATTTCCTGTCAGCTTTTAGCATCTTAAGTCTGGCCAAGTCTCATAGTCTTGTTGGTAATATTCAGCGTTCTGTGGCACAAAAATTAAATTGCTTCCAGTAACACACAAGTATAGAACTCGTCAAACAAAAATCTGGAATCTGACTATAAATAAATACTGAATAGTTATTGGGAGTTTCATTGTAATTCGAGTGTTTGAACAATGCTTTTAAACTGCTGGAGTCTCACTCTGTTAGCTAATGCTATCATTTGACCGCTTGTGTGCTCTATCTATACTCTGTGCTCGATCCTCTGTGTGCTTTTATGTAAGCTGTGTCTATGCTTTGTGTTCTACCAGTGCTGTATGCTCAGTGTGTGCTCTATCTACACTCTGTGCTCTTCCGATTCTCTATATGCTGTGCACAGTCTGTGTTCTACCTACACTATATGCTGTGCATACTTTATGCTCAATATGAGCTGTAATTCTTCTCAGTGTGTGCTCTATCTCTGTGTATGCTTTATTTATACTCTCTGTGCTTGGGCCATGTTCAGTATATGCTCTTTGTATCCTCTATGTTCTGCTCTACCATGCTTATGCATGTGCGCTAATGTTTGTATGTGTATGTGTGTTTTATTTGTGCTCTGTGTGATTTATCTATGTTCTGTGTACCTCTGCCCTGTGTCGTTGATGTATGTGTATTCTAGATACGATAATATAAGGCAACAACCCATTTCAGGGTTGGGATGATGCCATAAGCCTCAAGCTGGAAACTGAAGTGATGTATCAACATCATCGGAATATCTTATCGTGTTAAATCCTGGGTTATTCTTTATTATAAATCTATAAAACTGTGAAGAGTTCAGGGCCAATTTTCTTCTGTTTTTGATAGTTTTGTCGGTGGCGATGGGTCCCTTTGGTATATTGCACCAGATCATTTGAACTGTAGTGGCATCTGGTTTTACTCATTATACATTACATGGAGCAGCAGAACCCTCTATAGGGTAGGTTGTGTAGCTCAGTCAGTTGAGCACCAGACCAGAAGATCGAGGGCCTCTGAAGTAAATAAATGAAGTGCCATGTCCTGAGGCTTGGTGAGGGAGCAGGAGACTGCAGTGACTGGGAAGTGCTTGCCATTTCATGCCTAATGGAGACTGACCTCCATGGGTAATTTCTCTTCCTCTGTACCTCTGCATACAGTATAGCCATCTAACACTTGCCGTTCTCTGTGTAATGTTTCACTCGGTTTACCTCTGGTGCACAGCATTGTCTCTGATATCCTACAGCAAAGGGCTGTCGGTCATTTATTTATTTCACAACAAAATGTTTGTCACGGAAAGGTGCATTGATGACATTAATGAAAATAAGAGTTACCTTGGACTCCAATAGGAACAGGAGTAGGCCATTCAGCCCCTAGAGCCTGTTCCTCCATTCAACTAGATCATGGCTGATCTGTGTCTTAACTCCATTTACGCAACTTTGTTCCGAATCCCTTAATACTCTTGCCGAACAAAAATCGATCAATCCCAGTTTTGAAATTTTCAATTGGCCCCCAGCCTCAACAGCTTTTGGGGGAAGAGAGTTCCAGATTTCCACTACCCTTTGTGTGAAGAAGTGCTTCCTGACATCAGCCCTCAACAGCCTAGCTCTAATTTTAAGGTTATGTTCCCTGATTCCGGACTGTCCCACCAGAGGAAATAGTTTCTCTCTATCTACCCTATCAACTTCTTTAATCATGTTAAACACTTCATTTACATCCCTTAAGTGTAGAAGATTAAAGGGTGAATCCAAGCCTGGTCTATGCAATCTGTCCTCATAATTTAACCCTTTTAGTACCGGTATCATTGTGGTGAATCTGCGCTGCACCCCCTTGACGGCCAATATATCCTTCATGATGTGCAGTGCCCAGAACTGAATGCAGTACTTTAAATGGGTTCTCATCAGAGCTTTATATAACTAACATAACTTCCAACCAGACATTTTAGACTAATGGACGGTGTTGTCCTGGATACAGCTGATGTGGAAGTATTATCGGCCCAGTGATGCAGTTTGGAAAGAGTTAACACTGGATGCGTGGAGCTTCCTCACTGGCAGAGCCTGTGACAAATTACTTGTGTCTGTGAAGTGAACAAATGCTGGGATGAAATTGGGGGCAACTCTTCATTTTATTAACCCAAACCAAATCAATTTCACAGCTGGGAATCAGTCACTTTTGTGTCACCTGCTTGTTTCCAGTTCCATTAACCTACTGACCCCCCCGTCCAATGGTCATTCTTTAAAAAAAAGAATTTGGTGATTCAACTGGCAGCACTTCATCCACAGTCGTATTGACCTGTATGACATCAGGGACTGAGTCATGGGATTAGACTAAAACAAATAGATAACAACTAATTTCCCCCTTGGCCGAGGAGGTAAAGGCTCCCTCCCTGCACACTAATACAAACCAGAAGGCCCAAATTGAATTCCTGGCCTGTGCTGACCTTATGCAGGACACCTTTTGGGTGCTTTCCGATTGACTTCAGTGTCCCTGGTTTAGGGAGGAAAAAAGCCAAAAAAAGAGTTGCCATATCCGACTGTCGTCCAACGACTCCAATCGAAAGGTGTGAGTGTGAGACAGTCAGATGAGGACAGGAAATGACTCTATTGTGTGATACCTTCCACTGTCATATAACGTACCAACCATCAATCGCTGGGTTCACACATGAAGAATGGCTGCTTGGGTGAGGTAATGGAGTCTGCCCTTGAAGTTGAACCTTAACAGGAGTCAACATCTTTACGAAAGGAGGGTGTGGGAGGAAATTGGAGAACAAATCATTTTAGAAACAAGAACTAATCAGAAAAAGAAAGTAATTGAGTGATTCACCAGCTAGTTATAAAACAAGTGGCATTTTTTCCCAGTATGCTATGAAAAACATTTAAGTAACTGGTGCAGATTATTCCTTCACTGGTAGGTCTCCACAGATAGATGGTAGGATTAGTGTTGGGGAGGTATCAATGAATCCGTTGCCGGTCCAATTAGTGAAAATACAATGGGCTGGATTTTCCTGTAAGCGGTGAATGAATGTTGGTCAGACTTGCACTTGCCCATTGACTCTTTCGTGGCAACTTCCTCTCCTGGGGCTCTCAGTCCAACACGGCGCCCCCTGCAGGGCATCTGGGACCTATGTGAATGGGACAAGCAGCTGTGTATCCCCTTAAACATGTTTGTAAGCCATGCAGAGTCAGAACCAGGAAGTGTTGGTTAGAATAGTGAATTCAATTTAAAATCAGGTACAGAAAAAGGAAGAGAGGGTAAGAAATATTGCATTAAGAGACAGAAAGAAAAAGTTTAAAATGTCTAACAACAATTAAAATCTGAAGGAATGAGACTGCACATTTGCAGAAGTTAATTTTCAGTGCCAGAGAGGTTGTTTGTCAGTCATTAAGACTTACCACACCGTTAAAAGGGTGCTGAGACTTAAAATAACTTGATATACCTTTTTTTGGCGAGATTAGTGTGTATCGATCAAGTCAGTGCAAGAACTTCATGCCGTTCCATTCATTTGAACCGTGAGTCAACCGGAGAGATGTCGTTCTCATGGAGCTTATGGAGGAGGGTCACATCTGGTGCAGCAACTTCTGGATTTCAGTGTTTGACTGCGCCTGTGTGGTTGCTGGAAGTTGCTGTACCAGATGCACTGAAATAACAGTGAGCCCTGTTACCCTCACTGTTAGTTTCACAGGAAAATCTGGCCCATTATCATCCAACAACTGTCTTTTTATTTCATTTGCAAAAGTAAAAAAAAAAATTCTAGACTTAAAATGTTATCTAGAACAGACTTTCTGGGCTGTGATAGAGCCTATGTGCTCAGTACTTATTGTGGTTTTTATTTATTAAAAGAATCTTTCGGCAGATTTTTCGCCACACATCGCTGCAGTCTCGTCTCATGGATGACAATACTCTGGGGGCTCTAATTGTAGTTATGCTAGCTCCAGATGCGGGCATCACCCAGTGGGAGCTCTACCAATCCTGCAGATGAAGTCCCTCCAGTCAATTACATGAGTAGAAAAAAGTTGGTGCATTGCAACTGAGTTTTGCTATAATTATCGGAAGGAGAAATTTTACATCCTGCCCACTGTCTCTATGATTAGCTCTATCGTGAAAATGGAGAAAAGTCCCATGGGATCTTCCTGTCATCATTACTTGGAGATACAGGTGGTGCCCCATACCACCGAGAGGAACTAACCACCCAATGTTCACAGCCCCCATTTGAAACAAAAGCACAATGGAACTGGTCAGAATGCAATCTGCAGAGTTGGTTCATCATCCAGGAGAAAGCAATCTGCTTGATAGACATCTTATCCACCAGCTTAAACATCCACTCCCTCCGCCACCAGCACACAGTGGCTGCAGTGTGTACAATCTACAGGATGCACTGCAGCAACTCACCCAGGCTTCTTCGACAGCACCTCCCAAACCCACAGAGAAGGAGAAGGGCAGAAGGTGCATGGGAACACCATTAACTCCAAGTCACACACCATCCCGACTTGGACATGTATCCCTGTTGCTTCATCATCGCTGGGTCAAAATCCTGAAATTCCCTACCGATCAGCATTGTAGGAGCACCTTCATCGCACGGACTTCAACGGTTTAAGAAGAAGGCCCACCACCACCTTCTCAAAAGCAACTAGGGATGGGCAATAAATGCCGGCTTTGCCAGCGATACCTATATCCGGAGAATTAATTTTTTTTAAAGTTCAATTCAATGAGAGTATGAATTCCCTGTGCTTTCTCCTCCTCTTCTCGCAGTACAGGTCTTCCCAAGTCACGCGCTGTCTGGGGCTGAGGTGGTAGGTAGCCTACTGCCAACCCTCTACCAATGCTGCATGCCATGTGGCTGTCAAGCGTATTTCATTGGGCAGCAGTGATTCTCCTTTCTTCGTGTTGACTTCCTGAGGAGAAGGTGGTACCAGGCTGAGCACTGCCTAAGCAACTCAACACTGTGATGTGCTGAATTGGAAATTTAATGCAGGGGATAGAGTTCTTTCCACTCATGGTGCTGGATGTTGGTGCTTCATTATATTGTACTTCTCACACACCCTCATTCCTTCTGCAACAGTTGCATATTTAATTAATGTTGCAGCTAAAGTCTCACACTTTTTATGACCTGACATTGCTAAATAAACTGAACAACTGGCACTCATTAGAATGTATTAATAAATGCATTCATTTTCTTGTTTAAAACTTATTAAGTATCGTAGTCATGTAGCCTATGCAGATTTCAAATTACATTTGAAGTAATATTGTGACTAGTTTCATCAAAGCGTAATCATTGAAGAATGGAAAACCAATTAAAGGTTCATTTTAGTTGTTTACTGATTTAATGTTTTCAAGAGATTTATGTTTCCATCTCTTTCCATTTTATAACACTCGTGTTCTCCTCTCTCCCTTCACTCTCCCCCTCACCCTGTCTACGCAATATTCCTCACCCAAAGAATAGGCATAAGGCCTCCTCTCTGCCTCAGCTGCCTTAAAACCAGTTATTAACTTGAAATGCTGCATGATTAATAATAAGACTGGAGGTGTTTGAGATACTTTGCTATAGACACAGGCTGTGAATCCTAGAGTCAGCACAAGAAAGAGAGAAGTGATGAAGCCTATTATGATGTGAAAGGTGACAGACTGTGGGCACCTTATCGGAGAATCATAGAAAGGTTACAGCATGGAAGGAGGTCATTCGGCCCATCAAGTCCGTGCTGGCTCTATGCAAGAGCAATCCAGATAGTCCCACTCCTCCGCCCAATCCCCGTAGCCCTGCAGATTTTTTCCTATCGAGTTCCCTTTTGAAAGTAACAATTGAATCTGCCTCTACCACCCCCTCAGGCAGTGTATTCCAGATCCTAAACACTTGCTGTGTAAAAAAGTTTTTCCTCCTGTCACCTTTTGGTTCTTTTGCCAGTCACCTTAAATCAATGTCCTCTGGTTTGTGTCCCTTCTGCCAATGGGGACAGTTTCTATCTATTCTGTCTAGACGCTTCATGATTTTAAATACCTCTATCAAATCTCCTCTCAATCGTCTCTGTTTCAAGGAGAACAACCCCAGCTTCTCCAGTCTATCCATGTAACTGAGGTCCCTCAACCCTGGAATCATTCCAGTAAATCTTTTCTGCACCCTCTCTAAGGCCTTCACATCTTTCCTAAAGTGCGGAGCCTAGAACTGGACACAATGCTCCAGTTATGGTCGAACCAGTGTTTTATAAAGGCTCATCATGACTTTCTTGCCTTTGTACTCTATGTATAAAGCCCAGGATCCCGTATGCTTTCTCAACCTGCCCGGCCGCCTTCAATGATTTGTGCACATATACCCCCAGGTCTCTCTGTTCCTGTACCCCTTTTAGAATTGTGCCCTCCAGCTTATTTTGCCTCTCCTCGTTCTTCCTACCGAAATGTATCACTTCGCATTTTTCTGCGTTAAATTTCATCTGCCACGTGACTGCCCATTCCACCAGCCTGTCTGTAGCCTCTTGAAGTCTATCACTATCCTCCTCACTGTTCACTACACTTCCAAGTTTTGTGTCATCTGCAAATTTTGAAATTGTGCCTTGTACACCCAAGTCCAAGTCATTAATATATATCAAAAAAAGCAGTGGTCCTAGTGTTCTCTGGGGAACACCATTGTACGCCTCGCTCCAGTCCAATAAACAACCGTTCACCACTACGCTCTGCTTCCTGTTACTTAGCCAATTCTGTATCCATGCTGCTACTGCTCCCTTTATTCCATGGGCTTCAATCTTGATGACAAGCCTATTATGCAGCATTTTTGAAAGTCCATATACACCACATCAGCTGCATTGCCCTCTCTGTTACCTCATCAAAAAACTCTATCAAGTTGGTTAAACACGATTTGCCTTTAACAAATCCGTGCTGGCTTTCCCTAATCAATCCACACTTGTCCAAGTGACTGCTAATTCTGTCCCGGATTATCGTTTCTAAAAGTTTCCCCACCACCGAGGTTAAACTGACTGGCCTGTAGTTGCTAGGTTTATCCTTACACCCTTTTTTGAACAAGGGTGTAACATTTGCAATTCTCCAGTCCTGTGGCATCACCCCCATATCTAAGGATGTTTGGAAGATTATGGCCAGTACCTCTGCACTTTCCACCCTTACTTCCCTCAGTAACCTTTTTTTTTTATTTGTTCATGGGATGTGGGCGTCGCTGGCGAGGCCGGCATTTATTGCCCATCCCTAATTGCCCTCGAGAAGGTGGTGATGAGCCGCCTTCTTGAACCGCTGCAGTCCGTGTGGTGACGGTTCTCCCACAGTGCTGTTAGGAAGGGAGTTCCAGGACTTTGACCCAGCGACGAAGGAATGGCGATATATTTCCAAGTCGGGATGGTGTGTGACTTGGAGGGGAAAGTGCAGGTGGTGTTGTTCCCATGTACCTGCTGCTCTTGTCCTTCTAGGTGGTAGAGGTCGCGGGTTTGGGAGGTGCTGTCGAAGAAGCCTTGGAGAGTTGCTGCAGTGCATCCTGTGGATGGTACACACTGCAGCCACAGTGCGCCGGTGGTGAAGGGAGTGAATGTTTAGGGTGGTGGATGGGGTGCCAATCAAGCGGGCTGCTTTATCTTGGATGGTGTCGAGCTTCTTGAGTGTTGTTGGAGCTGCACTCATCCAAGCAAGTGGAGAGTATTCCATCACACTCCTGACTTGTGCCTTGTAGATGGTGGAAAGGCTTTGGGGAGTCAGGAGGTGAGTCACTCGCTGCAGAATACCCAGCCTCTGACCTGCTCTCGTAGCCACAGTATTTATATGGCTGGTCCAGTTAAGTTTCTGGTCAATGGTGACCCCCAGGATGTTGATGGTGGGGGATTCGGCGATGGTAATGCCGTTGAATGTCAAGGGGAGATGGTTAGACTCTCTCTTGTTGGAGATGGTCATTGCCTGGCACTTATCTGGCGCGAATGTTACTTGCCACTTATGAGCCCAAGCCTGGATGTTGTCCAGGTCTTGCTGCATGCGGGCTCGGACTGCTTCATTATTTGAGGGGTTGCGAATGGAACTGAACACTGTGCAGTCATCAGCAAACATCCCCATTTCTGACCTTATGATGGAGGGAAGGTCATTGATGAAGCAGCTGAAGATGGTTGGGCCTAGGACACTGCCCTGAGGAACTCCTGCAGCAATGTCCTGGGGCTGAGATGATTGTCCTCCAACAACCACTACCATCTTCCTTTGTGCTAGGTATGACTCCACCCACTGGAGAGTTTTGCTCCTGATTCCCATTGACTTCAATTTTACTAGGGCTCCTTGGTGCCACACTCGTTCAAATGCTGCCTTGATGTAAAGGGCAGTCACTCTCATCTCACCTCTGGAATTCAGCTCTTTTGTCCATGTTTGGACCAAGGCTGTAATGAGGTCTGGAGCCGAGTGGTCCTGGCGGAACCCAAACTGAGCATCGGTGAGCAGGTTATTGGTGAGTAAGTGCCACTTGATAGCACTGTCGACGACACCTTCCATCACTTTGCTGATGATTGAGAGTAGACTGATGGGGCGGTAATTGGCCGGATTGGATTTGTCCTGCTTTTGTGGCCAGGACATACCTGGGCAATTTTCCACATTGTCGGGTAGATGCCAGTGTTGTAGCTGTACTGGAACAGCTTGGCTCGAGGCGCAGCTAGTTCTGGAGCACAAGTCTTCAGCACGACAGCTGGGATGTTGTCGGGGCCCATAGCCTTTGCTGTATCCAGTGCACTCAGCCGTTTCTTGATATCACGTGGAGTGAATCGAATTGGCCGAAAACTGGCTTCCGTGATGGTGGGGATATCGGGAGGAGGCAGAGATGGATCATCCACTCGGCACTTCTGGCTGAAGATGGTTGCAAACCTAGGATGCATCCCATCCGGACCGGGTGACTTAAATGCGGTAACATTCAAGGAATCCCACACTTCACCTGACGAAGGAGAAAGCCTCCGAAAGCTTGTGATTTTCAAATAAAACTGTTGGACTATAACCTGGTGTTGTAAGATTCCTTACATTTATACTTTAAGTACAGCTAGCCTTTATAGTGCCTCCTCTTTATCAATTTTTAGCCCATCCAGTATCTCAACTACATCTTCCTTTACAGAGACTCTGGCAGCATCTTCTTCCTTGGTAAAGACAGATGCAAAGTACTCATTTAGTACCTCGGCCATGCCCTCTGCCTCCATGAGTAGATCTCCTTTTTGGTCCCTGATCGGCCCTAACCCTCTTCTTACTACCCGTTTACTGTTTACATGCCTATGGAAGACTTTTGGATTCCCTTTTATGTTAGTCATCAGTCTATTCTCACACTCTCTCTTTGCCCTCTTCTTTGATTTTTCACTTCTCCTCTGAACTTTTTATATTCAACCTGGTTCTCACTTGTGTTATCAAACTGACATCTGTCACATGCCCCTTTTTTCTGCTTCATCTTACTCTCTATCTCTTTTGTCTTCCAGGGAGCTCTGGCTTTAGTTGCCCTACCTTTCCCCCTTGTGGGAATGTACCTAGACTATACCCGAACCATCTCCTCCTTAAAGGACGCCCATTGTTTAATTACAGTTTTGCCTGCCAATCATTGATTCCAATTTATCTGGGCCAGATCTGTTCTCAACCCACTGAAATTGGCCCTTCTCCAGTTGAGTATTTTTACTTTAGAGTGGTCCATGTCCTTTTCCATAGCTATTCTAAACCTTATGATACTATGATCGCTGTTCCCTAAATCTTCCCCCACTGACATTTGCTCCACTTGGCCTGCCTCTTTCCCCAGAACCAAGTCCAGCAATGCCTCCTTCCTCATTGGGCCAGAAACCTACCTTATTCTGAAGTCACAGGGAAAGCTCTTTGGATTGTTACTTTCTGGAAAAGTTCATGGTAGTAAATCGCGAGAAAGACAAAGCAAAACCATGGCTAGAGGATGTGATGGAATGGAGTGATACACCTGCCCATTCCATCCAAAATGGCAGAGCAGGCTCAATGGGTTGAAAGGTTTACTCCTATTCCCATGTTTCCATCAAACAATCCGTCCGTGCAAGGACTGTAAAATATGATACAGAGGGGAAAGGCACATCGAGAGTAAGCAAGAGAGAGTAAACAGTGTGTCATGGATTATTTCCCCTGCTCTGCTGAGCTCCTCCCCTCCCCCACAAAGATTTATCCAAAAGATGGAACACGAGGTTTACATTTCAAGCAGTGAATAATTTTTCGGGACTTTTGTCCTCTGATACTCAGTCCTTCCTCTCCTGAACGTACTAACACCCATTGGGGGACGGTTCCACACTCTCGGTTATCTTGCATAAGTGGCCATGCTTAATGTGTAAGCCTGGGTTGTAAGTGTCAGTGGACTGATCAACAATGGGTGATGGAGGAGGGGGGGAATAACAACTGAGGCCCATTCTTTTCTCACCGATATTCACACACACGCACTTTCCAGCAGGGAGTCACTGGATGGTGACCAGAACCCGGGCTCTTATTTCCCCTCTGTGGTGTGGGGTTTGGTCATCCATGCTGTGGTCCAGTTAAGATCAGTTAATTGGGTGCAGATTGGAGGTCGAACCCGGGATCTTGCTGACCTGTGCAGCTTTATTCCACACTGGGCAGTTCACTTATTGGAAGAGCCATCGGGGTGCTAATAAGTGAATCATTTTCTGAGCACATTCTTTAAAGTAAACCAGATAGTGTCGTAAATCACCATTCCAGGAGTGTGTTGGTTATGTGGCTGCTGAGAAGGATTTCATCAAACGTGGGAACCTTCAGCTGCTGTGATCTGCATGCAAGGGACAGTTCCCAATTTTCGCATCTGGCCCGATCTGTTCATAGGAATTATGTGGCACGTGCTCAGCATTTGTTCAGAGCGAAAACAGAATCATCATTTTAAAAAGGAGGCTTACTGAGGAGGAAAGGTTTTATAAAAACAAAATTAAATGTCAAGTATGTGTCGTAGAAACCTAATTTTGTATAATAGTTGTAATTAAAGGTTTCTGCTGTCTCGGTTGTGGTAGAGGCTGCACCTGTGGCGGTTTGGAAGGATGCAGTCATGTGCATCATGGTCATTGAATGTCAGTCTATTCAAAATCGCCTAAACCCACAAGAAAAAACCTCGGTGCCACTCAGTTGATGAAGGCTGCCGAGCAAACAGGAGCTTCTCAAAAAGAAAAGTGAAGCTATCTTCAACAACAACAGCAGCATGCATTTATATAGCACCTTTAACGTAGTAAAACATCTCAAGGTGCTTCACTGGAGTGTTATCAGACAAAATTTGATACTGAGTCAAATAGAGATGTTAGGACATTAGGTAGATTTTAAGGAGGGTCTTAAAGGAGGAGAGAGCGGTAGAGAGGTTTAGGGAGAGAATTCCGGAGCTTAGGGCCCAGGCAACTGAAGGCACGGCCACCAATGGTGGAGTGATTTATTTTTTAATCATTCATGGGATGTGGGCGTCGCTGGCAAAGCCAACATTTATTGCCCATCCCTAATTGCCCTTGAGAAGGTGGTGGTGAGCCGCCTTCTTGAACCGTTGCAGTCCGTGTGGTGAAGGTTCTCCCACAGTGCTTTTGGGTAGGGAATTCCAGGATTTTGACCCAGCGACGATGAAGGAACAGCGATATATCTCCGAGTCGGGATTGCGTGTGACTTGGAGGGGAACGTGCAGGTGTTCCCATGTGCCTGCTGCCCTTGTCCTTCTAGGTGGTAGAGGATGAAAACCGTTTCACCATTGGAACCATTCACCACATCATTCCACATCCTCCAGCCACCTTAGGAGAATGTCAAAATGGTACACAAATATACAACAACAACTTGCATTTATATAGCGCCTATAACGTAGTATAATGTCCCAAGGTGCTTCACAAGAGTGTAATCAGAGAAAATTCAATGAGAAACTTGATGGCTATTTTCCTCACGATTGAAACACTGAAACGAGACATGGAGTAAAATTATTAAATGTTTTTATTTTGGTTAATGACAGAATGGCTTTATTCTTTTGACATTTTGGGGGAAGAATGTCAATAAATAGATTAAGGATAATCTGAAAATTTCTACAAAATACTTTTTTTTTGCAAAGTGTTTAAGCTTTTATCAAGGAAAGCAAAAAGCGACGACCTTGAAAGATGAAAGCGTCTTGTGTGTTGTGTCTGGTGAAAATGTGTTAAGTCGGGGACTAAAAGGTTAGGCTTGCAAAAGCTTCTACTTCCCATTAATTTCCGTAAACTTAAGCGAAGGATTTGAATTTTGAAGAGGTGCTAAGCCTCGGTGGTGAAAGCTTTCCTTTCATGACATTATTCTCTTTATCGACTGTAAATGTTGCTCAGTTACCTCATTCCTCTCTGGTCAGAGTGCTCCACATTCAATTATTCAAAGCTGGAGTTGGCAAAGAATTGTCGGTAAATAATGTCACTGCTGTGGTTTGAAGATTGTGAATGGAAATGAAAAGGTGAATATAATTAGTTCAGCAAGGACAGCTAGTTGAAACTGGGTGTTTGTTGCAAGAGTGATATGATTTGATTGAGAAGACGGCCCACAAGATATTGGTTACTTCCTGATATCAAGGTGGTCCTCTGAAATACTTCCTTGCCTAGTTTTCTCCCACAGGTCCTTCTGTGGGTCTCCTTCTGTGGCTATTTGCATGCAAGTATTGGCTGCCGCTCTGGATTCATTCGCACCAGACAAGTGCCAGGTAATGACCATCTACAACAGGAGAGAGTCTAACCACCTCCCCTTGACATTCAACAGTATTACCATCGCCGAATCCCCCACCATCAACATCCTGGGGGTCACCATTGACCAGAAACTTAACTGGACCAGCCATATAAATACTGTGGCTACAAGAGCAGGTCAGAGGCTGGGTATTCTGCGGCGAATGACTCACCTCCTGACTCCCCAAAGCCTTTCCACCATCTACAAGGCACAAGTCAGGAGTGTGATGGAATACTCTCCACTTGCCTGGATGAGTGCAGCTCCAACAACACTCAAGAAGCTCGACACCATCCAGAACAAAGCAGCCCGCTTGATTGGCACCCCATCCACCACCCTAAATGTTCACTCCCTTCACCACCGGTGTACTGTGGCTGCAGTGTGCACCATCCACAGGATGCACTGCAGCAACTCGCCAAGGCTTCTTCGACAGCACCTCCCAAACCCGCGACCTCTACCACCTAGAAGGACAAGAGCAGCAGGTACATGGGAACAACACCACCTGCACGTTCCCCTCCAAGTCACACACCATCCTGACTTGGAAATATATCGCCGTTCCTTCATCATCGCTGGGTCAAAATCCTGGAACTCCCTTCCTAACAGCACTGTGGGAGAACCTTCACCACATGGACTGCAGCGGTTCAAGAAGGCGGCTCACCACCTTCTCAAGGGCAATTAGGGATGGGCAATAAATGACGGCCTTGCCAGCGACGCCCACATCTCATGAACGAATAAAAAAAAATTCAAGCCAAATAACTCCACTCTCTTTGTGGCCCTGTTCTACTCTCTCTGCCTCTTCATCTCCTTCAGCTATGCCTCTTCCACCTCCCCCTTCAGCACCATGATGCCCTTGAATCCCTTCTCCTCTCCCCCCAACTGCCACTCAATGCTACTCCCCAGGGCACCCTCTTTCTCTGCCATCATCCCAATCTCATCCCTCTTGAATGAGCCCACATCTTCCCTTGGTGTTCTCCACCACATCTACAACGACACTCATCACTGGCTCTCCCACAGCAATAACCCCAGTTGCCTTGTCCTCTGTTCCCAAAGTTCATCTTTTCAGCTCGTTCCTCCAGGGTTAACCTCCCTAACTAAACTCCCCATTTCCTTCTATCTCTTCCATTGTCCCCTGACCCCACCAGTGGATCATCAACCACTGCTTTCAGCATATCGCCCTCCAGAATGTTTGATCGTTCACGAACAAGGCCTTCGCCATGCACCGTCTCATGATGGATGAATCAATTGACATCCTGATCCTGACAGAAACATGGCTTGCAGGAGGTGACCCCTTCCCCCCAGTCTCACCACCTGGCTGCAAATTCCATCTTGTATCCCATCCAAACTGCCATAACATTGACGGAGCTCTTGTGTCAAATCCCAACTTGGCTTCTCTTTCCCCCCTACTCCTTTGGCACCTTCTCCTTTGAGCACCTTGCCCTTTTTCATTCCTCCCGCCTCTCAAAATCAACATTATCTACCGCCCACCCAAGTCCCACGGTAAGTTCGTCACTGAGATCTCCTCCCTTTGCCACAGTACTGAGTAACTCCTAACCCTCTGTTGATACGGTGGTGTAGTAGTTATGGTACGGGACTAATCCCACCATGATGGGTTGTAAAATTGAATTTAATATATCTGATAATTTGTGGGATGCCACCAGAAAAAGTGAAGCTGTTGGATTTTTGTGAAATGGTAACTGGCTCACTGATATCTTTCAGGGAAGGGAACCTGCTACTTCTACCCTGTCTGGCTGACATGTGATTAGTTCATGCTACATAGTTGGCTCTTAATGCCTTCTGAAGTGGCCTAGCAAACCACCCAACTGTAAAAATAATCGCTAAGAGGCCTATCACCAGCTTCTCAGGGCAATTAAGGATGGGGACTAAATGCAGTCTCGTCAATGTCACCCATCTCCTAAGGGCAAATGAAAAAGGAAAATTTCAACCTACTCCTAAGCTCCCCCAGCCCTGGCTTGTTCTGAATTCTTTTGGCTTTGTGTCTTCTGTTATCGATGGGGCTTGGGGGGAGACTGCTAGTTCAGTAGAATTGCAGCAACAGTGGTTCTTTGCCATGACCTTTAAGGTTCTTGTTCAATCAAATCAGAGGAGAGATCAACTGGGAGTAACACTCAAGGGAATGGCTCCAATATTTTGTTCGCCAGGGTGAAATAGATTCCTGTAAAAGAAGATTAATTTCAAAATCTCAACCTAAATTGTGCAATAGAGAGGTTAAGAGAGCACTAAGGAAGAACAAAAATATTTTAAAATAGAAATGAAGGAAGAGGAGGATCTGAAGATATAGAAAACCGAAGTAAAAGATTATATAATGGCTTATTGGCATCTCTTGCACATCTCAAAGCATTTCATGATGTGGAGATGCCGGTGATGGACTGGGGTTGACAATTGTAAACAATTTTACAACACCAAGTTACAGTCCAGCAATTTTATTTTAAATTCACAAGCTTTCGGAGGCTTCCTCCTTCGTCAGGTGAACGATGTGACGAAGGAGGAAGCCTCCGAAAGCTTGTGAATTTAAAATAAAATTGCTGGACTATAACTTGGTGTTGTAAAATTGTTTACAAAGCATTTCACATAGTGAATTATTTTGAAGTGCAATGTTATGGAGGCAAATACAGTTTAAAAAGTGTAATTTAGGATGAAAGAGGAATTTGGAAGTAACAAATGTAAAAGATATAAAGGCATTCTTTGACTAACAGCACATCAACAAGTTTAAAGTTCATAGACAATTGGAAGGTCTAGGAAATACCGAGGATCTTTCCGCTTCATGAGTTCCACCATTCATTGTGGAGAAGGAAACCAAATTTTTTCAAAGTGTCTTTTGGGTGAAAGCTTGCTGTAATAGCTTAACATGGTCAGTGCCATCATGTCATCACAAACCAAATCAAGTCAATGTTGAGTGCAATTTTCATGTTTCAAAAATGACCCACTACCACTCGATGAGCTTATTGGATTGGTACTGCCAGTAGATTTGCATCCTGACAAGGTAACTGGTATTATACCAAGGGTTAAGGAGAAAATGGAAGTTCTCCTGCACATGAGGAATGGAATGGTACGCGAGGCGATAGGAGAGGAACTTTTGGTTTTTCTCGCAACAGCTTTAACTGGAAAATGTTGGTAATATTTCTTTTTTGGTAATTGGTGGGGTGGGGGTGGTGATACTTATGATTCTGTGAAGAAAATGGAGATTAGTAATGAAATGGTAGTTAAAAACGTATCAGGAACAAATGGTTTGCATCCAAAGGTAGTTAAGGAAATGAGGTTTGAAGCAAGGGAAGCTGTGACAGAATGTTTTGCAGCTCACTGACCACAGGAGTGGTACCAAAAGATGTGGAAAAAATAGCAAGTAATGGTAGAGTCTATTGTAACAGAAGCCATTCAATGGAGAAAAGCCATTAATTTCAACAGGTTTAGGAAAGATAGATCACATCTAGCAAACATTATGGGATCCTTAAATTATAACGTTAAGTGAGTGTTCCAAAATTTGACTTGAAAATTGTATAGTACGAGACTTCTGGTTCAATTGAATCTCAGAAATAAAGGAAGAGGTTGCAAATTGTACAATAAATTGATTAAATAACAGGGAGTAGTGAATGGTATCAGTTTTAATTGGAAAGCTATGACCAGAATATCCCAGGGATTTGGTCTAACTGTTAACAACACATTTTTTTGTCATTGGATTGTGCAAAGTTTACATGCTTTCAGGTTCATGGTGTTCACGGATACAAAGATGGGGGATCTTGCACAGTTCTGTACATTCTGTATGTATTGATGTAGCCTGGATCATTCCTTGGTGGGAGCCTTGGGATGAGCAAGAAAGTTGTTTCAGGAGGTTTGTTGGGTATCGGGTGCAGTTGAGATTTGGGTGGCTTATGATCCATAAGACATTAGGGCTGGGGCCTTCCTGATTTTCAGTCTATCCTAACTCCCTTCAACTGTAGGGTGTCACATAGGAAAATGACCCCAAATATTTTGTTGACAAGTTTACTGTGGGGTTTGGATTCTGCAATATTGGGAGATGTAGCTTCTCAGTGTTAAAAGCAAGAATTATGCAAACCTACAGACAACTGTTAACAGTTGTTCTAATGGCAGTATGACAAATTTTGAATTGATTGTATATTTTGCAATATGTTCTGGGTGGTCGAGCACTGAACCTGCTTGATTCATATGTGTTGACATGTACTTGAAGAAGAACAGCAGAGAAAGGGTTAACTTAAAGGAGGGAAATCCTGGCAGGATTGCACCATCAACAACAACAACTTGCATTTATATAGCGCCTTGAACATCCCAAGGCGCTTCACAGGAGCGTAACCAAACAAAATTTGACACCAAGCCACAGAAAGAGATATTAGGACAGGTGACCAAAAGGTTGGTCAAAGAGGTAGAATCCTGCCGGGATTTCCCTTCTTTAAGTTAACCCTTTCTCTGCTGTTCTTAACTACACATCAATACACATGAAACAAGCAGGTTCAATTCTCGACCACCCAGAACATATTGCAAAATAAACAATCAATTCAAAATTAACCATACTGCCAACAGAACAACTGTCAGAGAGGTAGGTTTTAAGGAGCGTCATCAAGGAAGATAGAAGTAGAGAAGCTGAGAGGTTTAGGGAGGGAATTCCAGAGCTTAGGGCCTAGGCAGCTGAAGGCACGGCTGCCAATGGTGGAGCGAAGGAAATCAGAGCGTTGTAGGATTGGAGGAGGTTACAGGGATAGGGAGGGGTGATGCCATGGAGGGATTTGAACACAAGGGATGAGAATATTAAAATTGAGGCATTGCCGGACCAGGAACCAATGTAGGCCAGCGAGCACAGGGATGGTGGGTGGATGCGACTTAGAGCGAGTTAGGATACAGGCAGCAGAATTTTGCAATTTTGTGTTAAAAGCTCCTACGTTTAGATATTGTACATAAACGGAAACTCTTTAGCACCAACACTAAATATTGCAAAAGAAGGAAAGCTGCCTGTTAGTTTAATATTTATTAATATTCAGGCTATTGACATTCAGTATAAAAACCCATCATTTAATCTGTTTGCTGATTTGATTTTTATAAGCAAGGCTGAAGTCTAATTACTCTCTTGGAACGGTATTGTTATTGGTCTGAGAGAGACACTGTAGAGGATGGGAGGTAACGAATGCTGAAACAGAATACAGAATATCTGTTAGAACTGGGTAGGTCGTACTGGAAAGTACAAAGTGCCTAATCAGCCATGTGACAGCAGCAAGCTGGGTGGGCATGGGGCCAGGTCTGGGTTCATGGTTATGCAGTGTTGGATTCAGTAGCTTCCAGGACTCTCACCCAGAAAGTCTGAAAGTGTGGACACACACAACCCGAGCATTTCAAAGTAATATTTTTGAAATGAATAGAATGTCTACAGCTGCAGGTGATGATGCTTTGTTACAAATCCATCAGTGACGTCCCTCCTTTCACCTTATCTTTGCAACCTTCTCCAGTCTTGTGCCCCAAATCGTACCCTCTGCTATTTCGACTCTGGTCGACTGTGCAACACCCCCCACCACCTGCTCCAATGTCATTGACAGAGCCCTCACCCGGTTCTGGAATTCTCTTCCTAAACCTCTCTAACCTCTTGCATATCTCCCCACCTTCAAAAGCTTCTTCAAACCTATCACTTTCTCCACTCTTAGTTACCCCCAACCCCCCTCCCAATTCTTGTCTCTGACTCCATCTTGGTTTTTTGATCCCGCCCTCGAAGCATCTTGGGGTATTTTTGTACGATGGAAGGGCTATAATACTGCAAGGTATGATACTGATTTCTGTTGGAAAGCGGAATATTTGGAGAAAAGGATTGAAATGCATAGACTACCAATGAAGAAGATGCGTAGAGATAGTATTTAACACTCTGAATGGGCACTGATGCACTTCTCTGCTAAAAATGGCAGCAGTAAAAAAAAATGGAAGGATATACATGGAGATAAAGTGGATCAGGTAGGTGACTTGGGAGTGGTAGTGCACGGGAGAGGAAGCAAAGGGAAGTTTAGTGTTGGGACATATATAAACAGATCTATAGAATCTATTTCAGGGAAGATATGCTGTGACACGATCGTACATGGAGGATCACAATTAATTGTGAGCACTGTAGTTTTTGAAGACATTGACACTTTGGAAAAGATGTCGAGGAAAATAGCTGATTGATGCCAAGTTTTGGATTGGTGAGCTGCAAGGAGAGGCTTTTCAAGGGGAATTGAGCAGAGTCCTGATTTCAGTGGGCAGGACATCAGGAGAACTCCCTGCTCTTTGAGTAGATCACAGATCAGCCATGATCTTATCAAATGGCGGAGCAGGCACGAGGGGCTGAATGGCCTACTCCTGTTCCTATGTTCCTCTGAGTAGTTCCATAGGACCTTTTAATATCCACCTGAACCACCAGATGGGTCCTTGATTTAACATCTCATCTGAAGGAAGGCGATTCTGACATCACAGCAGCCCCTCAGTCCCGTAATGGAGTGTCAACCTGGACAGTTTCCTAGAAGTAAAGGGAATTAGGGGTTACGGGGAGCGGGCAGGAAATTGGACATGAATTTAGATTTGAGGTTAGGATCAGATCAGCCATGATCTTATTGAATGGCGGAGCAGGCTCGAGGGGCCAATTGGCCTACTCCTGCTCCTATTTCTTATGTTCTTATTATGTGCAACCTGTCCTGGACGGGGGCTTGACGCCACAATTTCCTGTCTCAGAAGTAAGAGTACTATCAATTGAGCCCAGTTGACACTCCCGTTAAGGGCGAGGAGAAGAAAAATTGTTGAACCCAGGTCTTAAAAGAGTTAATAAGTTTTTTTTTATATCAGCTGTAATTTCCTATGGTTCTTGTATAAATACCTCCTCCTCAAGTATTGAAATAGATGTCACGGGATAGGCTTTACACAGGAATTTCATCTACCAATAAAACACATTGAGAAGTACAACCCAGATGGTCGAAGTGAGCAGACTATTGTGAGCATTGCAATAAAAAAACCGGCTGACAGAGATTTGTAGCACTGTGTAATCAGAGGAGGAAAAAAAGAATGATTTTTTTTCACTGCAGTTTTGTTCCCTTTTGAAGGATGCTGGGCAGGTTTGGTAATATAAGTGATGCAGTACCTACCTTTTGACTTGAAAGCCACAGGTACAAATACCAGGGCAGCCTGTCCTTTATATGTGCCTGGCTCAAGGGGATCCATTGCTCATGTGGAAATCATACATTCCATTAACTCGCGGAATCGAAAATCTGACACTTTCAGCTCCCTGAGGTTGAATTGCTGATTGAAAGAAACGTTTGTATTTTGTAAATTCCTCAGTACGTCATCAAAAACAATTCACACAATTAATTACTTTCTTTGGCCGTGCAAATATTATGTACGCAAACACGGCAGTCATCCTGTGTCAGTAGTGTTCCACAGACAGTAATCGTAATGACAGTCGTGGACTGGGTGCAGCGTAAATTCTTTTCTCCTGCTCCCCTTCCCCCTCTCTCCACCCCCTAGTGTAGAATGTGTGTTGACCAGCAGTCTACATGAGTGAAACAAGAGGATAAATGGGACTGTAGCTCGGAGGGTATTGCAATATCGACTTCAATACTTATACCCTATAAAGGGTGTCAGCTGTGGCTCAGTAGGTAGCGCTCTCGCTTCTGAGTCAGAAGGTCATGGGTTCATATCCCACTCCAGGGACTTGAGCACAAAATCTAGGCTGACACTCCCAGTGCAGTACTGAGGGATCGCAGCACTGTCGATAGGTGCCGTCTTTCAGTTGAGACTGAGGCCTCATCTGCCCCCTCAGGTGGATGTAAAAGATCCCATGGCACTATTTCGAAGAAGTGCAGGGAAGTTTTCTCCAGTATTCTGACCTTCATTTATCCCTCAATCAGCATCACTAAAACGGATTATCTGGTCGTTATCACGTTGCTGTTTGCAAATTGGCTGCTGCGTTTCCCACACTACAACAGTGACTACACTTTTAAAAAGTGCATCATTGTCTGCAAAGCACTTTGGGATGTCCTGAGGTTGTGAAAGGCGCTATATAAATGCAAGTTTTTCTACCAACGCACCGTGGCTGCAGTGTGTACCATCCACAGGATGCACTGCAGCAACTCGCCAAGGCTTCTTCGACAGCACCTCCCAAACCCGCGACCTCTACCACCTAGAAGGATAAGAGCATCAGGCACCTGGGAACACCACCTGCACGTTCCCCTCCAAGTCACACATCATCCCGAATTGGAAATATATCGCCGTTCCTTCATTGTCGCTGGGTCAAAATCCTGGAACTCCCTTCCAAACAGCACTGTGGGAGAACCTTCACCACACGGACTGCAGCGGTTCAAGAAGGCGGCTCACCACCACCTTCTCGAGGGCAATTAGGGATGGGCAATAAATGCCGGCCTCGCCAGCGACGCCCACATCCCATGAATGAATTTTTTTTAAAAAGCAATTGGAGAGGTTCAGCCTTTTATGAAATGGTGGGGAGTGGAATTGTGATGCTGGTGATGTTCTGCCACATAGCGACTACCAGCCACGTTTAAAAGAAAGAAATGCTTGCATCGATAAAGACCTCATCACGCCTCTCAGAAACATTTCAACTTGCTTCACATATTTTGAATTGCTTGAAGTGCATTGACTATATTATGTTGATCAACCTGGCAGCCCATTTGCACACAGTAAGGTCCCACAAACAGTTTATTAAAAAAAATGAATGACTAGTTTATCTGCTAAAGGGAGGAATGCTGGCCAAGAGACCAGAAGAATTCCCTGCTTTTCTTTGAGCAGTGCCTGAGAATCTTTGACATGCCTTTGTGCATCATACAGTGTAACACTCCATCTGCTGCATTGGAGTATGAGCCTAGTTTATATGTTCAAGTGCTTGAGTTGCAACTTGAACCCGCAACCTTCTGACGCAGAGGTAAAAGTGTTACTGACTGAGACAAGCTCAGTTAAACAGATTTGCTCCTGTTCACATCAACAAGGCCACAATATTTTTTTTAAATTGCGCATGATGCGTGGATTTCATGTAACTAGTGTCAGGCTACAGGCTCAACGTGCTACAGGTGAAGTAGCTGCTAAATTGTCCCAGTTACCAGATCATTGCTGTAAAGCAAAACGCTTAAATACGGACAGAAATAACTGGCAAGTGAGCAGTGTCGCATCGACATGGATGCTGCTGTTGGCTGTAACCCACTAACTAGTGTTAACTATATTACAGTCCCATTCACACAGGTGAGAAAGACGCTGATCCATTGTTGTCATATGTTTGGTTGTCGGTTTGTAAGCCATATTCAGCCAATCATTGTTGTGCTCCTCGTCCTCACCATAGAAATCAATGCTACCCAATCAGAACGTTTGCTGACAACACACACTTTGAGGAGCAGGATGTCTCTCTGTTTAAAGCAGGAGGCACCAGGCATTTCAGATGGTTCGATCTATGTCAGTGTTGCCAGTTATCCTGTTATCTCAGCCAGGTGGCTGTTCTCCATGGATGGACCTAGATGGTGACTACCACAGGGTATTTGACTCTGAGGATCATCTTTCCCCAGTCTCTCTCTCTCTCTCTCACACTCTCACACACACACACACACACACACACACACACCATTTATATAGCGCCTTTAACATAGTAAAACATCCCATGCTGCTTCATAGGAGCGTTATCAGTCAATAGCCACATAAGGAAATATTAGGACAGGTGACCAAAAGCTGACACATTGGGAATCACTGGATAACGATTGGGAATGGCAATCCTAGCTATTTTTTTCTCCCTCTTCAACCCAGGGGCACTGAGGCCAATTGTTATGGCCCTGAAACTGCCCTGACTACTCAGCTTTTAAGAGTCGGGAAAAAAAGGTTAATAAACAATAGATTTGCGCTGATTACTAGCAGTGGATTTGCATTATTAGCAATTGTAGCACTAAATGATTGACACTAAACTGTGCTCATTTAAGATAGCCTGTGGACTCATCAGCTTTCTATTTGCTAATTTTCCATTCCTGTTATGTGCCTGTCCATCTGTTTGTCACCACGAGCAGAATTGATTGCATGATTTTAAAGACGTGTTTTGATTCTCTTTAACACCAGGTCCTTTTCGAAGCCGTGGTCTCCGCAGAACGAAGAGGCTACATCGGAATCGATGATTTACTGATCTTGAATTACCCATGCTGTAAGTAGACAATCTCTGTGTCTTTCCACTGTTGTGAATAATTGTCACAATAGCATGTTTCAATAACATGCAAAAAATGCCAGGGGGGAGATGAGGAGACATTTTTTTATGCAGCGATTTGTTGTGATCTGCAATGCACTGCCTGACAGGGTGTTGGGAGCAGATTCAATTGTAACTTTCAAAAGGGAATTGGATATATTCTTGGAAAGGAAACATTTTGTAGTGCAATGGAGGAAAGAGCAAGGGAGAGGGACTAATTGGTACTCTTTCAGAGAGCAGGCACAGGCATGATGGGCCAAATGGCCTCCTTCTGTATGCTGTGTTATTCTATGTCTGACCGAGGACAGCATGTGAAATATTGATGGAACTATTTTCCACTCGTAAGCGCCAGAAGAGATCATACTTGTATGTAAATAAATCGCTTTAAACGGTTCGAATACTTTCACAGACTAATGATAGAGGCTGGCTTCCTTTCCTTTATTTTTGCATTTGGCTGACTGGCTGCCTGATCAAGGATGTAATTCAGCACTGCGAATAATCAGACCTGTGGCTCGTTCCAATTTTCACTTTTATATTCTGTGCATTTCCTTTTGAATGAGGAAACTGAGAACATTTTGCAAGTAGATCCTTCAACTTGGAGTAGGGCTGCCAACTTGGGACATATTCCTGGACACTGAAGAAAATCGAGGCCCTTGGTTCTATATCACCTGACCGCCCCTGCCTTCAAGTGCCCCGCCCCCACACGCCTGCTATTGGTCGCCCAACGTGTCCACACTCACATGCCCCGCCTTCCCACACCATTTGGAAAGCGAATAGACTCATCATTACCTGATTGGATGATTTTTGACTGTCAGTCAAACAGCCCCTTTTCCTCATGTCCAATATTTTTATAACTAATAAACAAAAGCGGTCAAAGAAATTTTTTTAAAAATCACCATTTTTATTGCCCCGATGATTTTTCTCCTGGGTTGTTCGTAGCAGTGTCCTGGAGATTAGTCTTTAATTCCTGAAGACTCCAGGGCAATCCTGGAGGGTTGGCAACCCAACCCTGGAGAAATATTCCACTTTTGAAAACCAAGCCGAAGGCCCAAGGCCTACAGAGGGGAAGGCCCCGAAGGTTGAAAAGAGTGGAAGGGAAGACCAGAAAAATCATGAAATGGTAGTTAATTGATGCCAAGCTTAGGTTTTAAACCCTGTTAGCTTGTAAGGGGGCATTGACGTGACAGAAACAAGTATTCCCACCCACAGTCTGGAGGAGTTGGGGGTAAAAATGGGGTCGATTTTCCTCCTCTTCCCCCCCCCCCCCCCCCCCACTCCAGCGGAGCACAACTCGAGCAGAGCCACTGTAGAAATGTACCCTGCCTGAATGAACCGGAACCAGCCTGTATTCCCAGATTCAGGTCACAACCATGGCCTGGAGGAACCTCCGCTGCAGGAACATCCCTTGAAATATGAGTGTGCCAAAACCAGAGGGAGTGGGGGAAGGAAACTGGACCCGAGAGGCCTGCAGCAGCGATAATGATTATCACTCTGGGGCCTTCTGACTGATGCCACAAAACAGCTGCCACAAGGCCTCCAGCCCCATTGATCCTCCTATTGGCTTCAAGAGGTGGGAGGGGGCAGGCCCCTCTCGGGTTCTCCAATCTAAGGTTGCGGGGTGCAGTCTTTAAGGCCCACTTCAATTCTAATGATCAGAAAACCACGGAGCAGTGTGTGCCCGAATTGCCCATAAGGTGCCTCCAGCAGACGATGCTCCTGGACACTGAAGAAAATCTAGGCCCTTGGTTCTACACAATGGACAAGCTTCAAAATGTCTGTGCGTGGGTATTGGGTGAGAACAGGGTTGGGCTTGGCTGTGATTCCTTCCATGGTGAATAGCTGGCCAAGGCTGACATGAAGAATGACTACCAGGGCCACAATGATTAATACTTGCTGCTTGAGGTAGTATCCTGTGGTGTTGAATATCTAATACCAGTTAATCATTGAACATCAGTAAGCAATTAATTTGATAAACGGCTATGCATGTGACCGTATTCTGTGGAGAGGCAAAAGTCTAATTTTGGGGGTATCTGGCTGTAATCTTTGTAATTCAAATCCCATCTTTTGCTTCCATTAATCCACAAACACTCGCTGACACAAAATCTCACCACAAAGGGCTCACTGCATGTAAATAGGCTGAAATATTGATCTTTCCTTTTGTTTCCAAATCTGTCAACGGGAAAGACTCGAGTATTGACTTCCTGTAAATGGGGCCACTGGGCACAGAAGAGTGAGTTCTTGCACCAGCAATCGGGGAGCAAGTAAAGATGAGTTAATTTCCGCACTCACGATGGACGGGTAACTTTGAACTGGAAACAATTGCGGTGCAAAATGTTTTTAATTTATTGGACTCACTCTCTCTCTGTTGCGACATTGTAAATTACACCTGGCTAGCTTTGCGAGAAGCTCATGCTTCATAATTCATTCATGCGGTCAATGCCTTTTGATTTTCAACCATTTTGCGAATTTTCCGGCCAATGCCGAGAATAGAATGCTGCTCCCGATCTTGGAAGGGTAATTGTTTTCCGCAGCGTTTTATCTTCATGGCGCCGACTAATAATAATGTTTCAATTGACTTGGGACGACCTTGTCCACAAGCGTGACCGCGTTATTGACAAGAACTTTCATTAACAAAGAAAACCTAATTATTCTCGGTGACAAGAAAAATAACCAGCTTACTTGAAACTCTAAAAGCTACGAGTGAGCGAGGGGCAAAGCACATTGATCAAAGCTGAAAACTTTCAGGATTTTTGTGCCCTATGTGAAACTGACATTCATGTGGATTTCGGGGGTGGGGGGGAGCAGAAACTGAACTTGCTCTACCAGAGATCACTCTCCAGTGGATTTTTTTATTTCAAGTCGTTCACTGGAATTATAACAATGCAACCGAAATATCTCGAGGATGACCTGCGCCCCATCTCCTTTCACTCCTCTCCATTTTTTTTATTCGTTCATGGGATGTGGGCGTCGCTGGCGAGGCCAGCATTTATTGCCCATCCCTAATTGCCCTTGAGAAGGTGGTGGTGAGCCGCCTTCTTGAACCGCTGCAGTCCGTGTGGTGACGGTTCTCCCACAGTGCTGTTAGGAAGGGAGTTCCAGGATTTTGACCCAGCGACGATGAAGGAACAGCGATAGATTTCCAAGTCAGGATGGTGTATGATTTGGAGGGGAACGTGCAGGTGGTGTTGTTCCCATGTGCCTGCTGCCCTTGTCCTTCTAGGTGGTAGAGGTTGTGGGTTTGGGAGGTGCTGTCGAAGAAGCCTTGGCGAGTTGCTGCAGTGCATCCTGTGGATGGTACACACTGCAGCCACTGTGCGCCGGTGGTGAAGGGAGTGAATGTTTAGGGTGGTGGATGGGGTGCCAATCAAGCGAGCTGCTTTGTCCTGGATGGTGTCGAGCTTCTTGAGTGTTGTTAGAGCTGCACTAATCCAGGCAAGTGGAGAGTATTCCATCACACTCCTGACTTGTGCCTTGTAGATGGTGGAAAGGCTTTGGGGAGTCAGGAGGTGAGTCACTCGCTGCAGAATACCCAGCCTCTGACCTGCTCTTGTAGTCACAGTATTTATATGGCTGGTCCAGTTAAGTTTCTGGTCAATGGTGACCCCCAGGATGTTGATTGTGGGGGATTCAGCGATGGTAATGCCGTTGAATGTCAAGGGGAAGTGGTTAGACTCTCTCTTGTTGTAGATGGTCATTGCCTGGCACTTTTCTGGCGCAAATGTTACTTGCCACTTATCAGCCCAGGCCTGGATATTGTCCAGATCGTACTGCATGCGGGCACGGACTGCTTCATTATCTGAGGGGTTGCAAATGGAACTGAACACTGTGCAATCATCAGCGAACATCCCCATTTCTGACCTTATGATGGAGGGAAGGTCATTGATGAAGCAGCTGAAGATGGTTGGGCCTAGGACACTGCCCTGAGGAACTCCTGCAGCAATGTCCTGGGGCTGAGATGATTGGCCTTCAACAACCACTACCATCTTCCTTTGTGCTAGGTATGACTCCAGCCACAGGAGAGTTTTCCCCTTGATTCCCATTGACATCAATTTTACTAGGGCTCCTTGGTGCCACACTCGGTCAAATGCTGCTTTGATATCAAGGGCAGTCACTCTCACCTCACCTCTGGAATTCAGCTCTTTTGTCCATGTCCACTCCTCTCCATCCTTATGTTTGAGATTTATAACCTTTCACACAACGGTGTGACTTTCTGTGAATACAGATTTGCCACACTGGTGTAATGACTAAATATTGGGAAGACCAAAGCCATTGTCTTCGGTCCCCGCCACCAACTCTGTTCCCTAGCCACCGACTCCATCCCTCTCACTGGCCACGGTCTGGGGCTGAACTAGACCGTTTGCAAACTTGGCGTCCTATTTGATCCTGAGTTGAGTTTCTGACCACATATTCGCTCCAGCAACAAGATCGCTTACTTCCACCTCCGTAATATCTCCTGTCTCCACCCCTGCATCAGCTTATCTGTGCTGAAACCGTCATCCATGTCATTGTTACCTCTAGACTTGACTATCCCAATGCTCTCCTGGCCGGCCTCCCATCTGCCACCCTCCATAAACTTGAGCACATCCAAAACTCTGCTGTCCGTATCCTAACACGCATCAAGTCCCGTTCCCCCATCACCCCTGTGCTCACTGACCTACATTGGCTCCCGGTCCGGGAACGACTCGATTTAAAAAAAATTCTCATCCTTGTTTTCAAATCCCTCCATGGCCTCACCTCTCCCTATCTCTGTTACCTCCTCCAGCCCTACAACCCGCCGAGATCTCTGCGTTCCTCCAATTCTGGCCCCTTGTGAATCCCTGATTGTAATCGCTCCACCGTTGATGGCCATGCCTTCAGCAGCCTAGGCCCTAAGCTGTAGAATTCCCTCCCTAAACCTCTCTGCCTCTCTACCTCTCTCTTCCCCCTTTAAGTTGCTCCTTAAAACCTTCTTTGACCAACCTTTTGGTCACTTGACCCAATATCTCCTTATGTGGCTTGGTGTCAAGTTTTGTTCTATCTTCACTAGAGAAGAGGATGCTGCCAATGTAGCAGTATAGGAGGAGGTAATAGCGATATTGGATAGGATAAAAATAGATAAAGACTAAGTACTAAAAAGTAGAAAAGTCATCTGGTATGGATGGGATACATCCTGGGTAGCTGAGGGAAGTAAGGGGGGAAATTGCAGAGACTCTGACCACAATCTTCCAATCCTCCTTTAGATATGTGAGTGGTGCCAGAGTACTGGAGGATTGCAAATGTTACACCCCTGTTCAAAAAAGGGGAGAGGGATAAACCCGACGATTACAGGCCAGTCAGTCTAATGTCGGTGGTGGGGAATCTTTTAGAGACATTAATCTGGGACAAAATTTATTGGCACTTGGAAAAGCATGGGTTAATAAATGAAAGCCAGCATGGATTTGCTGAAGGCAAATCGTGTTGACTAACTTGGTTGAGTTCTTTGCTGAAGTAACGGAGAGGGTTGATGAGGGTAGTGTGGTTGATGTGTTTATGGACTTTCAAAATGCGTTTGATAAAGTACTACATAATAGACTTGTTAGCAAAATTAAAGTCCATGGGATTAAAGGGACAGTGACAGCGTGGATGCGAATATGGCTAAAGGACAGAAAGCAGATAGTAGTGAATGGTTGTTTTTCAAACTAGTGGGAAGAATACAGTGGTGTTCCCCAGGGGTCATTTTTAGGACCACTGCTCTTTATGATATATATTAATGACCTGGACTTGGGTATAATTTCAAAGTTTGCAGATGACACAAGACTCTGAAATGTAGTAAACAATGAGGATAGTAACAGACTTCAGGAGGACATATTCAGACTGATGAAATGGGCAGACTCATGGCAGATGAAATTTAACACAGAGAAGTGTGAAGTGATACATTTTGGTGGGAAGATTGAGGAGAGGCAATATAAACTAAATGGAACAATTTTAAAGAGGGTGCAGGAACAAAGAGACCCAGGGGTGTATGTACACAAATCTTTGGAAGCGGCAGGACAAGTTGAGAAGGCTGTTAAAAAAGCATATGTGATCCTTGGCTTTATTAATAGAGGCATAGAGTACAAAAGCAAGGAAGTTATGCTAAACCTTTAATAAACACTGGTTAGGCCTCAGCTGGAATATTGCATTCAATTCTGGGCACCACACTTTAAGAAGGATGTCAAGGCCGTAGAGAGGGTGCAGAAGAGATTTACTAGAATGGTACCAGGGATGAAGGACTTCAGTTAAGTGGAGAGACTGGAGAAGCTGGGTTGTTCGACTTAGAGCAAAGGAGATTTGATAGAGGTGTTCAAAATAATGAAGGGTTTTGATGGAATAAATAAGGAGAAACTCTTTCCAGTGGCAGAAGGATCGGTAACCAGAGGACACAGATTTAAGGTAATTGGCAAAAGAGCCAGAGATGACATCAGGAAACATTATTTTTTTTCACAGCGAGTTTGTTATGATCTGGAATGCACTGCCTGAAAGGGTGGTGGAAGCAGATTCAATGGTGACTTTGAAAAGGAAATTGGATAAATACTTGAAGGAAAATGATTTACAGGGCTATGGGGAAAGAGCAGGGAAATGGGACTAATTGGATAGTGCTACCAAAGAGCCAGCACAGACATGATGGGCCAAATGGCTTCCTCTGTGCTGTATCATTCTATGATTCTATGTAGCTCAGTGCATGTGGAACTTGTCCTGCTGCTGGCAACATCCATGTTACAATCGCAGCAGGAGCTTTCCAGGGGCCTGAACCTAGACTGATTCACAATGCCCTTATCTGCAGCACTGGGGTTAGCACCGGTGTGGTTTTGGACATGCATTCAGTTTTCAAGTGGAATATTAGTTTGCACTTTAGGAAATTCCTGAACACCAAAGGACTGATTCCCTACTCTGATGCTCCCAACAACATGAAATGTCGTAGGTCCTCAGGCCCTGATTTTTCCTTCCATTTAATTGAATGGATGGCATTTCAAAGGCTATGGGCCCGTAATTTCCTGTCCAGCACTTGGTGTGAGTGTTGCTGCTCACCGGGGGTGTTCGATTGAGAAATAATCCCTCAAAAATTCTACCTTTTCAAAATAGTAGTCTCTTTTCAAACCGTCTTGCTGTTAGTTACTAAGGTCAGCAACATGAACATCAGCACTCCAGCCCACGGGAAGATCCCGTGCCTTACTTCATCCTTCTGCACGTGCAATTTTGATCCTTGCAAAAGGTGGCGACCCAACCAGTTACAGTGATCACAGAAAGAAAAATCATTGGTCCCTAATGGCTCAATGGATAAAGGTCCCACTTGGTGTCGTACCTGAGCCTTCCAGAGCAGGTTGGATCCTCATCCTCCTGCAAATCCCTCCAAGGCCTTTCGCCATTCTGCCTCTGTAAAATCCTCCAGGCTTATGTGCATCTTACTCTTCTGACTTCAGACTACTGTACGCCCCCTCCTCTATCCCACCGCCCCCACCACCTCCCTCCTATCACCAGTAGTGGCAGAGCCGACAGCCAAAAAACCATCACTTTGCACTTTTCCTTGCTAAACCCTTTCTCCTTGCTTATGCGTGTCTCCACCTTCCAGGGCCTCTTCAAAACTCACCTCTTCCCCCATAACTTTAACAGCTTCCCTTAACTCCTCTCCCATCTTCTGTTACCATCCCCGTGAAGTACCTTAAGCCAACTTTGGCACATTGAAAGCACAATACAAAAAGTAAATATCGTTAGCCGATCCCAGATTGATAGATTTTTGCTAGCCAAGGATATTAAGGGTTATGGACCCAAGACAGGTAGATGGAGTTGAGATACCGATCATCCATGATCTAATTGAATGGTGGAACAGGCTCGAGGGGCTGAATGGCCTTCTCCTGCTCCTAATGTTCCTCAGCTGCAAAGCAGTTGAGCCGTTAGAATTTGCCTCAATCCTCATAGTCCGTAGCATGTCACCTCTTGCTGATACTTGCAACAAGAACAAAATGGAATGCAAATTTACTTCTACTGTCGGATGTAAAGTCAGGATGCCTGTCAGACTGTCTGTAATCTTCAGAAGAATTGGAGAGTGGTACAAATGTATGACTGGAGTTACTGCTGTAAAAATACTGTCAGCGTTCCTGAATCTGTTTAGCTTCATGTGGATTTACTGTAAAACAAGGTATAGACATGATGTCTATGAATGACTGGTAGTTAAATCCACTGAAAGCAGGAGGCTTACTGGAACTCTTGTATAGTGTATTCTGCTTGTGTGCCAAATTCTCAGCTCATACATTGATTGATGCAGTTTTGTTTGACGGGGCTGAATGGGTGTCTGTAATAATGATCCACCAGGCAGTGCTTTGGAAGAAATCTCCATTTTTTTCATGCGTTGGAGGTCTTCAATTTCCGGCCAAATGTGGAAAAGTACCCACGGAATGATGGATGTTGTAGTTTAGATGCATGTTTGCAGTAATGGTGACAACCCATCTAGTTTCAAACTGGACAAACAAGTTTCAATGGTGACAGCTTTGAGAAATGTCCCGTCCTCTTTCTCTCCCCCCCCCCCCCCCCCCCCCCGCCCACCCCCAATCACCAGTAGTGGCAGAGGCGTTAGCCATCAAGCCCCTGACAGGCAGAAAGATTTCAGTTTTGTAACGTTGGCATTAAAAACTTTTTTTTTAACGAGATCTGTGATCGGACCTGTTTGGTGCAACATTCTTCAAGTAAAATGCTGCATCCCTGTTGAGGCTTGAACTGGGCAAAAGATGACACAGCATTATATATTACTGGACAATATCCATACGCAGCTAACTATTCAAGAAATGGTGGGAGATCGACTTTGAATGGGTGTTTGCCACAGTCTACGGGAAACGTCTGCTCAAATGACATGTAGAGATCAAAGTTCAAAGTTTGCCTTTGCCAGGAGGGAACAATGATGACTTAAAGGTATTTTCACAGACGTACATGTTAGAGATTGTATTGCAACAACCAAGACTAGCATTGATATAGCACCTTTAACATAGTAAAACGCCACAAGGCGCTTCACAGGAGCGTTATCAAACAAAATTTGACACCGAGCCACATAAGGATATATTAGGACAGGTGACCAAAAGCTTGGTCAAAGAGGTAGGTTTTAAAGGACAACTTAAAGGCGGAGAGAGAGGTAGAGATGTGGAAAGGTTCAGAGGGGGAATTCGAGTTTCGGGCCTAGGCAGCTGAAAGCACGGTGGAGCGATGGAAAAAGGCCAGAATTGAAGAAGTGCAGAGATCTCGGAAGGTTTGTCGGGCTGGAGGAGGTCGCAGAGATAGGGAAGGGCAAGGCCAAGGAGGGAATTACACGCAGATGAGAATTTTAAAATCGAGGCATTGCCAGACCGGGAGCCAGTGTAGGTCAGTGAGCACGGGGGTGATGAGTGAACGGGACTTGGTGCGAGTTTAGATGTGGGCAGCATAGTTTTGGATGAGCCTGCGTTTATTGAGACTAAGTTATCTATCCCCCCACTGAAGGGCTTGCATCCTCAAAACTCTCCCCATTTCTCCTGGGCCCCATCCCTCTGGTGCTGTGGTGGGATGTGGATGACCAACTTCCAGTCCTCTGTGAATTCTGTCCTTAACAGCTTCTTGTAGCCACATAATAGTGATCTGGTGAGGACACGATGACCTGATCAGAGCGATGAGATGCAAGCTTTTGTTGCTTCCTCTTTTTGTTTCGGCCATTCCCCCTCCCTCCCCGCAGGCAAATTATCCTTTGCTGGGTTACAATTATATGGGCATCAGGTGCCCTCCGGTATTTCACTCAAGTGGCCACTTTATGAGACTACAGACAGTTCGTGTAGAGGAGGGCATCACAATTGAGCCTGGTCCTGTCTTCTTCCAATGTCCCAACACATGCATTTCTAGTAGAAGCCACTGGGTAGTATTCAAAAGCAAGAATCCTGGACAATAATCCCCTGCAAGCCAGTTGATGTTGAGGCCAATTAAAGCACCCTTACTGCCACCTCAGCCAACAGCATAGGCTGAGAATCATACCCAAGCCTTTTTGATTGTATTGGCTTAGCTACTCATTGGCTACTTTAGTTTGGTTAGCATTGTAGCGGGGTTGGGAATGTAAGTTTAATGCTGCACTCTAGGGTTCCTGATCTCAGCTTGGTCTTCACTTGGTTCCTGGTCTCAAGTGAAGTTCAAAACATTTGCCTGCAGGGACGGTTAAAAAATTGAACTGGCCTCTCTGTTGGGCCAAATCTTCTAGAAGGCTGTCCAAGGCTGACATTTTCTGTGGCCTTGATCTTGACCGCCTCACCCTCCTGGATGTTTGAGCCAGCAAGGAGAGAACATAAAGGAGGAAAGGAGTGAACGAGCGTGTGCCCCACGCAGAAAAATCTACTATGTTCCTGTATCGGGTACATTTACCATAGCTGTCCTAAATACAAGAAGGAACACTCGGGATGTACTGTAATTTTTCACAAAAGGAATGGTATTCTGTAAATTGGTTTTATCTTGCCTCAGTGCAGTGTGATGCGGTTAACAAATTGATCCAATCTCACATTTATCTTTAACATACTGCTTCATTAAATATTTTATTTCACAGAACATCCTGTGTTTGGTTTTAATTTATCTACTGAGATGTCTTACTTTGTGAAATCTGAGTGAGTGTACTGCACACGCTTTTTCGGCGTAGTGTCCAATGTACCTTTCTGTGCCAGCAGGAAGTTTCCCTGATGGGTAGAATCATAGAAATTTACGCCACAGAAGGAGGCCATTCGGCCCATCGTGTCCGTGCCGGCTGTGAAAGAGTCATCCAGCCTAATCCAACTTTCCAGCTCTTGGTCCATGGCCTCGTAGGTTGTGGTACTTCAAGTGGATATCCAAGCACCTTTTAAAGCGATGAGGGTTTACTGCCTCTACCACCCTTCCAGGCAGTGAGTTGCAGACCTCTACCACCCTCTGGGTGCAAAAAAAATTTCTTAGCTCCCCTCTAATCCTTCTACCAATTACTTTAAATCTATGCCCCCTGGTCACTGACCCCTCTGCTAAGGGAAATAGGTCATAGAGTCATAGAGTTATACAGCACGGATAGAGGCCCTTCGGCCCATCGTGTCCGCGCCGGCCATCAAGCCCTGTCTACTCTAATCCCATATTCCAGCATTTGGTCCGTAGCCTTGTATAGCTACAGGTCCTTCCTGTCCACTCTACCTAGGCCCCTCATAATTTTATACACCCAATTAAATCTCCTCTCAGCCTCCTCTGTTCCAAAGAAAACAACCCCAGCCTGTCCAATCTTTCCTCATAGCTAAAATTTTCCAGTCCTGGCAACATCCTCGTAAATCTCCTTTGTACCCTCTCTAGTGCAATCACATCTTTCCTGTAATGTGGTGACCAGAACTGTTCGCAGTACTCAAGCTGTGGCCTAACTAGTGTTTTATACAGTTCTAGCATAACCTCCCTGCTCTTATATGTCTATGCCTTGGCTAATAAAGGAAAGTATCCCGTATGCCTTTTTAACCACCTTGTCTACTTGTCCTACCTTCAGGGATCTGTGGACATGCACTCCAAGGTCCTCCACACCTCTCAGTATCCTCCCATTTATTATGTATTCCCTTGCCTTGTTTGCCCTCCCCAAATGCATTACCTCACACTTCTCTGGATTGAATTCCATTTGCCACTTGTCTGCCCACCTGACCAGTCCATTGATATCTTCCTGCAGTCTACAGCTTTCCTTCTCACTAACCACACGGCCAATTTTTGTATCATCTGCAAACTTTTTAATCATGCCCCCTACATTTAAGTCTAAATCATTGATGTATACCACAAAAAGCAATGGACCTAATACTGAGCCCTGCGGAACCCCACTGGAAACAGCCTTCCAGTCATAAAATCACCTGTCGACCATTACCCTGTGCTTCCTGCCACTGAGCCAATTTTGGATCCAACTTGCCACTTTCCCTTGGATCCCATGGGCTTTTACTTTTTTGATCAGTCTGCCATGTGGGACCTTGTCAAAAGCCTTGCTAAAATCCATGTAGACTATATCAAACATGCTACCCTCATCAGCCCTCCTTGTTACCTCCTCAAAAAATTCCACCAAGTTAGTCAGACACGACCTTCCCTTAACAAATCAATGCTGACTCTCCTTGATTAATCCGTGCGTTTCTAAATGACAATTAATACTGTCCCTTAGAATTGTTTCCAATAATTTGACCATCACCGAGGTTGGGCTGACTGGCCTGTAATTACTCGGTCTATCCCTTTTTAAACAACGGTACAACGTTAGCAGTCTTCCTGTAGCACTAAGGTATACAGACAGAAAGGTCAAAGTTTGATTCCGCTTTCACTTCCCAGCCTGTGCTGAGTTATCTGAGCCTATCCATAATTGGCCTGGGCTAACCCTGGGCTAGAAGGAGGATAAAAATCAGCCCGCATTCCCAGTCCTAGTCGCTATCCAGTGACTCCTGCTGGAAATGCATGTGTGTGGACACTGGGTGCAGAAAAGGATTGGGCTTGGCACTGATAATTGAATAGTGTTCCATCACTCACTGTCCAGGCATACACGAGTGACCACCTGAGCAAGGTATCAGAGTAGCCAACACTCGTGGAGTCATACTCCAGCATGAGTGATCGTCAAAGATCGGAGAGAGAAAACAGCCTATTTCCACTTATTCCAGAACTATTGTGTTGTTGAGATTCCTGTGTGACTGAACACATTCTAATCTTAAATCAGGAGAGAGAATTCAAAACTCAGGCATCACAAGGTCTATCTTCTTTCCGCTGTCTGGGTAATGTCCTGATTGTCCAATGAATTCAGACACATAGTGGTTATGGAGCAGAACAAAATACCCTGAGCTATCACCTTCACACAATTCATAACGCCAGCATTAAATTTAGAGCCCAGCAAATTCCGAAACACCCCTTTAATTCAGGAGCAATAAAGTGATATTTCAAAGGGGAACAACAGCCATTATCTGGATCATGTCAGAAATTGTGAGGTGGATAATATTGGGGAAGAGTTGAAGTGCAGATCATAAAGAACTAAACGTAATTGGGGAAAGAAAGATGAGAAAAGATTGCTGATACTGGCTGGGAAAATGATGAGTTACAGGAGCAGTTCTATTATGAAAGACTTTTTCTATAATATATGGAAGATAGGAAGAGGAAGCCATTTTATTTATTTTCCTAACCTATTAACCTAACCGGAACATTTGCTGCTACTAATTTGTTGAGGGTCACACAGCATTAGTGTTTTTGTTTACCCTACAAAAAAATTGATTAATTTTACTTTGTTCTTGTGTTTCCATTTGCTCTGTGTACAGAATATGTCTCTGTTTCTTTCTCTAACTCTATTCTCTATCAATTACTATCTCTCTACTCACTATCATCTCTCTATCTCTACATCTCTTTCTTGGTCAATCCTCATTTACATTCTGTCATGAACCAAGTTTAAGAAAAAACACAAATTTATTTTGAAGACACAAACAGATCAAACATTTGTAAAATTCAAGATTTGCTTTGTGCACTGTGCTTTGTTGAATCAAGTGATGATTTTAGTTTATCATAATGGCAATCTGATGAAAGATGAATTGAACTGATAAAAGGAGGTTCCTTTTCATACAAAGATTGATCAAGCCATGTATTGGACTCCCAGATAGAGTGATGGAGGCAAAAACCCTGGAGTCATTTAAGAAACAATTAGATGATACAATTGAAGGTGTTTAGGGTCTTTCCAGATGGAAGAACTAAGATGAGCTGAATGACCTTCCTCATTTGTAATTATCTTGTGATCTCAAAATTAAGCTACACGATTAGAACGTGTGGATGCGATAATGGTCATTCTGGCCCCTTCTCAACTTTACTTTTATTGTGCTTGGGTTAAGAATATGTTTTAGCATCTGTATTTGATGTTGATAGTGGATTTTCACTCATTTCACCTTTCACTGCTTGCTGTAAGCTAGAAATTCCTCCGTGTGCTATTTTTAATAAATTGGTTAACAGGTTCAGGTGAAGTTGAATGGGTTCACTACTGTCAAAAGAGCTTCCAGAGGAACTTCTGCCCTAAACTCTATCACCTCTCAGTAAAGCAGACTTTCTGGTAGCTTCAGATCATTTCCATGTTGATGGGGACCATTAGAAAGGACCTCCTTCTTTGCAAATTTTTCTTGTGTTGTTGTGGGGGTTTAGCAGAGTTATCAATGGATGTGGAGAAGGAGGGGGAGGTGGAAGGAAAGGGGTGCAAAAGCAACAGTGGGCAGAGGGATCAATGAGAGGTCAGATGCACTGTGAGATTTCATTTCCATAAAAGACATCCCTAAAATATAAACCACCCCCGGAAATTGGCTGTCGGTCCTTCAAAGGTCTCAGACCACTTCTGGTACTTAATCCATTTACTGAGCCATGGAAATAGTCTGCTTGATTGCTTTAATAAAAATTAATTAAGTCCTCAGGAAAGGATGACAGTTGCTCATTGAGAACAGAGCCCTGATTCATTTGCCTCAATGAGAAAGAGCTTGATAGCCTGCGGGAGTCATTGTACATTACAGTCTCCAACTTTCTAGGGAGAATGGCAAAATTTTCTATTGGAAGAAATAGTTGAATTGAAATTTCACTGCATTAATAAATTAATGAATTTGTTATAAGGTACATGCCTGTGATATCTTCTACTGAATGAGAAATTGGAAACTGAGTCAGTCTTGGATTCAAAAGGGACTTAGCAGGTGTGAAGTGGAGAGTTATCATGGATTGGAGATTTGGGGGTTTTACTATCACTGAATAAAACAGTGATGCTCCTTTGAATAGGAAGCACGTTACAAGGCTTTGCAAATACATTTATCTCCATTTCGTTATTACTTTGCAGTCTAAAGATTTGCCCATGATCTTATTCATTTCCAGCAGCACGGCTTCAGAACATTAACACTTTCACAAAATGACCGTGTAACTAGGAATGGCATTTCCCTTCTATGTTTCACTCAAAGTATGAGCAGGAGCTTACAAAATATTTCCAGAGTTGTTGAAAATCTGCTCAGGACACAAAGATTTAAGAACGATGCAGAGCCTTTGACCAGAGGTGCCCATTTCTGATAGAAAACTATCTGAAGTGCATAGTAACATGATATGTCTGACTGCGGTGGTGATACATTTCACTGGTTGGAAATATACTGTTCTCCAATGCAAAAAAAATGGGGATGCCTGACTATGAGGAACTTGGCCACAACGCTTGTTTTTAAGTGGGATTTTCCCAGTTTTTTCCACTCTCCTTCCAACACCGTTACTTGAACCTTATAATAGTAGCCCAGGTGGTTTATGTTTGGTGAATTTTGATTAACTGCAGTTATCTGAATGCTGAGCAGCTTACAGTGTCTGAACCACTGTTCGGAAGTGTGAAGGGACACCATTTTGAATAAATTGAGGGGATAAATAGATTAGAATAGGTGAAGATTGAAGCTGAATCAGAAAGACAGAAGAGACAAGATGGCAGAAATAAGTTTTTAAAAAAACTATTGGATGGAGGATTGGAATGAAGCAAATAACAAAAGTTATTGGAATAATATGTTTAATGATAATTGGGAAAAGCCTTGGGCTTATTCAGACAGATTCTTCATCACTGAAGGAACTAAAGTACAGTTTAATATTTAATGTAAACTATAGTTCTTACAAATGTACACATTTGTAACTTTAGCAGTGAAGGCTGGTCTCAGTGCTGCTGTTGTAATCAGGATGAAGTATCTGTTCTCTTGTCTTTGAGATGCCTGCAGTCTGTGTGATAATCACCAGAATTATCCTTCATTATATGCTTCTTAGTTCTCAAATTAAGCACCAACAAAATTATCGAATTTGCTGCAATGAGCATGATGATAACTATAGTCTTGATTTTTCTGACTAATTTACATGGTCAGATTTCATCATGTTCACAAATCAAGATTTCTCATAACTAATTGCATCCAAACCCTCAAGTTCACTAATAACCTTAAAACCTTAAACTAATCATGTCGTAATTTGAATCTCTCAGTCCCCCAGTACATTAATAGTCTTTATTTCTTGATTTATGCAAACGCTTTCCTTGTGCTGTTTGTAATTCTGTTTTGTGATAGAATCATTGAAAGTTACGGCTCAGAAGGAGGCCATTCGGTCCATTGTGCCAGCCAAAAAAGAGCTATCCAGCTTAATCCCACTTTCCAGCACTTAGTTCGTAGCCCTGTAGGTTACTGCACTTCAAGTGCACATCCAAGTACTTTTTAAATGAGTTGAGGGTTTCTGCCTCTACTACCCTTTCAGGCAGTGAGTTGTAGACCCACAGCACCCTCTGGGTGAAAACATTTCTCCTCCGCTCCCCTCTAATCCTTCTACCAATTACTTTAAATCTATGCCCCCTGGTCACTGACCCGTCTGCTAAGGGAAATAGTTTCCTCCCTATCCACTTTATCTAGTCCCATCATAATTTTATATACCTCAATTAAGTGCTAAGTTTGAAGGAAAAATTGCTGCTTAATGGAGAACTGGTAGGAATGCAGACCATTAGTAAACTGAGCAGTGTCCGTCCGCAAACACCTAAAGTGGACAGAAGAGAACTCATGACATAATTGGCTGGTAGTGGGCGAAGGTAACTAGCAGTGACAGAGATAGACTAATAAGTGTACTGAGGGGTGAGGTCTGACTGACCCCCTGGCCTGGGACAGCTCACTGGCATGTATTGGAGATATGTCTTGATGATGATGTGTGACTTCTATACGTTTCATGTGGTAGGGATTAATTGTAGGGTCCCTGTGTGCTGCCTACTGCCATAGATGGCTATGCAGAGAAATTATTTGCCTAGATACTACATCATTACATTATGTGTTTGAAAACCTTTGTATTGTGCATTATGCAGTAATTTTGCAAAGCTCCACTGCTGGCACAAAGATTCACTGGACACGGATACACGTTGGTGCAAGGGCTATAATGCTACATCCTTGATTCCCCGACCCGTGCTCACCATTACTGAGGATCTGTGCTGGCAGAAGGGCCTTGTGAAATTACCACTTATTTGTCATTGCCTTTACCTCCCCCCCCCAGCCCCCATCTCCTCCCGCTATTTTCCCCCTCCTCTCCTCAGTGAGCCTCATTGATGAGTGTCAGTAGTATATTTGACTGTGTCATTGAAGAGTGATCAAGAGCGGGAGCCATGGCTTATTTTTGCACCCCAGCTGAACTTGGCTATCTCAATCAACCCAGACCAGGGATTGTTCATGCAATCTGTCTGATCTGTATGACCCAATGAAATGCCACACAAGGCATTGATCCACTGACCCACAGAATCGTAGTCATAGAAGTTTCTAGCACAGAGTGAGGTCATTTGCCCATAGACTCTGCCAACTTTCTGGAAGTGCTATCCGTTTAGTCCCAAACCCAGCTTTTTCCCCATACTGTTTCAATCTTTTCTTCCTCAAGTATTTACTGACTTCCCTTTCTAAAGCTGTTATGAATTCTGCTTCCACCACAGGTTCAGTTAGGGTGGTCCATGTCCCGACAACTCTGGTCCATCTGTCATGCTATTTTTCATTGTACCTCACGCTCCTGGAAATAACTTGTTTTTGATTGGGATCGACCTAACTGAGTACTTTGTTATTTGCATTCGTGGACCCTGGTAAAAAAATGGGACAACTTCCTGGTTAGATGTGTAGTCGGGATTTTGTGTTAGCAGCAAGGTTCCAACCCCTTCAAACCACATTTCTTACCCAACACACAATTACAGTGCTCAACTGATAAACTAAAAACAGTGTCTGTCCTATGATAATATACATAGCCAAGTGTGGAGAAGGAAAATTTGAACTCTGAACATGATGATAACTATAGACGTGACTGCGGTTAATCTAAATGGCCAGATTTCTTCATCTTCACAAATCAAAATGTCTCAAAACTTTGCCTGTGGAACACTGTGATGTGCTGTTACCAGCTGGCTTGGTGATAAGTTGATTGATCAATTATTTAAATTGCTGTCAAAACACTTAATCTGTTATGAATGATTAATCAGCCCAGCCCTACTGTCAAAGACTTCACAACATTAGACATTCCCAGGGCTTGTACCATTTGCTTAACACCATCATGTAGGTGTTCAAGACAATTAAGTTCAATGTTGATTGGTGCCGAGCTTCTCTGAATAGCCAAGCTCTGTATTTAGGTGGTGAATATTACATTACCATAATAAACATTTTCTATGGATATTATTTCCCCCTCCTCATCCCAATCTTTTATCTCTGTATTCTTGGGGTGCCATCTTTTGCCAAGTCCAAAACCCGACATCAAGTGGAATAGGGCAAGAAGAGGTCGGAGATCAAGGCTCGAGCTGTGATGTTTTTGGTGATGAAAATGCTCTGAAAACTTGCATAAGTGATACTTACACATCATAAGGCACAGGAGTGGGAAAACTGGGACTCTGTTCTATTAATACACTTGGATATCTGGTTTACATTTTAGAAAATTCTGGATAGCGTGCTCTCTGGTCTCAAGGTAGGCAGATGGCAGTGTTACGGCACTCAATAACTAGGAGGGCCACCAGAGTGGTCCATAGTTACTTCACTAGATTTAATTTTCTCCCTCCTTCTCACTGAGGAAGTACCTGGTGTCACCTGGATTGTGAAATAGCTGGGAGATCAGGAACTTACCTTGTAGATGGACCATAGGCATGGGCACACACTGGCATTGTAAAGGTGGTCATATCAGCAAATTCAAGAATGAGCTCGATAGATACAGGCAGAGAAAGTGACTGAGGGATATGGATAAATGGTAGTGGAATAGGACTTGGAGGGTGTAAAAGAGAGCCAGCAGGGGAGCGATAAACTAAATATCCTCCTCCTATGCTGTAAAATTCTGAGAAATAGAATAATCTATCATTTTTCAAGCTTTGGGCCAGCCTGATGCCCTCCTCCAGTTTTGTACATTCCAATGTAACCCACAACCTACTGGTCCATGGCAAAGGCACTAGTACACTAAACCACTAGCCATCGGCCCATCCTCATTTCCAAGTGTTTCAAACATTGTTAATCTTTTTAGTTCATTTAGTTTAGTTGGTGCCTGAGTTCCCATCTTGATTTAGCCAACAAATAGAAAAGTGTAGATAGGGTGAGGCCTACAAGGATGGCTTCAATAAATATCATGGTTAGGTCACAGATTAGTATGATATGGTTCTGAGTTCCAAATGTTATCTTGGTCACCGGGGAAACGCGAAGCAAAACCAAGGCTTCCTTCCCAAAAGGAGGACAATTAGAAGTTGAATTGACCTAGGCCTCTTCTAGACGCATCCCAGTGGTTATTTTATACACTGAATCTGCAAAGGATTGTGCCATAACTATGGATTGGTGCATAGCATCGGGATAGGCTTACCATGTTTTGCCAACTCCAAAACGAGACAGGAGGAAGGAATCATTGCGTCAGTTCTGATATTTGCTTTGCTGCTGATAAAAAAAATTCTCTGAAAGCCTCCTCAGCCTTAATAATGAACTTCTCCACATTAAAAGGTACAGAAGTAAGAATGAAAAACTGCATTCTGGCATCTGGTTTATATTTAACAAATTCCTGGGCACCTCACTCCAGAAGAGACCTGTCCACTCCTAAACTGGACATGCCTTTTAGTCACTGTCCTAATTGTCATGTAAGAGTTTTTCAATGAAGGTATGAACAGCGAGTCTCTACTTGTGTTCGTAGATAAAACCCCGCACTTTCTGCGGCTCGGAGATGTGGAGACGAATTCTGGGCAGAATGCAACGTTCCAGTGCGTGGCAGCTGGGCGAACAGCCGAAACGGAAAGACTCTTGCTGCAGGTAAATAAGTCAGTCTTACAGCCATCAAACCTTTCATGACTAAATGTGAAATATAAATCTTGCATTGGCCTTGCATATAACATCCCTTCAGTCTCCACACGTCTTGTGGATCACAGAGAAAGGTCAGAATATCAAATATGCGCCAATGGCTAACTGCATTTACTGTAAATCTCTGCTTTGCTAACCTTTGGTTACTGTGAAATGAGGAAGATATTTTATTATATGTTAACTCTGTTGGAGTTAAGAGAGGGACCTCTTTCCTTCCATCAAACAGCGAAACGGTCATGAGTTTTACATTAAGGATTCACTTTTAAAGTAACATCCTAAAATTAAATAGAAACTGCAGCATTTTTCCCCACTCATCAACCCCTGTGAAAGACCCTGAATTAATGCTTTTCTTTATTTCATTTGTGTTAGATTGACTCAGTCAGCAGCACTCTTGTCTCTGAGATGAACAGTGAGGGATCAAGCCCCATTCCATTACTTTTGTTTTGGTCAGTCTGATATCTTGTACATGCCGAAACCCATTGGCATGTCTGAGTTTCTAATTCAAGGGCTTCTCTTTGCCCAATATGGCATGTCATTCTCTCCCTGTAGAGAGAGTTTAAGTGCTGGTCAGCAGAATCGAGCTGTGTGTGTAAGGGTACTGTTGGAGTTTAACCAGGTAAAACCACACAGCTTACAAAAGTAGATCACTGGTAAGCTTTGCGCTGCTTGTACAACGAGGACCACCTAACCTGGTAGGACATTGGCCTGCAGGATTATCTGGAGCCAAATGGGAAGAACTCCAGCCTCTAGGTATATTCCTCCAGGTTCCAATAATGAGCCAAACCGGTTGGTTGATCATCAACCATGCTCAATAGTACTACCAACCTGCTTAGTTCAGGTATCGGAATACTAAGTCTGCCCTGGAGAGTTGACTTGGTTCCAAACTTTCATTAACCAGGCATGTCAACTTGGAGCCTCTCTGATCCTGCCTACCTCATGCAATTAAATAGTCATTAGTTGATTGTTAAACAAATGAATAGCACAAGTTTGAGCCCGGGTGGACAACAGTTATTAGGAGCTCCTCACAAGTGGTATGGCGAGCAGCACAACTCACCATGAAAGTGTGAGTGCATTCCTACCATTCTGTTGACCATAGCATGGACAGATATCATACCCCATTGAACAGTAGTGCAGAATTTCAATAATAGCCACTTGTATCTTTGCAACACGATTGTGGTAGGCACCAAGCCCTGGATATGTGAGTCAATGTTGTCATACCCAGGTAATACCTTTCAGCAGCTGTCATCACAAGTCTCAGTTTCCTCACCGTCTGTACAACGAACATCCCCCTTCAGTATGGTGTTGTGCCAGCCATCTTGATTTTTTTCGATTTTTGTATCTAAAGATGTAGAATACAAAAACAAGAAGGTAATGTTGAATTTGTACAAGACCTGAGGGCAAAGTTCTGACTGGGTTTCCAAATTACCATAGTGACTACACTTCATTGGCTATAAAGCGCTTTGGGACATCCTGAGATGATGAAAGGCACGATATAAATGCAAAGTTATTTCTTTCTTGAGCTTTGGGCATCCCATTGTAGGAAGTACACAAAAGCAATGGGAAAGGTACAGCATAGGTTCACTAGGATATTATCAGGGATGAGTGGTTACAGTCACGAAGGGAGACTTGAGAAGTTAAGGGTTTTTTCACGAGAGCTGAGAAGGTTAAAGGGTGACCTGATAGAGGTCTTCCAGATTATGAAGGGTTATGACAAGGCAAGTTGTGATAGGTCATTTCCACTGGTCAGTGAGACGATAGTTGAAGATAATAATTTTAAAAAACTTAAAGGTGTGGTTAGAAATAGTTTCTTTACACAGAGGGCGGTTAGAATGTGAACTTCTTTGCTGCAAACTTGTTGAAGCAGACTCTGTTCATTCTTTTTAAAGGGAATTAGATAGCTGCTTGAAAAAGAGACACATGAAACATTATGGGGAGTGAGCAGGAGGTAGCAACTGTGGGGGGGAAAAAGCTCCAGCAGACACTTCACTGTCATTCAGAATGTGGAGATGCCGGTGATGGACTGGGGTTGACAATTGTAAACAATTTTACAACACCAAGTTATAGTCCAACAATTTTATTTTAAAATTCACAATCTTTCGGAGGCTTCCTCCTTCCTCAGGTGAATGTGCATTCACGTGAGGAA